>NC_137201.1:35620773-35717147 GCF_960531495.2 Zeus faber
AGTTAGAGTTAGAATAGAGGAAGAGTAGAAGTAGAGTAGAGGTGGAGTAGAGTTATAAGAGGTAGAGGTAGAGTAGAGGTAGAGTAGAGGAAGTGTAGAGGTAAAGTCGAGTAGAGTTAGAGTCGAGGAAGGGTAGAGTAGAGGTAGAGGTAGAGTAGAGAAGGAGTAGCGGTAGAGTAGAGGTAGAGTAGAGTTACATTAGAGGAAGGGTAGAGTGGAGGTAGAGGTAGAGGAGAGAAGGAGTAGAGGAAGAGTAGAAGTAGAGTAGAGGTCAAGGAGAGGTAGAGTAAAGGTAGAAGAAGCAGTGGTGGAGTAGAGTTAGAAGAGGCAGAGGTAGAAGGATTAGAGGTAAAGTAGAGTAGAGGAGTGTGGAGTAGAGTTATGAGAGGTAGAGGAAGAATAGAGGTAGGGTAGAGGTAGAGTAGAGGTAGAGTAAAGGTAGAAGAGGTAAAGGTAGAGTAGTGTTAGAATAGGTGGAGGTAGAGTAGAGGTAGAGTTAGAGTAGAGGAAGAGTAGATGTAGAGTAGAGGTAGAGTAGAGGTAGAGTAGAGGTAGAGTAGAGTTAGAATAGGTAGAGTAGAGGAAGTGTAGAGTAGACTAGAGGTAAAGTATAGGTAGAGTAGAGGCAGAGTAGAGTTATAACAGGTAGAGTTAGAGTGAGGTAGAGTAGAGTAGAGATTTAAGAGGTTATTTATCACATACATAGACATACTGTCATACATATATACAGTGAAATGTCATAACACCCGGTGATTACGCACAATAAGATCTATAAGCTCTAAAAATACTAAAAATACTAAAATACTAAAAATACTTAATGTGCGTAATCGGCACGAGATGCTCGTGCCGGCCTCCGCAAGGGGCGTCACCATAATCGCAATTCTGGGTTCTATAATAATATAATAGAATTAATTGTCTGTGTTGTATGATCAGTGGTATAGTAGAGTAAAGGAAGGGAGGAGGCAGAGTAGAGGTAGGGTAGATGTAGGGTAGATGTAGGGTAGAGGTAGAGGTAGAGTAGAGGTGGAGTAGAGGTAGGGTAGATGTAGGGTAGAGGTAGGGTAGAGGTAGAGGTAGAGTAGAGGTGGAGTAGAGGTAGGGTAGAGGTAGAGTTGAGGTAGGGTAGATGTAGAGTCGAGGTAGATTAGAGGTAGGGTAGAGGTAGAGTAATTATAATAATAATTATTATTATTATCGTTACAATTATTAATAATATTATTATTATTATTATTGTTATTATTGTTATTATTATTATTATTATTATTATTATTATTATTATTATTTTATTGTTGTTGTTGTTATTATTATTGTTATTATTATGATTATTATTATTTTTATTATCACTGTTGTTATTTTTATGATTATTATGATTGTTATTATTATTATTATTATTATTATTAT
The DNA here is from genome assembly GCF_960531495.2 of Zeus faber. Taxonomy (NCBI): domain Eukaryota; kingdom Metazoa; phylum Chordata; class Actinopteri; order Zeiformes; family Zeidae; genus Zeus; species Zeus faber. The sequence continues at coordinate 35,622,175 of NC_137201.1, forward strand.
TGTTGTTGTTATTATTATTATAATTATTATTATTATTATTATTATTATTTTATTGTTGTTATTATAATTATTGTTATTATTATGATTATTATTATTGTTATTATCACTGTTGTTATTTTTATGATTATTATTATTGTTATTATTGTTATTATTATTATTATTATTATTATCATCATCATTATTATTATTATTATTATTATTATTATTATTATTATTATCATCATCATTATTATTATTATTACCATTATCATTATGTAAAAGGCGCAGCACGGTGGGTTAGTGACGGGTCTCCTCAGGACCATGTCGTCCTGCAGCCTCCAGGGAGGTGCTGACAGGAGTCCAGTGGTGGTGATGGATGCTCCCTGGCAGGTTGCCATGGCGCTAGGGGGTGGGTGTCAGGGTGTCATGGCGGCTCCTGTGACACCGCCTGTTGTGTCAGTCGTGGTCAGTTATGTTAAACAGACGCTTGTTGAAGCCGGTGACATGGAGACGAGGAACTGAGACGACGAAGCCACGTGTTTGGAATCGCAGCTCGGAGATAGAACCTGCCACATGTCTGATTAGTACCAGAGTACTCCAGACTACTACAGAGTACTACAGCCTACTACAGAGTACTACAGAGTACTCCAGACTACTACACTGTACTACACTGTACTACAGAGAAGCAGGAGGTTGTGTTCATGGAATGAATTGAAATCAAACTTGTGAACGATGAAAACAGATGATGAACTAAGACAAAAGATGAAATCAAATGCAAGGGTGAAGCTGCAATTTGATCTGGATTGAGGTTCTCTCTGCATCCTGCACCGCCCCCTGGTGGGTGGAGTAGGACCCATGGTGCCCTTACCCTGCAGGATGGCAAGACAGGTCAGAATGAGGAGGAATATGTGAAGCAGAGGTGTCTCAAACCGCTGCTTCCTGTCAGCACAGCACAATAATAATAATAATAATTACTATTATTATTACTATTATTACTATTATTATTATTATAACTTTTGGGTCAAAGTTGTTCAGTGTTTTTATTGATATCTGCTCTGTATGTGGATCGATTTCGATGAAACCTCAACCACAAGATCTTTGTGACTTACAGGTTCAGACGAAATAATTTCCCAGCCCTGCAGGCTGGACCCTTAATATAGCTGCTGGCAGGAATTCAATCATCGACACCAGTAACAAATTTTCTAGTTCCCATGGAACGTAGCATCAGTTTGTGCTGTTGCTCGTCTTTACATCAGCATTACATCGAAATCAAGTTACAATTTTCTGAGTTTCCCCTGAACGCAGCATCATAATGATCCAGTGAGTCCTGGTGACAGAACTACTACGACAAGGATCAACTTGTGTGTTGTGACTTTATCCAAAAAATTAGAAGGTCCCTGTCTACTTCCTGACGGGTCCCTGTCTACTTCCTGACAGGTCCCTGTCTACTTCCTGACGGGTCCCTGTCTACTTCCTGTCGGGTCCCTGTCTACTTCCTGACAGGTCCCTGTCTGCTTCCTGTTGGGTCCCTGTCTACCTCTTGTTGGGTCCCTGTCTACATCCTGTTGGGTCCCTGTCTACTTCCTGTCGGGTCCCTGTCGACATCCTGTCGGGTGCCTGTCGACTTCCTGTCGGGTCCCTGTCTACTTCCTGTCAGGTTCCTGTCTACTTCCTGTCAGGTCCCTGTCTACTTCCTGTCAGGTCCCTGTCCACTTCCTGTCATGTCCCTGTCTACTTCCTGTCAGGTCCCTGTCTACTTCCTGTCAGGTCCCTGTCTACTTCCTGTCAGGTCCCTGTCCACTTCCTGTCAGGTCCCTGTCTACTTCCTGTAGTCCACAGAGTCCTTCTGCTTCCATTGAAACAGATTCAACACTGCATGTCCCTCACAGACATTTCATCCACTTTTTTAGCAGGGTTAGGGTTAGGTCTCACACACACACACACACACACACACAAGACATTCAGACAGACAGACAGACAGACAGACAGACAGTGTGTAACCACTACATAGTGATGGAGTCTACACTACGTAGTTCGCTCGATGTGATTGGACGTTCGTAGCCACAACCTGCACATTTATAATGAATTGGATGATGATGTCACAAAGCGTTTTACTCCACAAACTCATCTCGCTGCACCACCCGACTGCAAGTTTTACAACCTTGGTGTGTGGGTGAAGCACCAACGTTCTGCTACTTCCAGTTGAATTTCATCGGTTTCACTAATTCCTGCTCAATATGTGGATCGATTTGGATCAAACTTGAACCACGAGATGTCTGGGACGCCCTGATTCTAACAAGATGTAAACCATGTTCATAGCTTCTTCTGTTCCAGACACTTTTAGCCCAAATATTTCTGAAGAAAACAATTGAACAAAAACAACACCCCTGCAGGCTGGACCCCTAAATATAACTGCAGACAGCAATACACAGGGTCCAGTTTAGTCGTGTATTGTTTTACAGTTCTCGGCATTCTGTGAAAGCAGCTCGAATTACAATTTTTTTAAGTTTTACAAGCACCCATTCATTGTTGTACTTTGTAGTAAGCTGCAGAACTACTAGGTGAGTCACTAATTTAGCCAACTTTGCTACTTGTGTGTGAATCAACAATTGCATACCACAATCCCTGCTTGATAATTGCACATGAATTTCCCCAAATAGTTAATAAACATGCATCATTATTATTTAACTGTGATTTCTTAAGTGCTCTATCAATTGGCATCGCAATTTATACAACGAAGAGTCATAATGATCTACACCAAAACAGTAAAAGGTTCAGCATACGTTATTTGGAATGTATGTATGTATTTGTATTAAACATCATTTGTCTTGTTGGCAGTTCTGTTATTGTAATATAATCTTTTCCTGTAAAATTATCATTTATTCTACCAGACCTTTTCATATCCTGATAAATGCAATTTCCTATAGTCAAAACATTGTCTAGGTTGTTTTTTGTGCAAACATTCTGGATCTTGTTCTTAAGAACTGCTGTTAAACTGACAGCAGCACGTTGTTTCTTCCTCGAGTCTCCAAACTGTGAATCATCCTGATGAAATGAGCCTCTTAACAACGATACATATGGGGAATCAACACATTCAATTCTAAAGGCTTCTCATCTACATAAACTTTATTCATAGATATCATTTCAATAGCTGTTTTTTTTTAAATTTTCTGTTTCATACCTTTTTTCATTGTTCTTTTCTTTACTATATTCTTTGAGAGCAGTGTGACTGACCTCCTTGACTGGATGTTTGGACAATTGCTTCTTTATTGTCTTCGACCTTTGGCTATTTTTCCGCATCTGAAACAAGAATAAACACAAACTTTGTAATTATTGTATACAACAATCATAATAAATATATGTTACTTTCAATTTGTGCTTTATTGGACTTCCCCTGTTAACAATCTACAATTGAAGGACTTAGTTAAATATATTACTTGTCTGTATTGTAATACACATATTTATGGAACATGATTATTCATTTAGAATTTGACCTATTATGGAAGGACTGGTCACTATTTAACATATTGTCCCTTTTAATTTTAAACCTGCTATGTTTAGCTATAGGATGCTGCATGTACATGAAGTTTATTTAAAACAATCATCCATGTTTGACTGCTGCCACTAAACTAAAACTTGTAGTTGTTATAACTCACCGTGTTGTCTGTGTAAGTAGAGCTGTAGTCTCAGCGATGGACAGGTGATGTTTGGTGTGGTGTGGGGCAATAATGACGTATTTACAGAAGGTAGTGACTTAGTGACATAATTTTAAGGCCACACCTTTCTGTGGATGCAATGTTCCGGTGGGTTACGGTTCCATCAAATCCAAGAAGCGTTTACATCTCTCTGTGACTAATTACAATTTTACAGATTCTATATTTCCGACGCGTTCCTCGTATATGAACGCATCATTCATTCCCACAGTCCGGTGGCCTCGACTAGTCGTGGTCATCGCTTTCTGTGGATGAATGTTATTTCATGTCCAAGTTTTTCCAAAAGGTTACAATTCCATAAAGCCGGAAAACCGTTGATGTCTTTATGTGATTATTTACAATTTTCAGGATTCTATTTTTCCAATTCCAAAGTAAGGAGGACCCCACTGCCGTATCTAACTCAGGGACATATTGGAATATAATGTCTTCATTTACAAAAAAGACCAACAAGATAAAATATCAATGTAACATCCCCGCACATCAACCAGATAAGAAGGTACATAAACACACACACACAGTTTGTAAGCACTACAGAGCGAATGAGTCTACACTATGCAGCTCGCACGATACACAAACGTTTGTCTACTTCCGGTCAAATTTAGTCAGTTTTTCATTAATTCCTGCTCCGTTTGTGGATTGATTGGTACGAAAGTGGAACACCAGATGTCTGAGATGTCCCGGTTCTAACCACACCTCAAGGCGAATAATAATACAAATCTGAACAATAACAATAAGGGACATCCCTGCAGGATAGACCCTTAATAGTAATAACAATAATGACAATAATAATAATAATAATAAGAAGAAGAATAAGAATAAGAATAAGAATAAGAATAAGAATAAGAATAAGAATAAGAATAATAAGAATAAGAATAATAAGAATAAGAATAAGAATATTAAAAATAGTAATTATAACTCCCCTGGATTTCACATCAGAAAGTGGAGGATTCAAGATTAACTCAGATGTTTCAGATTTTATTTTAATTTCAACATATTAATTTGAAATTTAACTGTCGAACATCTTCTTCCTGTCTGACTTGTCCTCGATGTTCTTACGCCAGTCGCCCACATCACGAAGCTGTTTGTCCTGAAAGCACAGACAAGGACCTGATCAATACTGAACCTGAGCAATACTGAACCTGATCAATACTGAACCTGATCAATACTGACCCTGATCAATACTGGACCTGAGAAATACTGAACCTGATCAATACTGAACCTGATCAATACAGTACCCGATCACTCACCTCCTCCTTCACCTCCTTCTTGACCTGCTTGAGGTTGGACCTTAGGTCCATGTTGACCGTGTGCTTGGAGCCCAGTAACGCCTTCAACATGGCGTCGGCCGACATGCGGACCTTCTTTAGCTTGGGCTTCTTGAACTTCCCCCTCAGGTCCACAATCTTGATGTTCAGGTCCCGGACCTGGAGATCCAGAGGAAACAAAGGGTGGAGATAAGGGAACTACACCCGATTACCCCGGTGGTTATTTAGTGATGTTCAAAACATGCCTGTTGGTGAAAAACATTGTAAGAGAACTTGTTCCAACATCACTGTGAAGCCACGTATCTCTGCTTTAGTACAAAGGTTCTGCTCCAAGTGACCCAGCCTCCTCAAAGTGACTGGGTGATAAGAACCCAACCCATGACTTCAGCAGCAAGAACCCAACCCATGAATTCAGGGGCAGGAAACCAACCCATGACTTCAGGGGCAGGAACCCAACCCATGACTTCAGGGGCAAGAACCCAACCCATGACTTCAGGGGCAGGAAACCAACCCATGACTTCAGGGGCAGGAAACCAACCCATGACTTCAGGGGCAGGAACCCAACCCATGATTTCAGTGTCAAGAACCCAACCCATGACTTCAGCAGCAAGAACCCAACCCATGACTTCAGGGACAAGAACCCAACCCATGACTTCAGCGGGAAGTAGAAGGAGAACCGATTAACCGTTTTCCAGATAATCAAAGGACAGACAGACAGGCCAACAGACAGACAGACAGACAGACAGACAGACAGACAGGAAAAACAGAAAGACAGACAGAAAAAAGTTTCTTCCTTTATAAGTTAGATGATGATGAGTTAGATGACCGTCTGACAGAATATTGACTTGAAATCATTTTATAACCAGTGTTATACCTTAACTAGTTTTATAACCAGTATGACTAGTTTCATAACTAGTATGACTAGTTATATAATTAGTATGGCTAGTTAATGACTAGTTTTACAACTAGTATAACTCATTTATGACAAGTTCTGGCATCCCAAGACAGCCCCATCATATAAGAAAATTACTAAGAGACGGTGCCAGGGGTCCCGAGAGAGAGAGCACATCACCAGGGTCCCAGTGATAAGGGAGGGGGAATGTGACCTGTGACCTATGTAGGGGAACCAAATGGTCAACGTTGTCTTTGGGCCAGCATAAAAGACTGGCCCGAGTTTCATTCGGCAGAGAATGCATCTGGCTCGGTTCTCTCCTAGACGTCCATGGCAAGTCTGGTCTGATGCTGTTCTTTTGTAATAAACGTATTATTTTACTTAAGTCAGCGTCAGCGGTCTCTCCTTCTTCATCAACACATCAAATTCATCAAGAAACCAGCCTTACTAATTTAATTACTAGTATGACTACTCTATGACTAGTTTTATTACATGTATTACTAGTTTTTTAACAAGTATGACTCGTTTTATAACTAGTATGACTTGTTTTATAACTAGTATGAATAGTTCATGACTAGTTTTATAACCAGTATGACTAGTTTATGACTAGTTTTATAACTAGTATGTCTAGTTTGTGACTAGTTTTATTACCAGTATGACTAGTATTATAACTAGTATGACTAGTATGACAGTGTGGCTAGTTTCATAACTAGTATGACTAGTTTATGACAGTTTCATAACCAGTATGACTAGTTGTATAACTAGTATGACTCGTTTATGACTAGTTTTATAACTAGTCTGTCTAGTTTGTGACTAGTTTTATAACCAGTGTGACAAGTATTATAACTAGTATGACTAGTTTATGACTGGTTTTGTAACTAGTATGACTAGTTTATGACTAGTTTCATAGCCAGTATGACTGGTTTTGTAACTAGTATGACTAGTATTATAACCAGTATGACTATTTTATGACTAGTAATATAACTAGTATGACTAGTTTATGATTCATTTTATACCCATTATGACTAAATGATAACTAGTATGACTGGTTTATGGATAGTTTTATAACACGTATGACCAGTTTATGACTAGTTTTATAACTAGTATGACTAGTTTATAACCAGTATGACTCGTTTATGACTAGTTATATAACCAGTATGACTATAACTTGATATCATAATAAACTATTTCCTGTTTTTAATGTTAAACTGAATATTTGTGAATGGGCATTTGGGAGTTGTATATTAACATCCCCTCTCTGCTCCTCCAGTCATTGTAGTTCCTAGATGTGTATTTACATGTCGTTGCAATGTGTAGAACTGCAGTATTTCACTTTACCTCGTTCACAACCAGGTTGAGTTTGAACTCGATGCCGTACTTCTCCTCCTCTCTGCCGTCAATCTGCTGGTGGAGTTTGGTGCAGAGTTCCTGAAGAGAAACCTGGGTCACTACTATTTGGTAGAAGTGTGGTAGTACTGTGTATTATATGGTAGTACTGTGTACTATGTCTTAGTAGTGTGTACTATGTGGTAGTAGTGTATAGTATATACTGGTACCAGCAGTTCCTCCTTGGAGTGGGGCAGCTCCAGTGGAGGACAATTCTCCAACAGGAACCTCTCCCTCTCCTCCACCTTGACAACGGCTTCAGCATCCAGCAGCTCCTTTGCAACTCCCAGCATGCAACTCTGTTGATGACATCACCAGAGAAGAACGTTCAGAATCAGGCGGAAAGGAGGGAAGGATGGAAGGAAAAAAGGAGGGAAGGATGGAGGGAGGGATGGATGGAGGGATGGAAGGATGGAGGGATGGATGGATGGATGGATGGATGGAGGGATGGAGGGATGGATGGATGGATGGATGGAGGGATGGAGGGATGGAGGGATGGATGGATGGATGGATGGAGGGATGGAAGGAAAAAAGGAGGGAAGGATGGAAGGATGGAAGGATGGAAGGAAAAAAGGAGGGAAGGATGGAAGGAGGGATGGATGGAGGGATGAATGGAGGGATGGAAGGATGCAGGGATGGTTGGATGGAGGGATGGATGGATGGATGGATGGATGGAGGGATGGATGGATGGAGGGATGGATGGAGGGATGGATGGAGGGATGGATGGAGGGATGGAGGGGTGGATGGATGGATGGAAGGATGGAAGGAAAAAAGGAGGGAAGGATGGAAGGAGGGATGGAAGGATGGATGGATGGAGGTATGGAAGGATGGAGGGATGGTTGGATGGAGGGATGGTTGGATGGGTGGAGGGATGGATGGAGGGATGGATGGATGGATGGAGGGATGGATGGATGGATGGATGGAGGGGTGGATGGATGGATTGATGGATGGATGGATGGGTGGATGGATGGATGGAGGGGTGGATGGATGGATTAATGGATGGATGGATGGATGGAGGGGTGGATGGATGGATTGATGGAAGGATGGAGGGATGGTTGGATGGAGGGATGGATGGATGGATGGATGGAGGGATGGATGGATGGATGGATGGAAGGATGGAGGGGTGGATGGATGGATTGATGGATGGATGGATGGATGGATGGATGGATGGATGGATGGATGGATGGATGGATGGTTCCTGTCTTACTTTCAGGTTGTGCTTGCGGCTTGACGAGAGTCTCTTCCTGGAACAGAAACAGAGTGTGACAGGACTCTGTTGTACATGTACTTGTACCTGTATTTGTATTTGTACTGTGTACTTGTACTTGTACATGTACTTACTCGGTGGCCATGTTGGATGTCTGGTTCCCACAGTTCCTGTTCAGACAGGAAACACATCAGTCATGTTCAAGTGTTTACCTGCGTTTGGAATTATCCGACTGAAGAACCAATTTAGTCTGACAGGAAGTAGTCTGGTTACTGACAGGAAGTCTGGATACTGACAGGAAGTAGTGTGGTTACTGACAGGAAGTAGTCTGGTTACTGACAGGGAGTAGTCTGGTTACTGACAGGGAGTAGTCTGGTTACTGACAGGAAGTCTGGTTACTGACAAAAAGTAGTGTGGTTACTGACAGGAAGTAGTGTGGTTACTGACAGGAAGTAGTCTGGATACTGACAGGAAGTAGTCTGGTTACTGACAGGGAGTAGTCTGGTTACTGACAGGAAGTCTGGTTACTGACAAAAAGTAGTGTGGTTACTGACAGGAAGTAGTCTGGTTACTGACAGGAAGTCTGGTTACTGACAGGAAGTAGTCTGGTTACTGACAGGAAGTAGTCTTGTTACTGACAGGAAGTAGTCTGGTTACTGACAGGAAGTAGTATGGTTACTGACAGGAAGTAGTCTGGCTACTGACAGGAAGTAGTGGGGTTACTGACAGGAAGTAGTCTGGTTACTGACAGGAAGTAGTCTGGTTACTGACAGGAAGTAGTGGGGTTACTGACAGGAAGTAGTCTGGTTACTGACAGGAAGTAGTCTGGTTACTGACAGGAAGTAGTGGGGTTACTGACAGGAAATAGTCTGGTTACTGACAGGAAGTAGTGGCGTTACTGACAGGAAGTACATGCTCCATTTCGGTTCTTGCTCTGTCCAAACATCTGTATTTATGTCCCTGATCAAACTAAACATAGAAAGTCTGTCCCTGTTTACAGGCCATGGTTGCTATGGTGATGGTTGCCATAGGCAGATAGACAGACAGACAGGCAGACGGATAGCCACTGCTCTGCAGATGACATTCCATTCTGTCTGCACTTCTTTCAAAACACAAATAAAGCAGCACACCTGTGTCTTCAAGACAGATCTGTCTGAGCACCGCCTGAAGCTCAATCTACAATGTTAGTGCCTTGCTCTAGGGAATACAACCCCCGCCCTCCAGGGTTAGTGGGCCAGCCCAGTGGAGTCATCACCAGGGTGAAAGCTGTGGCTCCATTCCTAGCATCTGTCACTGCAGTATACACCAAAGTCCGTTGGCCCTCAAGGGGGAAGGTACTGACGAATTGCGTGATAAGGTACAACCCCCGCCCTACAGTGTTGGTGCCTTGCTCTAGGGAATAGAACCCCTGCCCTACGATGTCTTGCTCCCAGGCAGCAGCTGCTCTCCTCCTTCACTCATCCCTTCTTCTCTTCCTTCTTGGGAGCAGCCGCTCGCTCTTTCTGTCGGAGCGTTAATCTGCAGCCATATTTAGGTAGTGCGGGGGGGGGGTAACCTTGAGCTTAGTTTCCACGGCGACAAAACCGAACGGACTCACATTGTCTCAAGTGTGTGTTTGTGTGTGTGTGTGTGTTTGTGTGTGTGTGTGTGTTGTTGTATTTCCAGAGCGTCGACAAGACGTTACAACACCTCACCAAAATAAAACCAGCTGCTCTGCACCGCGCTGACGGAACCATGTGACCTGTCTTACGTGCACTGTCCCCACATGCACTATCCTACGTGCACTGTCCCACCTGCACTGTCCCCACGTGCACTGTCCCCACGTGCACTGTCCCACCTGCACTGTCCCCACGTGCACTGTCCCCACATGCACTATCCTACGTGCACTGTCCCACCTGCACTGTCCCCACGTGCACTGTCCCCACGTGCACTGTCCCACCTGCACTGTCTCCACGTGCACTGTCCCACTTGCACTGTCCCCACGTGCACTGTCTCCACGTGCACTGTCCCACTTGCACTGTCCCCACATGCACTATCCTACGTGCACTGTCCCACCTGCACTGTCCCCACGTGCACTGTCCCACCTGCACTGTCCCCACGTGCACTATCCTACGTGCACTGTCCCACCTGCACTGTCTCCACGTGCACTGTCCCACCTGCACTGTCCCCACGTGCACTATCCTACGTGCACTGTCCCACCTGCACTGTCCCACTTGCACTGTCCCCACGTGCACTGTCCCACCTGCACTGTCCCCACGTGCACTGTCACAAGTGCACGGTCCCCAGGTTCTGACCAGTCAGATCACAACAAGGAAACTGAACTTATGCTCAAGATGCTAAGGGCTAACCCCGCTGTGGATGGAGGATCAACGCTATCTTAGATACTACACATCTACTACTGAGATACTACACATCTACAACTGAAATACTGGACATCTACTACTGAGATACTACACATCTACAATTGAAATACTACACATCTACTACTGAGATACTACACGTCTACTATTGAAATACTACACATCTACTACTGAGATATTACACATCTACTATTGGATTACTACACATCTTCAATGGAGATACTACACATCTACTATTGAGATACTACATATCTACTACTGAGATACTAAACATCTACTACTATTGAAATACTACACATCTACGACTGAGATGGTACTCATCTACTACTGAGATACTACACATCTACTACTGAAATTCTACACATCTACTACTGAGATACTACACATCTACTACTGAGATACTACACATCTAGGGATCCACCACAGATCTACTAAATCTATTCCATGGAAATGTATCTTGTGTGGTATTTAGTAACAGTAGATATTACTTCACAGTAAATACTACAGTTTTACACGAAAATCTTTACTTTGTTCGTCAGCAGCTTCTGCTCCTTCAGCGTGGAACTTCAGCTCCATCCTCCGTCCTTCTTACCTTCGGCTTCTCTCCGAGCGGGTGCAGCAACTTCCTCCGAGCGGGTGCAGCAACTTCTTCCGAGCGGGCGCAGCAGCTTCCTCGTCCGTGCTTCTCCTCCGAGCGGGCGCAGAAGGTCTATCTAACTGTAAATCCTCCACTTTCTCTTTATGGAGGTGGATTAACACTCACACCAATGAGCTGACAAGGTCATGAAACATGATGTGCTGGTATAAATAACCACAAAGCTGACGGCATGAGGACATTACAGTCATTCATACCACATTCATACCGTTCAAACATGTTTGCATGGAAATGATTTCTAGTTCAAAACAAACCACTATTCTTTTAGATTGCCCAAAATAAATGAATGCCTTAATAAAAAATGTACAGGTTTTATGATGAAGGAAATAAAGAAGCGTAGACAAGGGAAGGTCTGCTCTTCACTCTGTTCTCAGAACAATATGTCGAGTCTAAAGATATCACATCCAGATCATCTGGTCTTTAAAGGAGCAGCAGCACAAACCCATCCCACAATTCAACAGGGTTTTCATCTGCTTCTTCGCTTCCCGCAGTCCATGCTGCAGGACCTGCGGAAATATCATAAAACATAAGGGCAGAACAGACACCGGCAGCTTGTGAGAAGTGCCAGCACTCAAGTAAAAGTCCTGGTACGACAAAGAGAAAAACATAGAAGTTCCAGTGACGCTAATATTTATGGCCCCAATGAGGACGACCCAAATTTCGTTCACAATATATTTTCCAAACTCTTAGAATTCTCTCACTCAATTATGATACTGGAAGGAAACTTCAACACAGTACTGGATCCAAGTTTAGAGCGTTCACAAACCAGAGATAATCACAAGCGTGGATGAGGGTTTCTGCCACGGAGTCTGAGAGTGAGGGATGGAGACGGGAGATGTTTTTGAGGTGATAGAAGGCAACTCGGTGATGGATCTGATGTGTGACTGGAGTCCAGGATAACACCCAGGTTGCCGACCTCGGGAGATGTTTTGATGGAACAGCCGCCGAGGAGGAGGAGGAGATCTCCAACCTTCTGGAGCAGCGGCTTTGGGGCCACAACCATGAGCTCTGACTTTTTGCTGTTGAGTTGGAGTCGGTTAGTTGTCATCCAGGTTTTTATGGCATGGAGGCAGTTGACCAGAGACTGTGGGTGGAGCAGAGTGGATGGTGAGGTGCTGAGATAAAGCTGTGTATCATCAGCGTAGCAGTGGAAGTTGAGACCATGGTGACGAATGATCTGGCTGAGGGGGAGTAGGTGGATGGTGAAATGTGTTGGAACAAGCACAGAGCCTTGAGGGACTCCATGGTTGACTGGGCATGGGGGAGGAGGAGCCGTTGCTCTTGACAAACTGCGTCTGTTTGATAGATATGAGTGAAACCATGAGAGCGCTGTACCGGTGACGCCAAGGAGGTGGGATAGGAGTTTGAGGAGGATTGTGTGGGAAACCGTGTCAAAGGCAGCAGAGAGGTCCAGGAGGATGAGGATACTTATGTTACCGGAGTCTGCAGCGAAGAGGAGGTGGTCAATCACAACCCCAACATTAGATATCTTGATATTGATATCGCCACCATAACTATGACAGGAAGAGGCCACGTGCTGATTGCTGTTCCAGTTTTCCTTGACTGAATTTACTCAGTCATGTTTGTTTTCCATGAACATTTTTTTTTGTTTCTATGTTTATGTTTTTCCATGTACATTTTTGTTTCAATGTTTGTTTTTCCATGTACATTTTGTTGATTGGTTCTATGTTTATGTTTTTCCATGTACATGTTGTTGTTTGTTTCTGGGTTTTTTTCCATGTACATGTTGATGTCTGTTTCTGTTTATGTTTTTCCATGACCATGTTGTTTGTTTCTATGTTCATGATTTTGCATGTACATGCTGTTGTTTGTTTCTATGTTTATGTTTTCCATGTATATGTTGTTATTTGTTTGTTTGTTTTTCCATGTACATGTTGTTTGTTTCTATGTTTATGTTTTTCCTTGTACTTGTTGTTTGGTTCTATGTTGAAGTTTTTCCATGTACATGTTGTTGATTGTTTCTATGTTTGTTTTTCCATGTACATGTTGTTATTTGTTTCTATGTTTGTTTTTCCATGTACATGTTGTTGTTTGTTTCTATGTTTATGTTTTTCCTTGTACATGTTGTTTGGTTCTATGTTGAAGTTTTTCCATGTACATGTTTTTGTTTGTTTCTGTTTGTTTTTCCATGTACATGTTGATGTCGGTTTCTGTTTTTGTTTTTCCATGACCATGTTATTTGGTTCTATTTGCTATGACATGCTATGTTTATGTTTTCCATGTACATGTTGTTGTTTGTTTCTATGTTTACGTTTTCCATGTACATGTTATTTGGTTGTTTGTTTTTCCATGTACATGTTGTTTGTTTCTATGTTTATGTTTTCCATGTACATGTTGCTGTTTGTTTCTATGTTTATGTTTTCCATGTACATGTTGTTATTTGTTTGTTTGTTTTTCCATGTACATGTTGTTTGTTTTTTATGTTTATGTTTTCCATGTACATGTTTGTTTCTATGTTTATGTTTTTCCATGTACATGTTGTTGTTTGTTTCTATGTTTATGTTTTTCCATGTACATCTTGTTTTTTGTTTCTATGTTTATGTTTTTCCATGTACATGTTTTTGTTTGTTTCTATGTTTATGTTTTTCCATGTACATGTTTTTGTTTGTTTCTATGTTTATGTTTTTCCTTGTACATGTTGTTTGGTTCTATGTTGAAGTTTTTCCATGTACATGTTTTTGTTTGTTTCTGTTTGTTTTTCCATGTACATGTTGTTTGTTTCTATGTTTGTTTTTCCATGTACATGTGGTTGTTTGTTTTTCCATGTATATGTTTGTTTCTATGTTTATGTTTTCCATGTACATTTTGTTTGGTTCTGCTTGTCTCATCCGTAAAAAACAAATTTAAAAAAAAGGAAGTGTGGTCCTGCGTGTCGGTGACTACCAGCCCACTTCTAGAACTGTTCTGATCCATCCTCCCAGATCAATCTGGGATAGTGTTCTTTGAATGGACTAATGCTGCATGTCAACAGATCTAATCAGGAACAGACTCAATCCACATGATTTGTGCAGAAATATTCATTCTGCATCATTTCTGTAAACAATCCTGAATATGTTAAATGAATTCTGATCCACTCCTTGGAGCTTTGGTTTCTAACAAACTTCATTTGTTAAAGTTGTTCCAAATGACACTCTCAGAGCAAATCATTTTATCAGAGCTATTTCTAAAAACATTAAATATGGAGATACATTTCTAAACTATTTCCCGCTCTGCATCGTCCAGATGGAACGAGGCGTCGTCTGCGTAGAGAGACACGTTCACTTAGAGCCGTCAAACATTTATTAGGTTGAAGTTCCAGAAGCTTCTCACATTGTTGACAGGAATAACCAGGCAGTGACAAACATCTGAACAGCAAATAAAATGGATCAGATCCAGACAGAGGAAGTTCAGGCCTCGGCCTCGAACATCTTTTTCCTGCCGTCCATCCCGGCCTTGTCCTCGATGTTCTTGCGCCAGTCTCCCACGTCACGCAGCTCCTTGTCCTGGAAGCAGGAAGTTTGGGGGTCAGTTCCAGGAAGTGGAGCTCAGTCAAACCGCATTTCAATGACACTTCCTGTTTGATGTGTTCAGCATGGACAGCGAGCTGGGACAGTGCCCCCTAGTGGTGGTTTCACCGCTGATCTTAACCTGTTCCACTCCAACGGAACCAAAGAAGACTTCAGTTTCTAACTCCACAGACGAGAAACTCCATCTATCCATCTATCTATTCTCTATGTATCTATTTATCCATCAATCCATCCATCCATACATACACTCACTAACCCTTTATTAGGAACCCTACACTAAAAGTGGGCAGGGCCTCCCTTTTCTCTCAAACAGCCTCAATTGTTCTTGGCATGGATTCTACAACATGTTGGAAACATTCCTTCAACATTGTACTCTATGTTGACATGATTGCATCACACAGTTCTAACAGATTTGTCAACTGCACATTGATGCCATGAATCTCCCGTTCTATCACATCCCAGAGGTGTTCAGATCTGGTGACTGGGAAGGAAATTGAACAACATTGAACTCATGTTCATGTTCATGAAACCAGTTTGAGAAAAATTGTACTTTGTGACACAGGGCATTATCCTGCTGGAAGTAGCCACAGGAAGATGGGCGTGGCCATGAAGGGATGCACATGATCAGCAACAATACTCAAATAGGCTGTGGCATTCAAGCCATGATTGATTGGTATAAACCCAAAATGTGCCAAGAAACAATTCCCCACATCATGACACCACCACCACCACCACCTGGACTGTTGACACAAGGCAGGTTGGGTCCATGGATTTATGGTGGCGTCAAATTCTGACCCTACATCTGAGTGCCTCAGCAGAAATGGAAATCGATCAGACCAGGCTATGTTTGTCCAGCTTTGGGAGCCTGTGACCACTGCAGCCCCAGCTTCCTGTTCTTGGCTGACAGAAGTGGAACCCAACATGGTTCAGCTGTTGTAATCCATCCACCTCAAGGTTCCATGTGTTGTGTTGACATGTTGTTCTGTTCACCACATTGTACAGAGCAATAATCTGAGTGACGTAGCATTTCTGTCAGCTCCAACCAGTCTGGGTGTTCTCCGTTGACCTCCCTCATCAACGAGGCGTTTCCATCCGCAGAAGTGCCGCTCACTGGATGTTTTTTGTACCATTCTGAGTGAACTCTTGAGACTGTTGTGCATGAAAATCCAGGAGATCAGCAGTTAGAGAAACACTCAGACCAGCCCGTCTGGCACCAACAATAACACCACGGTGGAAAACACTGACGTTACATTGTTTCCTGTTCTGATGGTTGATGTGAACATTACCTGAAGCTGCAGGATGTGATGCCACATGATTGGCTGATTAGATAACTGCATGAATAAGTAGGTGTACAGGTGTTCCAAATAAAGTGTTCAATGCATGTGTGTATTTATATATATATATAAACACACACATGCACACACACACACACACACACACACATACATGTATATGCATTATAAATATGTGTGTGTGTATATATATATACTCACACACACACACACGCACTTATTTATATATATATATTAAAAAAAAAATATATATATATATATATATACATATATATATATACACACATACATGTACAAACCCCAATTCCAATGAAGTTGGGACGTTGTTTAAAACGTAAATTAAAAGGGAATACAATGATTTGCAAATCCTTTTCAACCTTTATTCAATTGAATACACTACAAAGACAAGATATTTAATGTTCAAACTGATTAACTTTATTGTTTTTTTGCAAATATTCACTCATTTTGAATTTGATGCCTGCAACACGTTCCAAAAAAGCTGGCACAGGGGCAACAAAAGACTGTGAAAGTTGAGGAAGGCTCAACAAAACACCTGTTTGGAACATTCCACAGGTGAACAGGTGGATTGGAACCAGGTGAGTGTCATGATTGGGTGTAAAAGGAGTCTCCCCCCCAAAGGCTCAGTTGTTCACAAGCAAGGATGGGGCGAGGTTCACCACTTTGAACAACTGCCTGAGAAAATAGTCCAACAGTTTAAGAAAAAAGTTTCTCAACGTACAATTGCAAGGAATTTAGGGATTTCATCATCTACAGTCCATAATACCATCAAAAGATTTCGAGAATCTGGAGAAATCTTTGCACGTAAGCGGCAAGGCCAAAAAGCAACATCGAATGCCCGTGACATTCGACCCCTCAGGCGGCCCTGCATTAAAAACCCACATCATCCTGTAAAGGATATCACCACATGGGCTCAGGAAACACTTGGGGAAAGCACGTCAGGTCACACAGCTCGTCGCTACATCTCCAAGTTCAAGCTAAAACTCTACCTTGCAAAGCCAAAGCCATAAATCAACAACACCCAGAAATGTCGCCGGCTTCTCTGAGCCTGAGCTCATCTGAGATGGACTGACAAAAAGTGGAGACGTGTGCTGTGGTCTGACGAGTCCACATTTCAAATTGTTTTTGGAAATCATGGATGTTGTGTCCTCGGAACATCAAGATTGTTATCAGCGCAAAGTTCAAACGCCAGCATCTGTGATGGTATGGGGGTGTGTTAGTGCCCATGGCATGGGTAACTTGGACATCTGTGAAGGCAGCATTAATGCTAAAAAGGACATACAGGTTTTGGAGCAACATATGCTGCCATCCAAGCAACATCTTCTTCAGGGACGTCCTGCTTATTTCAGCAAGACAATGCCAAACCATATTCTGTATGTGTACGACAGCGTGGCTTCGTAGTAAAAGAGTTTGGGTACTAGACTGGCCTGCCTGCACTCCAGACCTGTCTCCCATTGAAAATGTGTGGTGCATTATGAAGCGCACAATACAAATTCAAAATGAGTGAATATTTGCAAAAAAGCAATAAAGTTTATCAGTTTGAACATTGAATATCTTGTCTTTGTAGTGTATTCAATTGAATAAAGGTTGAAAAGGATTTGAAAATCATTGTATTCTCTTTTTATTGACATTTTACACAACGTCCCAACTTCATTGGAATCGGGCTTTGTATATATATATATATATATATATATATATATATATATACACACACATGTATATATTTGTTATTACATACAAATGCCAGTTAATAAGAGCTCTCCAACATGACTGCTCAGCTCCTCACCTCCTCCTTCACCTCCTTCTTGACCTGCTTGAGGTTGGCCCTCAGGTCCATGTTGACGGTGTGCTTTGAGCCCAGCAGAGCCTTCAACATGGCGTCGGCCGACATGCGGACCTTCCTCAGTACTGGCTTCTTGAACTTTCCCTTCAGGTCCTGAACTTTGATGTTCATGTCTTCAATCTGGATGAGGGAGAAACGACGAAGGTTCCTCAGGGATAAGGACCTTAACTTGGCTTCCAAACTGCAAAGCTCTTTTAAGCGGTTCCTGGATTAAAGCAGTTGAACCTCTGATCATCAGAATAATCAGCTCATCAGAACATCCACCACCAAGGTTATCTTGGTGGTGGATGTTGTAAATGAATCCATAAAACTATGATTTCCAGTATTTTTTTCATCCGGTTCTCTTGATGATTAGTACTTGAACCTGCAGGGAGGAGTTAAAGATGGAGAGCAGGGTGTAGACTACCTCCTTGTTGCACTTGTTGACCTTCATCTCCAGGTCGTATCGCTCCTCATCGATCCTATCGATGTTGTGGTGAATCTCTCTGCACAAGTCCTGAAATACATCAGGAGCAGCTGGTGAAGCAGAGGAAAGAGCTGGATGTCTCTGTCTCAGCCGGTGTTGGTGGTGTACCTGGAGCTCCTGCATGGTCCTGGGCAGGGACAGCGCAGGGCAGTTCTCAGCCATGTATCTGTCCCTCTCCTCCTCCCGTTCCTTCGCTTCTTCCTCCAGTAAAACTTTGGCGATGGAGAGCATCAAGCTCTGGAGGAAGGACCGCGTCACCTCGGTTAAAAAACCTTCACAGATCATTCTCAATCATCTGTTATTTAGATCCAAAGATTTAGGATTCATGGAAAGTGACAACTATTAGCTGGGCCGCCAGTAGAGGTGCAAACAGGAAGTGGAAAAGCAAACAGGAATTGGAGAAGGAAACAGGAAGCGGAGAAGGAAACAGGAAGCAGAGAAGGAAACAGGGAGCGGAGAAGGAAACAGGAAACATGAAGCGGAGAAGGAAACAGGAAACAACAGGCGGAGAAGGAAACAGGAAGCGGAGAAGGAAACAGGAAACATGAAGTGGAGAAAGAAACAGGAAACAAGCGGAGAAGGAAACAGGACGTGGAGGAGGAAACAGGGAGTGAAGAGGAAAACAGGAAACAGGCAGTGGAGAAGGGAACAGGAAGTGGAGAAGGAAACAGGAAGCGGAGAAGGAAACAGGAAGCGGAGAAGGAAGCAGAAAGGAAACGCCTTGAAGGGTTTTACCTTGAGGTGGTGTTTA
Organism: Zeus faber; assembly: GCF_960531495.2. Taxonomy (NCBI): domain Eukaryota; kingdom Metazoa; phylum Chordata; class Actinopteri; order Zeiformes; family Zeidae; genus Zeus; species Zeus faber. The sequence continues at coordinate 35,641,529 of NC_137201.1, forward strand.
CGACTCGAGGACATCTTCTTCCTGAAGGTTCCACAGAAAAGTTTTAATTTACAACAGTTGATTCTTCATGGTGACTTTGAACAGTTGAGGAGTAAACGCGCCGCACACGCTCAGCGCAGTTGTAACGAGCGCGCCCGTGTTCCTGCGGGGGTAATAAAGCCGAGTCCACCAGGGGGGAAACGTGTGGTCTGGCACTTATTGTACTGAGAAAAAGAAAAAAAAGGCTCCATGACAGTTTCCTGTTCCTGCTGTAGGGCCCCCTCCCTGCCACGCCCTTTACTGCAGCCTGACAACCCCAGGGCCCCTTACGTCCCCTCCCCCAGCTGCAGTACGCAGCTACGCCACTTGACACACCATACGCACCTTTTGGGGCCGGCCCAAGTCATAAACAACATAATCCACAGGGGGACGCCAAAGTTACTAATTTGGAAGGCGGAAGCATTGAGCGCGGTATTTAAAAATAGCTCCCAAGGAGGAACATATCATTTTGTATATTCTCACTCCCTGCTGGAAAATAAGAGAAAATAGTCAGTAGGTAATTTAAATTACATTTAGTCATTTAGCAGACGCTTTTATCCAAAGCGACTTACAATTATTCAAACACCGACGGACGCAGCCATCAGGAGCAATTAGGGGTTAAGTGTCTTGCTCAAGGACACTACAGCATGCTAGCAGGAGGAGCCTGGGATCCAACCAGCAACCTTTAGATCACTAGACCACCAGCTCTACCGCCTGAGCTACCATCCCCATAAATACTAGAAGAATGAAGGATGAAGGATGTGATCCTCTTGAATGAAGAGACATTCCCAATATTTTGTGCATTTACTCCACATCTGTCAGAACGCAGTGTCATACAGATGGATAGTGACCCATCCATCGTACTGACCCTGAAAGGTTACATTCGGTTAGTTTAGCTTAGTTTAGCTTAGCTCAATGTTTCAGCTTTTTTGGAGATGAGGTGAGGTGATTTCGGGTTAGATCAGATCAGGAAGTGACTCACTCAGACATGGTGCAGCCACAGGATCCAAGAACTGAGGAGAAAATAAATAAAACACAGTGAGAACTACTGAGGGAGATCGTAAAAGTATTAGTAATAACGATATGTTAATGATAGTACTAATTAAAATCTGAAATCAAAAAAATAAAAACATGATAAACCACAAAAGAAAAAAAGGCCCCAAAGGAAAATAAAACTATCCGTTTACATCCCCACACCAAGGAAGGAGGCAAAACCACTGCACCTCACTCATTACTTTGGAGAAGCTAAAAGCAGCCACGCCTGGCAGCCCTGGCTCTCTCCAGAGCAACAAAACCCGAACCCTGTGGGGAAACCCCCAAATGATCCTTCTGGATCCGAGTTTTCCTACTTTGTAAAGTGAACCTTCTGCTTCCCCCCTCGAACACTTGAAGGTTTCCATTGAGTTGGGTCCAGCGTAGAGAGAGGGGTGAGAACAGCTGGAGACCTGTATTGACTGGATCACGCTGCTGGACAGACTGGCTCCAGTGGCACCAGGTCAGATCCTTCTGGACCCAGTCCAATTCCCTCTGATCCAGGTCCTTCTGGGTGGACTGGAATGGTCCAGGATGACAGCTCCACTTAGAGGGAACTGGACACCAGCTGGAGGAGCTGAGAAACCCCCGAGGACCACTTAGCGAGACACCGGACCTCGAAGAAGTACTCACTTACTTATCGGAGTGAAAAATACCCTGACCGTAGTAGAAGTACCACGTTGACATATATACTTCTATAATTCCAGGATAATCCCTTCCCGTTGGACCTTCCAAAGGCATCCAGTAAAAGTATATAAGTACTTGCTTTTAAATGGACTCAAGCATTATATCTAAAAGTACTTTTATATTCAGTGTCAGACTACTGAACCTTTTATTGTAAGTAAAATAGTACTGTAGAAGTACAGGTGCTTTGAAATGTAGTGTAACACCCCTAACCCTCCTCACCCCCCTAATGCCCCTAAACCTCCTCACGCCCCTAACCCTCCTCAACCCCCCTAACGCCCCTAACCCTCCTCACCCCCTAATGCCCCTAACCCTCCTCACCCCCCTAACGCCCCAAACCCTCCTCAACCCCCCTAACGCCCCTGACCCTCCTCACCCCCCTAACGCCCCTAACCCTCCTCACCCCTCTAACCCTCCTCAACCCCCGTAACGCCCCTAACCCTCCTCACCCCCCTAACGCCCCTAACCCTCCTCACCCCCCTAATGCCCCTAACCCTCCTCAACCCCCCTAATTCTCCTCAATCCCCTTAATGCTCCTAACCCTCCTCACCCCGCTAACGCCCCTAACCCTCCTCACCCCCCTAATGCCCCTAACCCTCCTCGACCCCCCTAATGCCCCTAACCCTCCTCGACCCCCCTAACGCTCCGAACCCTCCAAACCCCCCTTACATCCCTAACCCTCCTCACCCCCCTAACGCTCCGAACCCTCCAAACCCCCCTTACGCCCCTAACCCTCCTCAACCCCCCTAATTCTCCTCAATCCCCATAATGCTCCTAACCCTCCTCACCCCGCTAACGCCCCTAACCCTCCTCACCCCCCTAATGCCCCTAACCCTCCTCGACCCCCCTAACGCTCCGAACCCTCCAAACCCCCCTTACATCCCTAACCCTCCTCACCCCCCTAACGCTCCGAACCCTCCAAACCCCCCTTACGCCCCTAACCCTCCTCACCCCGCTAACAGCCCTAACCCTCCTCACCCCCCTACGCCCCTAACCCTCCTAACGTCCCTAACCCTCCTAACACCACTAATGCCACTAACCCGCCTTACACTCCTAACCCCTGTAATGCCCCTAACCCTCCTCAACCCCCTAACGCCCCTAACCCCCATAGCCCTCCTCACCCCCTAATGCCCATAACCCTCCTAATGCTCCGAATGCCCCTAACCCTCCTAACCCCCCTTACACTCCTAAACCTCCTGACACCCCTAACCCCCCTAACCCTCCTCACGCCCCTAACCCCCCTAACCCCCCTTACGCCCCTAACCCTCCTTACCCCCCTAATGCCCCTAACCCTCCTAAAGCCCCTAACCCCCCTTATGCCCCTAACCCTCCTAACGCCTCTATCCCCCCTGACTCACCTAACCCTCCTAACGATCCTCACCCCCCTAACGCCCCTAACACTCCTAACGCCCTTAACCCTCCGAATCCTCCTAATGCAACGAACGCCGCTAACCCTCCTGACCCACCAACACCAACGCCCCTAACCCCCCATACACCCCTAACACCCTTACTGCATTACGTTTCAGGAATATGTTAGTTAGTCAAGTAGAATTTTTTTGGAAGCTATTGTGTTCAGTCTAGAACATATTGTGTGTAATCACCAGGTGCATTGCATTGACATTTCACTGCATATATGTATGAAAGTATGTATATGTATGAAAGTATGTATATGTATGTGACGAATAAACCTCTTGAATCTTGAATCTTGAACCCCTAACCCCCCTAACACCCCCAACCCCCCTTAGGCCCCTAACCTTCACAGATCACTTCACTGTTTCCTTCTCCGCTTTCTGTTTCCTTCTCCGCCTGTTGTTTCCTCCCCTTATGCACCTAACCCCCCTAACCCCCCTTACGCCCTAACCCTCCTAACGCCCCTATCCCTCCTCACACCCCAACGCCCATAATCCTCCTCACCCCCCTTATGCCCTAACCCTCCTAACGCTCCTAACCCCCCTTTATGCCCCTAACCCCCCTTACGCCCCTAACCCTCCTAACGCCCCTAACCCTCCTCACACCCCTAAAGCCCATAATCCTCCTCAGCCTCCTTACACCCCTAACCCTCCTAACCCCCCCTAACCCTCCTAGTGCCCCAAACCCTCCTCACCCCTCTAATGCCCCTAACGGCCATTACCCTCCAAACGCCCTTAACCCTCCTCACCCCCCTAACGCCCCTTACCCTCCTAAGTCTCTTAACCCTCCTCACTCCCCTTAATGCCCCTAACCCTCCTATTGCCCCTAACCCTCCACACCCCTCTAATGCCCCCTAACGCCCTTAACCCTCCTAACGCCCCTAACCCTCCTCACCCCCTTACACCCCTAACCTTCCTCACCCTTCTAATGCCCCTAACGCCCCTAACCCCCCTTACACCCATAATCCTCCTAACGCCCTTAACCCTCCTTACTCCTCTTAACGTCCCTAACTCTCCTAATGCCCCTAACCCTCCTCACCCCTCTAATGCCCCTAACGCCCCTAACTCCCCAAACGCCCCTAACCTCCTTAATGCCCCTAACCCCCCAACCCCCTTAGCCCTATTTCACCCTCTAGATGTTGAGTTAAATTCTATAATGTTACTTATGAAGCCTTTTGATGAAATAAAATAATGTCTTATCAGGTGGATGTTATAGAATTTAAATCAACATTTAATACCACCTTTAAGAAAAAACACTTTGATTTATTAAAATAACTTCAATGGATTATGGATTATGGATTTGAAAAAGGATAATTAACATCAAACAAGTTTCTGATAATCTATCAATGTGAGAGCAGTGTTGTCAACGTAAACAGATCATATCTGACTACACCCGGACGTGATGTCACATCTCTGAGCTGTGGGATGGGAACAAAACATAATTTTAGAAATGAAATGTATAATATAATATAATGTATATGTATATATGTATATGTATATATGTATATACAGTATGTGTATATATGTATATATATCTATGTATATGTATATACAGTATGTGTTTATATGTATATGTATATATGTATATGTATATACAGTATGTGTATCTATATATATGTATATATGTATATGTATATATGTATAAAAAGAGAATGAAGTCGTTCCAGATACAGGCTCACGTTCCTTGGGTTCTACTGAACCAGAGAAACACTGAATCCACTGAAGCTCCCATAGAACCAAATTGTGAAGCGGCCCCTTCATCCGCCCCACCACCCTGTTCCTCTGCTCAACCAACCCTTCCTCTGCTCCACCACCCATTGATCTGCTCTACCACCCTGCTCCGCTGCTCCACCATCCCCTTTCTTTTCTCCAACACCCCCTTCCTTTGCTCCACCACCCCGTTCCTCTGCTCCACCACCCCTTCCTTTTCCACCACCCTTCATCTGCTCGAACACCCCTTCCTCTGCTCCATCACCCCTTACTCTGCCCCACCACCCGATTCCTCTGCTCAACAACCCTGTTCCTCTGCTCCACCACCCCTTAATTTGCTCTATCACCCTTTCCTTTGCTCCATCACCCACTCCTCTGCTCTACCACCCTGTTCCTCTGCTCCAACACCCCTTTCTCTACTCCACTACCCCTTTGTCTGCTCCACTACCCTGCTCGTCTGCTCCACCACCCTCTTTCTGTCCTCCATCACCCCTTCCTCTGCTCCTCCACCCCTTCCTCTGCTCAACCACCCCTTCATCTCAGCTTCTACCTACAAAATGCTCCACCAACACCAAATCAGGTTCTGCCTTCATCACAGTCTTGTTTTACATGTGAACTTCACTAAACAGCTCCACCAGACAACACCATCACAATGAGAAACAGCCCCAGAAGCTTCAACCACAAGTGAATATCCTCTTTGCATTCACACCACGACCCAGAGCAGTGCATGCTGGGATGCGAAGGTCTCACCTGAAGCAGAGTGGAGTTTGGGTGGAGGAGGATGAAGACACTGGCCAGCTGCTTGCACCCAGAGCGGTATATATTATGTTCCCCAGCGTCCCAGGAAGCCCAGACCTTCTCTTTATGGAAGCAAGTTTTCCCTTCAGCCAATAGGAGGCAGCGCAGGAAACTCTATCTTTGGGCACAGGACTCCAACTATCAGGAGGGATCATCCGCTCCACCCTCAATCATGTATCAATTCGGGAGTTATTAAATAAAACAAACACAACACCACCCTTTCCACTGGTTAAGAGAAGGAGCCATAAGATGTTATTAATTATAAGTTATTGATTCAAATATTAAAGGCTTTGGTGATAACGAGATAGAGAGAGAGATGGGAGGGAGAAAGAAAGAGAGAGAAGTTGGCAGGCAGAGGAACCCAGGGAACCACAGTGATGAAGGAGGCAGAGCAGCAGGTGGAGCAAGGGGGGGGGGCGCTAAGGAGCAGTAATAATAGTGTTAGAATGTGGAGAAAGGAGGGGTCCAAGATTGGAGGAGAGGAAAGGTCAGAAGGTGAAAATAGAGAGTTGGACGGTAAAGATAGATGGTCAGAAGTTGAGATAAAGGGTTAGAAGGTGGAGATAGAGTGTCTGGAGGTTGAGATAGAGGGTCAGAAGGTGAAGATAGATGGTCTGAAGGTGGAGAAAGAGGGTCAGAAGGTGGATATAGAGGGTTGGATGGTGGAGATTGAGGGTCGGAAGGTGTGGATAGATGGTCGGAAGCTAGGGATAGAGGGTCGGATGGTGGAGTAAGAGGGTCTGAAGATGGAGATAGAGGGTTGGAAGGTGGAGATAGAGGGTCAGAAGGTGGAAAAAGGAGGGGTCCAAGATTGGAGGAGAGGAAAGATCAGAAGGTGAAAATAGAGAGTTGGACGGTAAAGATAGATGGTCAGAAGTTGAGATAAAGGGTTAGAAGGTGGAGATAGAGGGTCTGGAGGTTGAGATAGAGGGTCAGAAGGTGAAGAGAGATGGTCTGAAGGTGGAGAAAGAGGGTCAGAAGGTGGAGATAGAGGGTCGGATGGTGGAGATTGAGGGTCGGAAGGTGTGGATAGATGGTCGGAAGCTAGGGATAGAGGGTCGGATGGTGGAGTAAGAGGGTCTGAAGATGGAGATAGAGGGTCGGAAGGTGGAGATAGAGGGTCAGAAGGTGGAGAAAGAGGGTCAGAAGGTGGCGATAGAGGGCCTTAAGGTGGGGATAGATGGTCGGAAGATGGGAATAGAGGGTCGGATGGTGGAGATGGAGGATCTGAAGGTAGAGATAGAGAGTCAGAAGGTGGGGAAAGAGGGTCGGAAGGTGGAGAAAGTGGGTCCGAAGGTGGAGATAGAGGGTCGATAGGTGGAGATAGAGGGTCGGAGGTTGGAGATAGAGGGTTTGAAGGTGGACATAGAGGGTCTGATGGTGGACATAGAGGGTCATTGGGTGGAGATAGAGGTCCGGAGGTGGAGATAGAGGAAATTAGGTGGAGTGCTGCAGCCGCTGGGATCCTCTTTCCTCAAAGTGTGCTTCAGCTTCAGAGAAGAAGAATCTTTAATTGTCACGACACACACACACACACACTTTGGGTGGTGCTGGTGAAATTCTCTGCATTGAACCATCCTGGCTTGTACTTCCTCCGGTGGGGCAGCGTTTGTCTACGCCCGGGGACCTGGTAACGAGTATGTAAATATGGTTTCATGCCAGGAAAGAGTACTACAGATGACATGTTTGCTTTAAGAACGCTGATGGAAAAGTACATTACATTCAGCAGACCCTTTTATCCAAAGCGACCTACAATTATTCAAACACCGACAGAGGCAGCCATCAGGAGCAATTATGGGTTAAGTGTCTTGCTCAAGGACACTACAGCATGCTAGCAGGAGGAGCCTGGGATCGAACCAGCAACCTTTAGATTACTACACGACCAGCTCTACCTACTGAGCTACCATTCCCTGTATCGAAGTACAGGGAAGGCCAGAGGGAGTTGCACTGCGTCTTTGTGGATATAGAGAAAGTATATGATAGGGTGCCGACAGAGGAAGTGTGGTATTACATGCTTAAGTCGGGGTTGGCAGAGAAGTGCGCAAGAGTGGCACAGGATGAAGGGCAGTCAGACAGTAGTAAGGTGTGCAGTAGGCGTGACCAAGGCATCAAAGTGGAGGTGGGATTGCATCAAGGATCAGCTCTGAGCCCTTTCTTGTTTGCAGTGGTGATGGACAGGTTAACAGATGAAATCAAGCAGGAGTCTAGAAGAAGAATCTTTAATCATCACATGACACACCACACTACAACACATGCATCACACACGCTTTGGGTGGTGCTGGTGAAATGGTTTCTCTGCATTTGACCCATCCTGGCTTGTACTTCCTCTGGGGAGGCAGCATTCAACAACGCCTGGGGACTTTGTTCCATATGTCTATCACTGGTCAGACCATAATGTGTGCATGTTTTTGGGTGGGGTCCTTACTGATGTTACATGGAGTAAACCCCATGTGAGCACGGGGAGAACATGCAAAATCCAAACAGAAAGGCTCCTAATTGGGAAACAACCCACTGGAGGACGGTGCCAAATAGCGCCCCAGGCGGAAAATGTAATCCAAGGAAAAAAAGTCAGCAAATAAGTCCAGCGCCGACACGGCACCAAACCACCACCCGTCACTGAGAGTGCATGCTGCTTCCACAGACAACACGATGAGTTGAAACAACGACAAGTTCAGCTTTACAGGCAAACATGGACTGTTGTTTTAGAGACAGGAGGGTTGCGCTGTGTAGACAGCGTAGTGGTTGCTCTGCGAGACAAGCAACCAGGAGACCACAGACTGGGGGGAGTCCATGCTACGATCAAGTAAACTCGGAAAATCGCGCTGCGTTTCAGAGAACCCGGGAAAGTGTAAAACGCACCCAACACGACTAAACTGGATCCTGTGTATCTGCATATACACCCAAAATATATACAGTGTCCTGCTGGCAGCAAAACTTTGCTCTTAAAATATCTGTTTTAGTGTTACAGTAGTCTAGAGTATCCCTAAGTAGTGGTATCAAGGGCAGGTGTGTTTGTAAGTGCGTCCCTGTGGCGGGGGTGATGGGGTGGTGGGCAGGTCTGGGTAATAAAGTCCAGGGACATTTTTTTGATGAACTGATGCCAAAAGCTAATTTTCATTTTGTAAGTACGTTAGTAACTTATAGTATGATATGTACCTTTGGTTTTAATATATATATATAAAACACACATACATATTGTGGCAATTCTGCCTGCCACATGCCATTCAAGTGGCATTTCCAGGGACCTCCAGCACAGCAGAGACAGAAGACGGTGGGTTGTAAACACCAGTTTATTGCAGAGAGGAGGCTGGGTGGAACAAGCAAGGAGCAGATGGAACATGTCATGACAGGGCTCCTCTCCTGAGTGAGTGTGTGGGGACGGGGGTTTTAACCTGCTGCTCGTTAGCCCAACCAATGAGCGACAGGTATGCAGCCACCCTGACCCAATCACCTAGCTCCAGGTCAGGTGTGGCTGCTCAAACCGTCCCATCCCCACACCCACAGGCTTCGGGTGTTTTATTGTTTGTTTACACCACGAGTGAGGAGCCAAACCAAAGCCCTGACACCACATGAGTTCACCGGGTGCTGAGGGAACTAAGTGCTGCCCACTGCTCCTGGAGGAAGGAAGCGAGGATCAGTCAATGCACAAGTCACGTTTCTTCAGTCAGTCAGTCAGTCAGTCAGTCAGTCAGTCAGACCGTCCGTACGTCCATAATCTAGGAGGGCACTCCTCCCGTGCACGCTCCTTCCCTTGTGTGACTCCCTCCCCCGAAGTTCAAGTACACGAGTACTTGCTGTTAAATGTACTTAAAATATTAAGAGAGAAAGTACTCCCGGAGATAACAGAATCCGTAGCACTTCATACATTTTCTGCAGATCCTGATTATAATTTCTAATAAAATAATACATTTAGAGTCAGTAATTTACAATATGTACAAATATAAATCCTGATTTTTAACATGACTTTGTTAGAAATGTAATAAAATAAAAAGTATTTGAAATGAAGTGGAGTCAAATTGGAAGGTCTACAAAACTGAATATACTGTATAGGTACAGACACATGAAAAAACATAGTATCATAACAAAGCAGGCCTACTGGTACATTCCACCGCCGGTCGACATATTAAGTAGGAGTACACACTTTGAAAAGTATTTGATCTTTGTGTGGTTGTTTAAAACGGTTGAATCATTTTCTCATCCCAGAAGAGAAACAAAAGAATAATAAAATGTCTGTGAAAAGGTATAAAAACGTAAAGTGAGTACTTTATGTACTTATATTCCCAGCCCCCTAGTGGAAGGCGTCCCTCAGTGTCCTCTTCTTCAGCGCCAGTGCCTGGTTGACCTGCTGCGCGGACAGCAGGGGGTGCCACTGAGCCACGGGCCGCCGGGGGTTGGCCAGCATGTCGGCCCAGTGGCGCAGCTGATTCCCTGCGGCGTCGCAGCCCAGGAAGATCTTCCCCATAGCGTCGTTCCGGGACACGGCGTCGTGGTCCCATACCGACACCACCAGGTTCACCCTCTGGGGGCAGCACCGAGGAGCAGGGAAATCAATATTTAAGCATATCATCAATGACCCAGACATCAATAAAAGATGGTTACCGGTTTTTATTATTATTATAATTATTATTATCATTATTATTATTATTATTATTATTATGAGTCCATCCCGCACGGCTGGAAACTTATTGTAATCGTTCCGATTGTTATTATTTTCCTCTGAATTCTTTGGACCAAAAAAAACCTGTTTGTAACAGAACAACAGCAGAAGCTGAGGACATGGTTGTTAGATGTCGTTGCAGACATCTCGTGGTTCAAATTTCATCCAAATTGATCCACATCCGGAGCAGAATTTAGTGAAAAACTGATGGAATCTGACCCTAAGTAGCTGGACGCTCGTGCGTTTACTGACACACCAATGTTTGAAAACTAACCGAAGGAGATGAGACTAAAAATAAGACGCTTTATGACGTCATCATATTATTTACTAAAAATGATATTTACAGTAAGACGCTTTATGACGTCATCATATTATTTACTAAAAATGATATTTACAGTGAGACGCTTTATGACGTCATCATATTATTTACTATAAATGATATTTACAGTAAGACGCTTTATGACATCAACATATTATTTACTAAAAATGATATTTACAGTAAGACACTATATGATGTCATCATATTATTTACTATAAATTATATTGATAGTAAGACGCTTTATGACGTCATCATATTATTTACTATAAATGATATTTACAGTGAGACACTTTATGACGTCATCATATTATTTACTATAAATGATATTCACAGTAAGACGCTTTATGACATCATCATATTATTTACTAAAAATTATATTTACAGTAAGACACTTTATGATGTCATAATATTATTAAATATAAATTATATTTACAGTAAGATGCTTTACGACATCATATTATTTACTATAAATTGTATTTACAGTAAGACACTTTATGATGTCATCATATTGTTTACTATAAATTATATTTACAGTAAGATGCTTTATGATGTCATCATATTATTTATGATAAATGATATTTGATATTTATATAAAAATGTTCTGATTCAGAATGTACTTTGGCACCGTGTCCAGTGTGCAGGGTAGACTCCGTCACTGTGTAGTAGAAGTACTCAGTAAGAGTAGTCTACAAACTCGGAGTCTGTGTATATATTCATGTACTTTCTAACCTGGTAGATGTCTGCGCATTTGTTAGATTGATATTTCATGTCTTTGGTGCCATTCATTTGCCAGATTCATGAAAAAACATGAATCCACAGAAACTCGTGACCACGTCGAATCGAGTCCACTCGACTGTGCGAGTAGGTGATGAGTTGAAGATCCAGCGAGGCATCCGAAAAATAGAAGCCGTGCAATGGCAATTACTCACAGAAATACCACAACGTTTTTCGTAGTTCATGGAAACGTAACGTACTGAAAATGTAATCCAAGGAAAAAAAGTCACCAATAAAATTTGACTACCTCCCTTAACCTAAATACAAAAATCTCCATAAATACATTACATTACATTACATTTCATTTAGAAGACGCTTTTATCCAAAGCGACTTACAATTGTTCAATCACCGACGGACTCAGCCATCAGGAGCAATTAGGGGTTAAGTGTCTTGCTCAAGGACACTACAGCATGCTATCAGGAGGAGCCTGGGATCGAACCAGCAACTTTTAGATCACTAGACCACCAGCTCTACCTCCTGAGCTACCATCCCCCACTTTAGCCACTTTAGCCATGTGACACAAACATTCCAATCGCACGGCAGAACGCAGCGGGGATGAGACCCTTGGAGGTGACGCGTTGGACCTTCCTAAAACGCCAATTTGAACTGGAACTGCCCTCCTGCCCACCTAAGCCAGGTGTGACCCCCCTCCCCGCAAAAGGAGAACGATTAAAGATTGCAGATTCGCGAACCTCCGAAACCTGCAATATGTACCATGGCTGAACTGCACCCCGTGTATTGCTGCCTGCAGCTATAGTCGGATCAGCTATATTTATTATTATTATTATTGCTATTGTTATTATTATTATTATTATTATTGCTGTTTATACAATGTAACTTAACATAACATAGCATTATATATATAGTTCAAGTTCAATAAGTTATTTGTCACATACATATACATAATGTCATACATACTATATGCAGTGAAATGTCATGACACGCACAATGCATACGCACAATAAGCTCTAAAAATACTAAAATAACATAATAAACATAATAAATTTAATATAATTTATTGAAATATTATATTTAATATAAAATATTCTAATATAATTGTATATAATATAATTATATATAACAAACAGTACAGACCTGGATCTGGTCAAAGCTGACATCGAAGCTGAACGACTCGTTGAAGTACGGGTTCAGAGTTTTCTTCTTCACAGACGTCTTCCTCTTCTTCCACTTCTTCTTGTCCAGAGCCAACTGCACCTTGACGTAGGGATCTGCAGGAGGAAGAGGAGCAAGGTTAATAATAGTGATTAACAATCTAATCATTATTTTTCTCATTTTCATAAACGTGTAAAAACAGTGTCATAACAACGTAGCAGCACGTAGTAACAGTGTTATAACAACATAGCAGCGTGTAGTAACAGTGTTTTAACAACGTAGCAGAGTGTAGTAACAGTGCAATACTTGTAGTAACATGCAGTACCAGTGTAATAACAATGTAGTAACGTGTAGTAACAGTGTAATAATAACATAGTAATGTGTAGTAACAGTGTAATAACAATGTAGTAACGTGTATTAACGTGTAATAACTTGTAGTAACAGTGTAATAACATGGTAGTAATGTGTAGTAACAGTGTAATAATGTGTAATTACAATGTAGTAACATGTAGTTACAGTAGGATAACAGTGTAGTAACGTGAAGTAATGTGTATTAACGTGCAGTATCATGTAGTTACGTGTAGATTCGGTGAAGTAACATGAAGAAATGTGGAGTAAGGTGGAGTAACCATGAATTAACATTTCTTGACAAACATTTGCAAATAATTAGCCTTAAACTGATGTTTTTGCACCAAATTCAATTTTTTTCTGTTGTCACACTTCTCTCATCACGGGTGGCACGTGGTGCAGTGCATTGCACTGCTGCCTCACAGCAAGAAGGTCCTGGGTTCGATTCCCACCTGGGGCGCTGTTGGCACCGTGCTCCGGTGGGTTATCTCCCAAATAAGAGCCTTTCTGTGTGGAGTTTGCATGTTCTCCCCGTGCTCACATGGGGTTTCCTCCACCTCCCAAAACATGCACATATCATGGTCTGACCAGCGATGGACACTTATCACCTGGTCCCCGGGCCCCATCCAAAGCATGTGCATGTGTGTGTGTGTGTGCGTGCATGTGTTGTAGTGTGGTGGATTAAAGATTGTTGTTGTTCTTCTTCTTCTTCTCTGTTCTTCATCAGGTATTTCATCTTTCCTACTCGTTCCAACTCGTCCAAACTGTATTACTCAAAAAATGTAATTAGTTACGTATTACTTGTTACTTTCCATCATTAATATTGTTACTTTACATATTATGAACTGCCAACAGTAATTCCTTACACTACAGCAGTTAGGGGGTTAAGTGTCTTGCTCAAGCATGCATCAGCACGCTACCAGGAGGAGCCGGGGATCGAACCGACATTCATCCACATTCATCCATGTTTGTTTCCACTCGCTCCCAGATACCGTAAAGCAGTTCTGCAGCTGATATGCTACAGAGCTTAGGGGCAGGATGTCCTATCACGTGAGTGTGATCAGATCACATGATGTATTTGTTATGGCGTACAGCGGAATTACCCAATGAGACCCAATTGTAAGAAAACTCGATTTCTCCGATCGCGGATATAAACTCAGAATGCAGTGTGATGATTATGAAAATGAATCAAAGAAAGTAAAGTTGTAACAAGTTTTTCTTTTGGGGTAACTAATATTATCACTGAAATTTTATTAGTAATTTGTTACAATACTCATTACTGGGAAAAGTAATATTATTATTGTAATGCATTACTGGCCAAGACTGGTTCTGACTAATCCATCCTAGTAACCAGCAGCAGAGTGCAGCCACAGTATGACGCCCAGGGACCAGTTCTAGAGTCAGTGCCTTGCTCAAGGATGGACGGACATCCTTGAGCAAGGCACTGGCTCTAGAACTTGACTTGGACTGGACTACAACAGAAAGACAGACAGACAGACAGACAGACAGACAGACAGACAGATACCTGAGGCACCCCCTATGTCCATGCTTTTCAGGTTCTTGGCCTCCAGAATGACCACGGTCAGTTTCCCGGCGGCCGGAACGTAACGCAGTGAGAAGCAGAGTTCCCCGAGGTTCTCCTCCTGGACGGAGGAGGAGAGGGAATATCACAACAAACTTTTGATCACAGACGCTTCTTGTCGTTCATTGCTCAGGAAGTCCTCCCTCGCTCACCGTCCAAACTGAACGACTCCTTTTACAGAGTCCAAAAACGGAATCAAACCTCCCATCACAACTCTACTCTCTGCAAGTCTTCCTCTCAGGGGTGTGTTGAACTTCAAGGGAAAAGCTTATTCTTTTGTGTAGTGGAACACAGCAGGGTCTGATGGACTTCCTCCCCCAGAGCTGACCAGGAGGAGGTGAGAGCCCCTCCCCTGAGACCACAGGACCTGTAACACCTTCCTACCTTCTCCGACAACATGGACGCCCATTTCTGACGAAACCAAGACAGCAAGAATAACCACTTGACTCTGTTTGTTGTCTCAGCCGATACTGAGTCAACAGACGACTCCCCCTAACCCCCTCCTCTCCTCTCCTTAACCATAATCCTTTTTGTTCAAGGCAGACCCCCCTCAAGGACCCACCCGGATAATCTGCATCTGCAACCTTTCCTTCATGTCAAGCCTCAGTCCGAATCAATGTGAACCAAGGTCAAATTCGTTAGTAACTGAAGCAACATTATTTCTGCTGATGTTTCTATGATGAATGATCCAACTGTCATCACAATAAGACCTCATTTGGTGAAGTTACCAATAATACTGTTTAAATGCATCAACTTTCATGCGCAAGGTTGCCGTTTTGCGGCCGACAGGGAAACCCCGCCCACCACCAAGATTACAATATCCCACTGTGCGTAATAAAATCTGATTTGAGATGATGATTTCATGCCTTTTAGTAGGAGTTTTAAATTTATGTTGTTATAGTTAGTCATTTGGAATCATTGCCAGCGCATCAACCAGAAGTCGTCGCCATACAACAATATATTTTAAAAAACATCAAGAAGATTTGTGTGGATTTATTAAGCATTGGGATTGATAAAATAATTTGCGGGCCAGATTTATCAATATATTATCACCATTTAGCGGGGAGCCATTGTCTTGCGGGCCAGATTTGGTCCCCGGGCCTAGGTTTGAGACCCTGAACTAACCTTCTACAAAGTAAAGGCCAATCTGTGCTTTGGACCGGAAGCAGCCTGAGAAGCTGGAAGTAGCGAACCTCGAAGTCGGCGGGCTTGCACAGATCCTGCCACTGCTCCATCACGTGGTTCCAGTCGATCGAGTCGAGCTCCAGACGCAACTCGCCGATCACCGCGTGGTTGGTGAATCTATTGAAGTCAAACACCTGCATCACCACGCTGGAGCGGGCCAGCACGGCCTTGGGCACCTGGAGAAGGAGGGAGCGGTCAAAACTAGAACTAACTAGAATTAACTGGAAATAACGGGAACTAACTGGAACAAAATAGAACTAATTAGAACTAACTGGAACAAACTGGAACCAATTGTAACTAACTGGAACCAACTGGAACTAACTGGAACTAATTAGAACTAATTAGAACTAACTGGAACTAATTTGAACAAACTGGAACCAACTGGAACCAACTGGAACTAACTGGAACTAATTTGAACTAACAGGAACTAACTAGACCTAACTGGAACGAACTGGAACGAACTGGAACTAATTAGAACAAATTTGAACTAATTAGAATGAACTGAAACTATCTGGAACTAACTGGAACTAATTAGAAATAACCGGAACTCATTTGAACTAACTGGAACTAATGGGAACTAACAGGAGGAACAAACTGGAACAAACTGGAACCAAGTGGAACCAACTGCAACAAATTAGAACTAATGATAACTAATGAGAGCTAACTGGAACTAACGGGAGCTAACTGGAACTAACTGGAACTAATGATAACTAACTGGAACTAACTGAAACTGACTGGAACTAATTAGAACTAACTGGAACAAATGAAAACTAATTAGAGCTAACTGGAATTAACTGGAAATAATGGGAACTAATTATAACTAACTGGAATTAATGAAAACTAATTAGAGCTAACTGGAACTAACTGGAAATAATGGGAACTAATTATAACTAACTGGAATTAATGAAAACTAATTAGAGCTAACTGGAACTAATGGGAACTAAATGGAACTAACTTGAACCAACTGAAACTAAATTAAACTAACTTGAACTAACTGGAACTAACTAAACTATCTGGAACTAACTGGAACTAACTTGAACCAACTGGAACAAATGGAAACAAATTCGAACTAATTGGAAGTAAATGGAACTAACTTAAACTAACTTGAACAAACTGGAAAAAACTGGAACTAACTGGAACTAATTAGAAATAACCGGAACTCATTTGAACTAACTGGAACTAATGGGAACTAACAGGAGGAACTAACTGGAACAAACTGGAACCAAGTGGAACCAACTGCAACAAATTAGAACTAATGATAACTAATGAGAGCTAACTGGAACTAACGGGAGCTAACGGGAACTAACTGGAACTAATGATAACTAACTGGAACTAACTGAAACTGACTGGAACTAATTAGAACTAACTGGAACAAATGAAAACTAATTAGAGCTAACTGGAACTAACTGGAACTAAATGGAACTAACTTGAACCAACTGAAACGAACTTAAACTAACTTAAACTAACTGGAACTAACTAAACTATCTGGAACTAACTGGAGCTAACTTTAACCAACTGGAACAAATGGAAACAAATTCGAACTAACTGGAACTAAATGGAACTAACTTAAACTAACTTGAACAAACTGGAAAAAACTGGAACTAACTTGAAGCAACTGGAGATAACTTAAACTAATTTGAACTAACTGGAACTAACTTGAACTAACGTAAACTAACTAAAACTAACTTGAACTAACTTGAACTAACTTGAACCAATTGGAACTAACTTAAACTAACTGGAACAAACTGGAACTAAGTTGAACTAAATTAACCAACTGGAACAAACTTAAAATAACTTAAACTAACTGGAACTAACTGGAACTAACTGGAACAAACTAGAACAAACTGGAACAAACTGGAACAAACTGGAACTAACTTAAACTAACTTGAACCAACTGGAACTAACTTAAACTAACTTAAACTGACTGGAACTAATTGGATCTAACATGAACTAACTGGAACTAACGTGAACCAACTGGAGCTAACTTAAACTAATTTGAACCAACTAGAACTAACTTGAACTAACTTAAACTAACATGAACTGACTGAAACTAACTGGAACTAACTTGAAACAATTGGAACTAACTGGAACTAACTTAAACTAACTGAATCTAAATTGAACCAACTGGAACTAACTGGAACTAACTGGGACCAACTGGAAATAACTTGAACTAATTTGAACTAACTGGAACTAACTTAAACTAACCTGAGCTAACTGGAACTAACTGGATCTAACTTGAACCAACTGGGACTAATTTGAACCAACAGGAACTAACTTAAACAAACTTGAACTATCTGAAACTAACTGGAACTAACTTGAACCAACTGGAAATAACTGGAACTAACTTGAACCAACTGGAACTAACTTAAAATAACTTGAACTAACTGAAACTAACTTGAACCAACTGGAGCTAACATAAATTAATGTGAACTAACTGGAACTAACTTGAACTAAATTAAACTAAATTGAAAGTACTGAAACTAACCTGAACAAACTGGAACAAACTTAAACTAACTTGAACTAACTGGAACTAACTGGAAGAAACTGGAACTAACTTAAACTAACTTGAACCAACTGGAACTAACTCAAACTAACTTAAACTGAATGGAACTAACTGGATCTAACATGAACTATCTGGAACTAAATTGAACCAACTGGAGCTAACTTCAACTAATTTGAACCAACTAGAACTAACTTGAACTAACTTAAACTAACTTGAACTGACTGAAACTAACTGGAACTAAGTTGAAACGATTGGAACAAACTGGAACTAACTTGAACCAACTGGAACTAACTTAAACTAACTGAATCTAACTTGAACCAACTGGAACTAACTGGAACTAACTGGGACCAACTGGAAATAACTTGAAATAACTGGAACTAACTTAAACTAACCTGAACTAACTGGAACTAACTGGATCTAACTTGAACCAACTGGGACTAATTTGAACCAACAGGAACAAACTTAAACAAACTTGAACTACCTGAAACTAACTGGAACTACCTTGAACCAACTGGAGCTAACTTAAATTAATTTGAATTAACTGGAACTAACTTGAACTAACTTAAACTAACTTTAACTAACTGAAACTAACTGGAACTAACTTGAACCAACTGGAACTAACTTAAACTAACTTGAACTAACTGGAAATAACTGGAACTAACTTGAACCAACTGGAACTAACTTGAACTAACTTGAACTAACTGGAACTAACTTGAACCAACTGGAGCTAACTTAAATTAATTTGAACTAACTGGAACTACCTTGAACTAAAATAAACTAATTTGAACTAACTGGAACTAACTTGAACTAACTTAAACTAACTGGAACTAACTGGAAATAACTTAAACTAACTGGAACTAACATAAACCATCTTAAACTAACTTGAACTAACTGGAACTAACTAGAAATAACTGAAACTAACTTGAACTAACTTAAAAAAAACTTGAACTAACTGGAACTAACTTAAAGCCACTGGAACTAACTGGATCTAACTTGAACCGCCTGGAACTAAGTGGATCTAACTTTTAGCAACTGGAACTAACTTAAACTAACTTAAACTAACTGGAATGAACTGGAACTAACTTTAACCAACTGGAACTAACTTAAACCAATTTGAACTAACTGGAACTAACTTGAACCAACTTAAACTAACTTGAACTAACTGGAAATAACAGGAACTAACTGAAACTAACTTGAACTAACTTGAACTAACTTGAACTAACTTGAACCAACTGGAACTAACTTAAACTAACTTGAACTAACTGGAACTAACTGGATCTAACTTGAACCAACTGGAACTAATTGGAACTAACTTGAACCAACTGGGCCTAACTTAAACAAACTTGAACTAACTGAAACTAACTGGAACTAACTAGAACCAACTGGAACTAACTGAAACTAACTTGAACTAACTGGAACTAACTTGAACTAACTTAAACAAACTTGAACCAACTGGAACTAATTGGAACTAACTTGAACCAACTGGGCCTAACTTAAACAAACTTGAACTAACTGAAACTAACTGGAACTAACTAGAACCAACTGGAACTAACTGAAACTAACTTGAACTAACTGGAACTAACTTGAACTAACTTAAACTAGCTTGAACTAACTGAAACTAATTGGAACTAACTTGAACTAATTGGAACTAACTTAAACTAACTGGAACCAACTGGAACTAACTTCAACTAACTGGAACTAACTTGAACTAACTGGAACTAACTTGAACTAACTTAAACTAACTGGAACAAACGTAAATTAACTAGAACTAACTGGAACTAATTTGAACTAACTAGAACTAACTTAAAATAACCTGAGCTAACTGGAACTAACGCGATCTAACTTGAACAGACTGGGACTAATTTGAACCAACAGGAACTAACTTAAACAAACTTGAACTATCTGAAACTAACTGGAACTAACTTGAACCAACTGGAACTAACTGGAACTAACTTGAACCAACTGGAACTAACTTAAAATAACTTGAACTAACTGGAACTAACTGGAACTAACTTGAACCAACTGGAGCTAACATGAATTCATTTGAACTAACTGGAACTAACTTGAACTAAATTAAACTAAATTGAACGAACTGAAACAAACTTGAACAAACTGGAACTAACTTAAACTAACTTGAACTAACTGGAACTAACTGGAAGAAACTGGAACTAACTTAAACTAACTTGAACCAACTGGAACTAACTTAAACTAACTTAAACTGACTGGAACTAACTGGATCTAACATGAACTAACTGGAACTAAATTGAACCAACTGGAGCTAACTTCAACTAATTTGAACCAACTAGAACTAACTTGAACTAACTTAAACTAACTTGAACTGACTGAAACTAACTGGAACTAAGTTGAAACGATTGGAACAAACTGGAACTAACTTGAACCAACTGGAAATAACTTGAACCAACTGGAACTAACTGGAACTAACTTGAACCAACTGGAATTAACTTAAAATAACTTGAACTAACTGGAACTAACTGGAACTAACTTGAACCAAGTGGTGCTAACATAAATTAATTTGAACTAACTGGAACTAACTTGAACTAAATTAAATTAAATTGAACGAACTGAAACTAACTTGAACAAACTGGAACTAACTTAAACTAACTTGAACTAACTTGAACTAACTGGAAGAAACTGGAACTAACTTAAACTAACTTGAACCAACTGGAACTAACTTAAACTAACTTAAACTGACTGGAACTAACTGGATCTAACATGAACTAACTGGAACTAAATTGAACCAACTGGAGCTAACTTAAACTAATTTGAACCAACTAGAACTAACTTGAACTAACTTAAACTAACTTGAACTGACTGAAACTAACTGGAACTAAGTTGAAACGATTGGAACAAACTGGAACTAACTTAAACTAACTGAATCTAACTTGAACCAACTGGAACTAACTGGAACTAACTGGGACCAACTGGAAATAACTTGAAATAACTGAAACTAACTTAAACTAACCTGAACTAACTGGAACTAACTGGATCTAACTTGATCCAACTGGGACTAATTTGAACCAACAGGAACAAACTTAAACAAACTTGAACTACCTGAAACTAACTGGAACTACCTTGAACCAACTGGAACTAACTGGAACTAACTTAAACCAACTGGAGCTAACTTAAATTAATTTGAATTAACTGGAACGAACTGGAACTAACTTTAACCAACTGGAACTAACTTAAACTAACTTTAACTAACTGGAACGAACTGGAACTAACTTTAACCAACTGGAACTAACTTAAACCAATTTGAACTAACTGGAACTAACTTGAACTAACTTAAACTAACTTGAACTAACTGGAAATAACAGGAACTAACTGAACCTAACTTGAACTAACTTGAACTAACTTGAACTAACTTGAACCAACTGGAACTAACTTAAACTAATTTGAACTAACTGGAACTAACTGGATCTAACTTGAACCAACTGGAACTAATTGGAACTAACTTGAACCAACTGGGCCTAACTTAAACAAACTTGACTAACTGAAACTAACTGGAACTAACTAGAACCAACTGGAACTAACTGAAACTAACTTGAACTAACTGGTTCTAACTTGAACTAACTTAAACAAACTTGAACCAACTGGAACTAATTGGAACTAACTTGAACCAACTGGGCCTAACTTAAACAAACTTGAACTAACTGAAACTAACTTGAACTAACTGGAACTAACTTGAACTAACTTAAACTAACTTGAATTAACTGAAACTAATTGGAACCAACTTGAACTAACTTGAACTAACTTAAACTAACTTGAATTAACTGAAACTAATTGGAACTAACTTGAACTAATTGGAACTAACTTGAACCAACTGGAACTAACTGGAACTAACTTGAACCAACTGGAACTAACTTAAACTAACTTTAACTAACTGGAACGAACTGGAACTAACTAGAACCAACTGGAACTAACTGAAACTAACTTGAACTAACTGGCACTAACTTGAACTAACTTAAACTAACTTGAATTAACTGAAACTAATTGGAACTAACTTGAACTAACTTGAACTAACTTGAACTAACTTAAACTAACTTGAATTAACTGAAACTAATTGGAACTAACTTGAACTAATTGGAACTAACTTGAACCAACTGGAACTAACTGGAACTAACTTGAACCAACTGGAACTAACTTAAACTAACTGGAACCAACTGGAACTAACTTAAACTAACTGGAACTAACTTGAACTAACTTGAACTAACTGGAACCAACTTAAACCAACTTCAACTAACTTGAACTAACTAAAACTAACTGGAACAAACGTAAATTAACTAGAACTAACTGTAACTAATTTGAACTAACTGGAACTAACTTAAACTAACCTGAGCTAACTGGAACTAACGCGATCTAACTTGAACCAACTGGGACTAATTTGAACCAACAGGAACTAACTTAAACAAACTTGAACTATCTGAAACTAACTGGAACTAACTTGAACCAACTGGAACTAACTTAAAATAACTTGAACTAACTGGAACTAACTTGAACTAACTTGAACCAACTGGAGCTAACATAAATTAATTTGAACTAACTGGAACTAACTTGAACTAAATTAAACTAAATTGAACGAACTGAAACTAACTTGAACATACTGGAACCAACTTAAACTAACTTGAACTAACTGGAACTAACTGGAAGAAACTGGAACTAACTTAAACTAACTTGAACCAACTGGAACTAACTTAAACTAACTTAAACTGACTGGAACTAACTGGATCTAACATGAACTAACTGGAACTAAATTGGACCAACTGGAGCTAACTTAAACTAATTTGAACCAACTAGAACTAACTTGAACTAACTTAAACTAACATGAACTGACTGAAACTAACTGGAACTAACTTGAAACAATTGGAACTAACTGGAACTAACTTAAACTAACTGAATCGAACTTGAACCAACTGGAACTAACTGGAACTAACTGGGACCAACTGGAAATAACTGAAACTAACTTGAACTAACTGGTTCTAACTTGAACTAACTTAAACAAACTTGAACCAACTGGAACTAATTGGAACTAACTTGAACCAACTGGGCCTAACTTAAACAAACTTGAACTAACTGAAACTAACTTGAACTAACTGGAACTAACTTGAACTAACTTAAACTAACTTGAATTAACTGAAACTAATTGGAACCAACTTGAACTAACTTGAACTAACTTAAACTAACTTGAATTAACTGAAACTAATTGGAACTAACTTGAACTAATTGGAACTAACTTGAACCAACTGGAACTAACTGGAACTAACTTGAACCAACTGGAACTAACTTAAACTAACTTTAACTAACTGGAACGAACTGGAACTAACTAGAACCAACTGGAACTAACTGAAACTAACTTGAACTAACTGGCACTAACTTGAACTAACTTAAACTAACTTGAATTAACTGAAACTAATTGGAACTAACTTGAACTAACTTGAACTAACTTGAACTAACTTAAACTAACTTGAATTAACTGAAACTAATTGGAACTAACTTGAACTAATTGGAACTAACTTGAACCAACTGGAACTAACTGGAACTAACTTGAACCAACTGGAACTAACTTAAACTAACTGGAACCAACTGGAACTAACTTAAACTAACTGGAACTAACTTGAACTAACTTGAACTAACTGGAACCAACTTAAACCAACTTCAACTAACTTGAACTAACTAAAACTAACTGGAACAAACGTAAATTAACTAGAACTAACTGTAACTAATTTGAACTAACTGGAACTAACTTAAACTAACCTGAGCTAACTGGAACTAACGCGATCTAACTTGAACCAACTGGGACTAATTTGAACCAACAGGAACTAACTTAAACAAACTTGAACTATCTGAAACTAACTGGAACTAACTTGAACCAACTGGAACTAACTTAAAATAACTTGAACTAACTGGAACTAACTTGAACTAACTTGAACCAACTGGAGCTAACATAAATTAATTTGAACTAACTGGAACTAACTTGAACTAAATTAAACTAAATTGAACGAACTGAAACTAACTTGAACATACTGGAACCAACTTAAACTAACTTGAACTAACTGGAACTAACTGGAAGAAACTGGAACTAACTTAAACTAACTTGAACCAACTGGAACTAACTTAAACTAACTTAAACTGACTGGAACTAACTGGATCTAACATGAACTAACTGGAACTAAATTGGACCAACTGGAGCTAACTTAAACTAATTTGAACCAACTAGAACTAACTTGAACTAACTTAAACTAACATGAACTGACTGAAACTACCTGGAACTAACTTGAAACAATTGGAACTAACTGGAACTAACTTAAACTAACTGAATCGAACTTGAACCAACTGGAACTAACTGGAACTAACTGGGACCAACTGGAAATAACTTGAACTAATTTGAACTAACTGGAACTAACTTAAACTAACCTGAGCTAACTGGAACTAACTGGATCTAACTTGAACCAACTGGGACTAATTTGAACCAACAGGAACTAACTTAAACAAACTTGAACTATCTGAAACTAACTGGAACTAACTTGAACCAACTGGAAATAACTGGAACTAACTTGAACCAACTGGAACTAACTTAAAATAACTTGAACTAACTGGAACTAACTTGAACCAACTGGAGCTAACATAAATTAATGTGAACTAACTGGAACTAACTTTAACTAAATTAAACTAAATTGAAAGAACTGAAACTAACCTGAACAAACTGGAACAAACTTAAACTAACTTGAACTAACTGGAACTAACTGGAAGAAACTGGAACTAACTTAAACTAACTTGAACCAACTGGAACTAACTCAAACTAACTTAAACTGAATGGAACAAACTGGATCTAACATGAACTATCTGGAACTAAATTGAACCAACTGGAGCTAACTTCAACTAATTTGAACCAACTAGAACTAACTTGAACTAACTTAAACTAACTTGAACTGACTGAAACTAACTGGAACTAAGTTGAAACGATTGGAACAAACTGGAACTAACTTGAACCAACTGGAACTAACTTAAACTAACTGAATCTAACTTGAACCAACTGGAACTAACTGGAACTAACTGGGACCAACTGGAAATAACTTGAAATAACTGGAACTAACTTAAACTAACCTGAACTAACTGGAACTAACTGGATCTAACTTGAACCAACTGGGACTAATTTGAACCAACAGGAACAAACTTAAACAAACTTGAACTACCTGAAACTAACTGGAACTACCTTGAACCAACTGGAACTAACTGGAACTAACTTAAACCAACTGGAGCTAACTTAAATTAATTTGAATTAACTGGAACGAACTGGAACTAACTTTAACCAACTGGAACTAACTTAAACTAACTTTAACTAACTGGAATGAACTGGAACTAACTTTAACCAACTGGAACTAACTTAAACCAATTTGAACTAACTGGAACTAACTTGAACTAACTTAAACTAACTTGAACTAACTGGAAATAACAGGAACTAACTGAACCTAACTTGAACTAACTTGAACTAACTTGAACTAACTTGAACCAACTGGAACTAACTTAAACTAATTTGAACTAACTGGAACTAACTGGATCTAACTTGAACCAACTGGAACTAATTGGAACTAACTTGAACCAACTGGGCCTAACTTAAACAAACTTGACTAACTGAAACTAACTGGAACTAACTAGAACCAACTGGAACTAACTGAAACTAACTTGAACTAACTGGAACTAACTTGAACTAACTTAAACAAACTTGAATTAACTGAAACTAATTGGAACTAACTTGAACTAACTTGAACTAACTTAAACTAACTTGAATTAACTGAAACTAATTGGAACTAACTTGAACTAATTGGAACTAACTTGAACCAACTGGAACTAACTGGAACTAACTTGAACCAACTGGAACTAACTTAAACTAACTTTAACTAACTGGAACGAACTGGAACTAACTTAAAATAACTTGAACTAACTGGAACTAACTGGAACTAACTTGAACCAACTGGAGCTAACATAAATTCATTTGAACTAACTGGAACTAACTTGAACTAAATTAAACTAAATTGAACGAACTGAAACAAACTTTAACAAACTGGAACTAACTTAAACTAACTTGAACTAACTGGAACTAACTGGAAGAAACTGGAACTAACTTAAAGTAACTTGAACCAACTGGAACTAACTTATACTAACTTAAACTGACTGGAACTAACTGGATCTAACATGAACTAACTGGAACTAAATTGAACCAACTGGAGCTAACTTAAACTAATTTGAACCAACTAAAACTGACTTGAACTAACTTAAACTAACTTGAACTGACTGAAACTAACTGGAACTAAGTTGAAACGATTGGAACAAACTGGAACTAACTTGAACCAACTGGAACTAACTGGAACTAACTTGAACCAACTGGAATAACTTAAAATAACTTGAACTAACTGGAACTAACTGGAACTAACTTGAACCAAGTGGTGCTAACATAAATTAATTTGAACTAACTGGAACTAACTTGAACTAAATTAAATTAAATTGAACGAACTGAAACTAACTTGAACAAACTGGAACTAACTTAAACTAACTTGAACTAACTTGAACTAACTGGAAGAAACTGGAACTAACTTAAACTAACTTGAACCAACTGGAACTAACTTAAACTAACTTAAACTGACTGGAACTAACTGGATCTAACATGAACTAACTGGAACTAAATTGAACCAACTGGAGCTAACTTAAACTAATTTGAACCAACTAGAACTAACTTGAACTAACTTAAATTAACTTGAACTGACTGAAACTAACTGGAACTAAGTTGAAACGATTGGAACAAACTGGAACTAACTTAAACTAACTGAATCTAACTTGAACCAACTGGAACTAACTGGAACTAACTGGGACCAACTGGAAATAACTGGAACTAACTTAAACTAACCTGAACTAACTGGAACTAACTGGATCTAACTTGAACCAACTGGGACTAATTTGAACCAACAGGAACAAACTTAAACAAACTTGAACTACCTGAAACTAACTGGAACTACCTTGAACCAACTGGAACTAACTGGAACTAACTTAAACCAACTGGAGCTAACTTAAATTAATTTGAATTAACTGGAACGAACTGGAGCTAACTTTAACCAACTGGAACTAACTTAAACTAACTTTAACTAACTGGAATGAACTGGAACTAACTTTAACCAACTGGAACTAACTTAAACCAATTTGAACTAACTGGAACTAACTTGAACTAACTTAAACTAACTTGAACTAACTGGAAATAACAGGAACTAACTGAACCTAACTTGAACTAACTTGAACTAACTTGAACTAACTTGAACCAACTGGAACTAACTTAAACTAATTTGAACTAACTGGAACTAACTGGAACTAACTGGAACTAACTGGGACCAACTGGAAATAACTGGAACTAACTTAAACTAACCTGAACTAACTGGAACTAACTGGATCTAACTTGAACCAACTGGGACTAATTTGAACCAACAGGAACAAACTTAAACAAACTTGAACTACCTGAAACTAACTGGAACTACCTTGAACCAACTGGAACTAACTGGAACTAACTTAAACCAACTGGAGCTAACTTAAATTAATTTGAATTAACTGGAACGAACTGGAGCTAACTTTAACCAACTGGAACTAACTTAAACTAACTTTAACTAACTGGAATGAACTGGAACTAACTTTAACCAACTGGAACTAACTTAAACCAATTTGAACTAACTGGAACTAACTTGAACTAACTTAAACTAACTTGAACTAACTGGAAATAACAGGAACTAACTGAACCTAACTTGAACTAACTTGAACTAACTTGAACTAACTTGAACCAACTGGAACTAACTTAAACTAATTTGAACTAACTGGAACTAACTGGATCTAACTTGAACCAACTGGAACTAATTGGAACTAACTTGAACCAACTGGGCCTAACTTAAACAAACTTGACTAACTGAAACTAACTGGAACAAACTAGAACCAACTGGAACTAACTGAAACTAACTTGAACTAACTGGAACTAACTTGAACTAACTTAAACAAACTTGAACCAACTGGAACTAATTGGAACTAACTTGAACCAACTGGGCCTAACTTAAACAAACTTGAACTAACTGAAACTAACTGAAACTAACTAGAACCAACTGGAACTAACTGAAACTAACTTGAACTAACTGGAACTAATTGGAACTAACTTGAACTAACTTGAACTAACTTAAACTAACTTGAATTAACTGAAACTAATTGGAACTAACTTGAACTAATTGGAACTAACTTGAACCAACTGGAACTAACTGGAACTAACTTGAACCAACTGGAACTAACTTAAACTAACTTTAACTAACTGGAACGAACTGGAACTAACTTTAACCAACTGGAACTAACTTAAACCAATTTGAACTAACTGGAACTAACTTGAACTAACTTAAACTAACTTGAACTAACTGGAAATAACAGGAACTATATGAACCTAACTTGAACTAACTTGAAGTAACTGGAAAAAACTTGAACCAACTGGAACTAACTTAAACTAACTTGAACTAACTGGAACTAACTGGATCTAACTTGAACCAACTGGAACTAATTGGAACTAACTTGAACCAACTGGGCCTAACTTAAACAAACTTGACTAACTGAAACTAACTGGAACTAACTAGAACCAACTGGAACTAACTGAAACTAACTTGAACTAACTGGAACTAACTTGAACTAACTTAAACAAACTTGAACCAACTGGAACTAATTGGAACTAACTTGAACCAACTGGGCCTAACTTAAACAAACTTGAACTAACTGAAACTAACTGGAACTAACTAGAACCAACTGGAACTAACTGAAACTAACTTGAACTAACTGGAACTAACTTGAACTAACTTAAACTAACTTGAATTAACTGAAACTAATTGGAACTAACTTGAACTAATTGGAACTAACTTGAACCAACTGGAACTAACTGGAACTAACTTGAACCAACTGGAACTAACTTAAACTAACTGGAACCAACTGGAACTAACTTAAACTAACTGGAACTAACTGGAACTAACTTGAACTAACTTGAACTAACTGGAACCAACTTAAACCAACTTCAACTAACTTGAACTAACTAAAACTAACTGGAACAAACGTAAATTAGCTAGAACTAACTGTAACTAATTTGAACTAACTGGAACTAACTTAAACTAACCTGAGCTAACTGGAACTAACGCGATCTAACTTGAACCAACTGGGACTAATTTGAACCAACAGGAACTAACTTAAACAAACTTGAACTATCTGAAACTAACTGGAACTAACTTGAACCAACTGGAACTAACTTAAAATAACTTGAACTAACTGGAACTAACTGGAACTAACTTGAACCAACTGGAGCTAACATAAATTAATTTGAACTAACTGGAACTAACTTGAACTAAATTAAACTAAATTGAACGAACTGAAACTAACTTGAACATACTGGAACTAACTTAAACTAACTTGAACTAACTGGAACTAACTGGAAGAAACTGGAACTAACTTAAACTAACTTGAACCAACTGGAACTAACTTAAACTAACTTAAACTGACTGGAACTAACTGGATCTAACATGAACTAACTGGAACTAAATTGGACCAACTGGAGCTAACTTAAACTAATTTGAACCAACTAGAACTAACTTGAACTAACTTAAACTAACTTGAACTGACTGAAACTAACTGGAACTAAGTTGAAACGATTGGAACAAACTGGAACTAACTTGAACCACCTGGAACTAACTTAAACTAACTGAATCTAACTTGAACCAACTGGAACAAACTGGAACTAACGGGGACCAACTGGA
The DNA here is from genome assembly GCF_960531495.2 of Zeus faber. Lineage (NCBI taxonomy): Eukaryota > Metazoa > Chordata > Actinopteri > Zeiformes > Zeidae > Zeus > Zeus faber. The sequence continues at coordinate 35,671,484 of NC_137201.1, forward strand.
AATAACTTGAAATAACTGGAACTAACTTAAACTAACCTGAACTAACTGGAACTAACTGGATCCAACTTGAACCAACTGGGACTAATTTGAACCAACAGGAACAAACTTAAACAAACTTGAACTACCTGAAACTAACTGGAACTAACTTGAACCAACTGGAACTAACTGGAACTAACTTGAACCAACTGGAGCTAACTTAAATTAATTTGAACTAACTGGAACTAACTTGAACTAACTTAAACCAACTTTAACTAACTGAAACTAACTGGAACTAACTTGAACCAACTGGAAATAACTGAAACTAACTTGAACTAACCGAAACTAACTGGAACTAACTTGAACCAACTGGAACTAACTTAAACTAACTTAAACTAACTTGAACTAACTGAAACTAATTGGAACTAACTTGAACCAACTGGAACTAACTTAAACTAACTTGAACCAACTGGAACTAACTGGAAATAACTTGAACAAACTGGAAATAACTTAAACTCACTTAAACTAACTTGAACAAACGTAAACTAACTTGAACTAACTGGAACTAACTTGAACTAACTGGAACTAATTGGGCCTAACTTAAAGTTACTTGAACTAACTGGAACTAATGTGAACTAACTTGAACTAACTTGAACTAACTGGAACTAACTGGAACTAACTGGAACTAACTTGAACTAACTTAACCAACTGGAACTAACTAGAACTTACTTGAACCAACTGGAACTAACTGAAACTATCTTGAACTAACTGGAACTAACTTGAACTAACTTAAACTAACTTGAACTAACTGAAACTAACTGGAACTAACTTGAACCAACTGGAACTAACTTAAACTAACTTGAACTAACTGGAACTAACTGGAACCAACTGGAACTAACTTGAACCAACTGGAACTAACTTAAACTAACTGGAAATAACTGGAACTAACTTGAACCAACTGGAACTAACTTAAACTAACTTGAACTAACTGGAAATAACTGGAACTAACTTGAACCAACTGGAAATTACTGGCACTAACTTGAACCAACTGGAACTAACTTAAACTAACTGGAACTGACTGGAACTAACTGGAACCAACTGGAACTAACTTGAACCAACTGGAACTAACTTAAACTAACTGGAACTAACTGGAACTAACTTGAAATAGCTTGAACCAACTGGAACTAACTTAAACTAACTGGAACTATCAGGAACTAACTTGAAATAGCTTGAACCAACTGGAAGTAACTTAAACTAACTGGAACTAAGTGGAACCAACTGGAGCTAACTTAAACTAATTTGAACTAACTGGAACTAACTTGAACCAACTGGAACTAACTTAAACTAACTTTAACTAACTGGAACGAACTGGAACTAACTTTAACCAACTGGAACTAACTTAAACCAATTTGAACTAACTTGAACTAACTTAACCAACTGGAACTAACTGAAACTAACTTAAACTGACTGGAACTAACTGGATCTAACATGAACTAACTGGAACTAAATTGAACCAAATGGAGCTAACTTAAACTAATTTGAACCAACTAGAACTAACTTGAACTAGCTTAAACTAACTTGAACTGACTAAAACTAACTGGAACTAACTTGAAACAATTGGAACAAACTGGAACTAACTTGAACCAACCGGAACTAACTTAAACTAACTGAATCTAACTTGAACCAACTGGAACTAACTGGAACTAACTGGGACCACCTGGAACTAACTGGAACTAACTGGGACCAACTGGAAATAACCTGAACCATCTGGGACTAATTTGAACCAACAGGAACTAACTTAAACAAACTTGAACTACCTGAAACTAACTGGAACTAACTTGAACCAACTGGAACTAACTGGAACTAACTTTAACCAACTGGAGCTAACTTAAATTAATTTGAACTAACTGGAACTAACTTGAACTAACTTAAACTAACTTTAGCTAAATAAAACTAACTGGAACTAACTTGAACCAACTGGAAATAACTGAAACTAACTGGAACTAACTTGAACCAACTGGAACTAACTTAAACTAACTGTAACTGAATGGAACTAACTGTAACTAACTTGAACCAACTGGAACTAACTTAAACTAACTTAAACTAACTGGAACGAACTGGAACTAACTTTAACCAACTGGAACTAACTTAAACCAATTTGAACTAACTTGAACTAACTTGAACTAACTTGAACTAACTAGAACTAACTTAAACTAATTTGAACTAACTGGAACTAACTTGAACTAACTTAAACTAACTTTAACTAACTGAAACTAACTGGAACTAACTTGAACCAACTGGAAATAACTGAAACTAACTTGAACTAACTGAAACTAACTGGAACTAATTTGAACCAACTGGAACTAACTTAAACTAACTTTAACTAACTGGAACGAACTGGAACTAACTTTAACCAACTGGAACTAACTTAAACCAATTTGAACTAACTTGAACTAACTTGAACTAACTTGAACTAACTAGAACTAACTTAAACTAATTTGAACTAACTGGAACTAACTTGAACTAACTTAAACTAACTTTAACTAACTGAAACTAACTGGAACTAACTTGAACCAACTGGAAATAACTGAAACTAACTTGAACTAACTGAAACTAACTGGAACTAACTTGAACCAACTGGAACTAACTTAAACTAACTGTAACTGAATGGAACTAACTGTAACTAACTGGAACCAACTGGAACTAACTTAAACCATCTTAAACTAACTTGAACTAACTGGAACTAACTAGAAATAACTGAAACTAACTTGAACTAACTTAAAAAAACTTGAACTAACTGGAACTAACTTAAAACCACTGGAACTAACTTAAACTAACTTGAACTAACTGGAACTAACTGGATCTAACTTGAACCAACTGGTACTTATTGGAACTAACTTGAACCAACTGGGCCTAACTTAAACTAACTTGAACTAACTGGAACAAACTAGAACTAATTGGAACAAACTGGAACTAACTTAAGGTAACTTGAACTAACTGAAACTATCTGGAACTAACTTAAACAAACTTGAACTAACTGAAACTAACTGGAACTGACTTGAACTAACGGGAACTAACTTGAACTAACTGGAACTAACTGGGCCTAACTTAAAGTTACTTGAACTAACTGGACCTAATGTGAACTAACTTGAACTAACTTGAACTAACTGGAACTAACTGGAACTAACTGGAACTAACTTGACCTAACTTGACCTAACTAAACCAACTGGAACTAACTAGAACTAACTTGAACCAACTGGAACTAACTGAAACTATCTTGAACTAACTGGAACTAACTTGAACTAACTTAAACTAACTTGAACTAACTGAAACTAACTGGAACTAACTTGAACCAACTGGAACTAACTTAAACTAACTGGAACTAACTGGAACTAACTGGAACCAACTGGAACTAACTTGAACCAACTGGAACTAACTTAAACTAACTGGAACTAACTGGCACTAACTTGAACCAACTGGAACTAACTCAAACTAACTTGAACTAACTGGAAATAACTGGCACTAACTTGAACCAACTTGAAATTACTGGCACTAACTTGAACCAACTGGAACTAACTTAAACTAACTGGAACTGACTGGAACTAACTGGAACCAACTGGAACTAACTTGAACCAACTGGAACTAACTTAAACTAACTGGAACTAACTGGAACTAACTTGAAATAGCTTGAACCAACTGGAACTAACTTAAACTAACTGGAACTAACTGGAACTAACTTGAAATAGCTTGAACCAACTGGAAGTAACTTAAACTAACTGGAACTAAGTGGAACCAACTGGAGCTAACTTAAACTAATTTGAACTAACTGGAACTAACTTGAACTAACTTAAACTAACTGGAACTAACTTGAACCAACTGGAACGAACTGAAACTAACTTGAACCAACTGGAACTAACTTAAACTAACTTGAACTAACTGCAACTAACTGGAACTAACTTGAACCAACTGGAACTAACTTAAACTAACTTGAACTAACTGGAACTAACTGGAACTAAGTTGAACCAACTGGAACTAACTTAAACGAACTGGAACTAACTGGAACTAACTGGAACCAACTGGAACTAACTTGAACCAACTGGAACTAACTTAAACTAACTGGAAATAACTGGAACTAACTTGAACCAACTGGAACTAACTTAAACTAACTTGAACTAACTGGAAATAACTGGAACTAACTTGAACCAACTGGAAATTACTGGCACTAACTTGAACCAACTGGAACTAACTTAAACTAACTGGAACTGACTGGAACTAACTGGAACCAACTGGAACTAACTTGAACCAACTGGAACTAACTTAAACTAACTGGAACTAACTGGAACTAACTTGAAATAGCTTGAACCAACTGGAACTAACTTAAACTAACTGGAACTATCAGGAACTAACTTGAAATAGCTTGAACCAACTGGAAGTAACTTAAACTAACTGGAACTAAGTGGAACCAACTGGAGCTAACTTAAACTAATTTGAACTAACTGGAACTAACTTGAACCAACTGGAACTAACTTAAACTAACTTTAACTAACTGGAACGAACTGGAACTAACTTTAACCAACTGGAACTAACTTAAACCAATTTGAACTAACTTGAACTAACTTAACCAACTGGAACTAACTGAAACTAACTTGAACTGACTGGAACTAACTGGATCTAACATGAACTAACTGGAACTAAATTGAACCAAATGGAGCTAACTTAAACTAATTTGAACCAACTAGAACTAACTTGAACTAGCTTAAACTAACTTGAACTGACTAAAACTAACTGGAACTAACTTGAAACAATTGGAACAAACTGGAACTAACTTGAACCAACCGGAACTAACTTAAACTAACTGAATCTAACTTGAACCAACTGGAACTAACTGGAACTAACTGGGACCACCTGGAACTAACTGGAACTAACTGGGACCAACTGGAAATAACCTGAACCATCTGGGACTAATTTGAACCAACAGGAACTAACTTAAACAAACTTGAACTACCTGAAACTAACTGGAACTAACTTGAACCAACTGGAACTAACTGGAACTAAATTTAACCAACTGGAGCTAACTTAAATTAATTTGAACTAACTGGAACTAACTTGAACTAACTTAAACTAACTTTAGCTAAATAAAACTAACTGGAACTAACTTGAACCAACTGGAAATAACTGAAACTAACTGGAACTAACTTGAACCAACTGGAACTAACTTAAACTAACTGTAACTGAATGGAACTAACTGTAACTAACTTGAACCAACTGGAACTAACTTAAACTAACTTAAACTAACTGGAACGAACTGGAACTAACTTTAACCAACTGGAACTAACTTAAACCAATTTGAACTAACTTGAACTAACTTGAACTAACTTGAACTAACTAGAACTAACTTAAACTAATTTGAACTAACTGGAACTAACTTGAACTAACTTAAACTAACTTTAACTAACTGAAACTAACTGGAACTAACTTGAACCAACTGGAAATAACTGAAACTAACTTGAACTAACTGAAACTAACTGGAACTAATTTGAACCAACTGGAACTAACTTAAACTAACTTTAACTAACTGGAACGAACTGGAACTAACTTTAACCAACTGGAACTAACTTAAACCAATTTGAACTAACTTGAACTAACTTGAACTAACTTGAACTAACTTGAACTAACTAGAACTAACTTAAACTAATTTGAACTAACTGGAACTAACTTGAACTAACTTAAACTAACTTTAACTAACTGAAACTAACTGGAACTAACTTGAACCAACTGGAAATAACTGAAACTAACTTGAACTAACTGAAACTAACTGGAACTAACTTGAACCAACTGGAACTAACTTAAACTAACTGTAACTGAATGGAACTAACTGTAACTAACTGGAACCAGCTGGAACTAACTTAACCCATCTTAAACTAACTTGAACTAACTGGAACTAACTAGAAATAACTGAAACTAACTTGAACTAACTTAAAAAAACTTGAACTAACTGGAACTAACTTAAAACCACTGGAACTAACTTAAACTAACTTGAACTAACTGGAACTAACTGGATCTAACTTGAACCAACTGGTACTTATTGGAACTAACTTGAACCAACTGGGCCTAACTTAAACTAACTTGAACTAACTGGAACAAACTAGAACTAATTGGAACAAACTGGAACTAACTTAAGGTAACTTGAACTAACTGAAACTATCTGGAACTAACTTAAACAAACTTGAACTAACTGAAACTAACTGGAACTGACTTGAACTAACGGGAACTAACTTGAACTAACTGGAACTAACTGGGCCTAACTTAAAGTTACTTGAACTAACTGGACCTAATGTGAACTAACTTGAACTAACTTGAACTAACTGGAACTAACTGGAACTAACTGGAACTAACTTGACCTAACTTGACCTAACTAAACCAACTGGAACTAACTAGAACTAACTTGAACCAACTGGAACTAACTGAAACTATCTTGAACTAACTGGAACTAACTTGAACTAACTTAAACTAACTTGAACTAACTGAAACTAACTGGAACTAACTTGAACCAACTGGAACTAACTTAAACTAACTGGAACTAACTGGAACTAACTGGAACCAACTGGAACTAACTTGAACCAACTGGAACTAACTTAAACTAACTGGAACTAACTGGCACTAACTTGAACCAACTGGAACTAACTCAAACTAACTTGAACTAACTGGAAATAACTGGCACTAACTTGAACCAACTTGAAATTACTGGCACTAACTTGAACCAACTGGAACTAACTTAAACTAACTGGAACTGACTGGAACTAACTGGAACCAACTGGAACTAACTTGAACCAACTGGAACTAACTTAAACTAACTGGAACTAACTGGAACTAACTTGAAATAGCTTGAACCAACTGGAACTAACTTAAACTAACTGGAACTAACTGGAACTAACTTGAAATAGCTTGAACCAACTGGAAGTAACTTAAACTAACTGGAACTAAGTGGAACCAACTGGAGCTAACTTAAACTAATTTGAACTAACTGGAACTAACTTGAACTAACTTAAACTAACTGGAACTAACTTGAACCAACTGGAACGAACTGAAACTAACTTGAACCAACTGGAACTAACTTAAACTAACTTGAACTAACTGCAACTAACTGGAACTAACTTGAACCAACTGGAACTAACTTAAACTAACTTGAACTAACTGGAACTAACTGGAACTAAGTTGAACCAACTGGAACTAACTTAAACGAACTGGAACTAACTGGAACTAACTGAAACTAACTTGAAACAACTGGAACTAACTTAAACTAACTTGAACTAACTGCAACTAACTGGAACTAACTTGAACCAACTGGAACTAACTTAAACTATCTTGAACTAACTGGAACTAACTGGAACTAACTAGAACCAACTGGAACTAACTGAAACTAACTTGAACTAACTGAAACTAATTGGAACTAACTTGAACTAATTGGAACGAACTTGAACCAACTGGAACTAACTGGAACTAACTTGAACCAACTGGAACTAACTTAAACTAACTGGAACCGACTGGAACTAACTTAAACTAACTGGAACTAACTGGAATTAACTTGAACTAACTTGAACTAACTGGAACCAACTTTAACCAACTTCAACTAACTGGAACTAACTTGAACTAACTGGAACTAACTTAAACTAACTGGAACAAACGTAAACTAACTTGAACTAACTGGAACTAACTGGAACTAACTTGAACTAACTGCAACTAACTGGAACTAACTTGAACCAACTGGAACTAACTTAAACTAACTTGAACTAACTGGAACTAACTGGAACTAACTTGAACCAACTGGAACTAACTTAAACTAACTGGAACTAACTGGAACTAACTGAAACTAACTTGAAACAACTGGAACTAACTTAAACTAACTTGAACTAACTGCAACTAACTGGAACTAACTTGAACCAACTGGAACTAACTTAAACTATCTTGAACTAACTGGAACTAACTGGAACTAACTAGAACCAACTGGAACTAACTGAAACTAACTTGAACTAACTTGAACTAACTGGAACTAACTTGAACTAACTTGAACTAACTTAAACTAACTTGAACTAACTGAAACTAATTGGAACTAACTTGAACTAATTGGAACTAACTTGAACCAACTGGAACTAACTGGAACTAACTTGAACCAACTGGAACTAACTTAAACTAACTGGAACCGACTGGAACTAACTTAAACTAACTGGAACTAACTGGAATTAACTTGAACTAACTTGAACTAACTGGAACCAACTTTAACCAACTTCAACTAACTGGAACTAACTTGAACTAACTGGAACTAACTTAAACTAACTGGAACAAACGTAAACTAACTTGAACTAACTGGAACTAACTGGAACTAACTTGAACTAACGGGAACTAACTTAAACTTACTTGAACTAACTGGAACTAACGTGAACTAACTTGAACTAACTGGAACTAACCGGAACTAACTGGAACTAATTTGAACTAACTTAACCAACTGGAACTAACTGGAACTAACTTGAACTAACTGGAACTAACTTGAACTAACTTAAACTAACTTGAACTAACTTGAACTAACTGGAACTAACTTGAACCAACTGGAGCTAACTTAAACTAATTTGAAATAACTGGAACTAACTGGATCTAACTTGAACCAACTGGAACTAATTGGAACTAACTTGAACCAACTGGGCCTAACTTAATCTAACTTGAACTAACTGGAACAAACTAGAACTAATTGGAACAAACTGGAACTAACTTAAGGTAACTTGAACTAACTGAAACTAACTGGAACTAACTTGAACCAAGTGGAACTAACTGAAACTAACTTGAACCAACTGGAACTAACTTGAACTAACTTGAACTAACTGAAACTAATTGGAACTAACTTGAACCAACTGGAACTAACTTAAACTAACTTGAACCAACTGGAACTAACTGGAACTAACTTGAACCAACTGGAACTAACTTAAACTAACTGGAACCAACTGGAACTAACTTAAACTAACTTGAACTAACTGAAACTAATTGGAACTAACTTGAACCAACTGGAACTAACTTAAACTAACTTGAACCAACTGGAACTAACTGGAACTAACTTGAACCAACTGGAACTAACTTAAACTAACTGGAACCAACTGGAACTAACTGGAACCAACTGGAACTAACTTAAACTAACTGGAACTAACTGGAACTAACTTGAACTAACTTGAAATAACTGGAACTAACTTGAACAAACTGGAAATAACTTAAACTCACTTAAACTAACTTGAACAAACGTAAACTAACTTGAACTAACTGGAACTAACTGGAACTAACTTGAACTAACGGGAACTAACTTGAACTAACTGGAACTAACTGGGCCTAACTTAAAGTTACTTGAACTAACTGGAACTAATGTGAACTAACTTGAACTAACTGGAACTAACTGGAACTAACTGGAACTAACTTGAACTAACTAAACCAACTGGAAGAAACTAGAACTAACTTGAACCAACTGGAACTAACTGAAACTATCTTGAACTAACTGGAACTAACTTGAACTAACTTAAACTAACTTGAACTAACTGAAACTAACTGGAACTAACTTGAACCAACTGGAACTAACTTAAACTAACTTGAACTAACTGGAAATAACTGGCACTAACTTGAACCAACTGGAAATTACTGGCACTAACTTGAACCAACTGGAACTAACTTAAACTAACTGGAACCAACTGGAACTAACTTGAACCAACTGGAACTAACTTAAACTAACTGGAACTAACTGGAACTAACTTGAAATAGCTTGAACCAACTGGAACTAACTTAAACTAACTGGAACTAACTGGAACTAACTTGAAATAGCTTGAACCAACTGGAAGTAACTTAAACTAACTGGAACTAAGTGGAACCAACTGGAGCTAACCTAAACTAATTTGAACTAACTGGAACTAACTTGAACTAACTTAAACTAACTGGAACTAACTTGAACCAACTGGAACTAACTTAAACTAACTTGAACCAACTGGAACTAACTGGAACTAACTTGAACCAACTGGAACTAACTTAAACTAACTGGAACCAACTGGAACTAACTGGAACCAACTGGAACTAACTTAAACTAACTGGAACTAACTGGAACTAACTTGAACTAACTTGAAATAACTGGAACTAACTTGAACAAACTGGAAATAACTTAAACTCACTTAAACTAACTTGAACAAACGTAAACTAACTTGAACTAACTGGAACTAACTGGAACTAACTTGAACTAACGGGAACTAACTTGAACTAACTGGAACTAACTGGGCCTAACTTAAAGTTACTTGAACTAACTGGAACTAATGTGAACTAACTTGAACTAACTGGAACTAACTGGAACTAACTGGAACTAACTTGAACTAACTAAACCAACTGGAAGAAACTAGAACTAACTTGAACCAACTGGAACTAACTGAAACTATCTTGAACTAACTGGAACTAACTTGAACTAACTTAAACTAACTTGAACTAACTGAAACTAACTGGAACTAACTTGAACCAACTGGAACTAACTTAAACTAACTTGAACTAACTGGAAATAACTGGCACTAACTTGAACCAACTGGAAATTACTGGCACTAACTTGAACCAACTGGAACTAACTTAAACTAACTGGAACCAACTGGAACTAACTTGAACCAACTGGAACTAACTTAAACTAACTGGAACTAACTGGAACTAACTTGAAATAGCTTGAACCAACTGGAACTAACTTAAACTAACTGGAACTAACTGGAACTAACTTGAAATAGCTTGAACCAACTGGAAGTAACTTAAACTAACTGGAACTAAGTGGAACCAACTGGAGCTAACCTAAACTAATTTGAACTAACTGGAACTAACTTGAACTAACTTAAACTAACTGGAACTAACTTGAACCAACTGGAACTAACTGAAACTAACTTGAACCAACTGGAACTAACTTAAACTAACTTGAACTAACTGCAACTAACTGGAACTAACTTGAACCAACTGGAACTAACTTAAACTAACTTGAACTAACTGGAACTAACTGGAACTAACTTGAACCAACTGGAACTAACTTAAACTAACTGGAACTAACTGGAACTAACTGAAACTAACTTGAAACAACTGGAACTAACTTAAACTAACTTGAACTAACTGCAACTAACTGGAACTAACTTGAACCAACTGGAACTAACTTGAACTAACTGGAACTAACTGGAACTAACTTGAACCAACTGGAACTAACTTAAACTAACTGGAACTAACTGGAACGAACTTGAACTAACTGGAACCAGCTGGAATTACCTTAAACTAACTTGAACTAACTGGAACTAACTTGAACTAACTTGAACTAACTGGAACCAACTTAAACTAACTTGAACTAACTGGAACTAACTTAAACTAACTTGAACTTACTGGAACTAACTGGAACTAACTTGAACTAACTGGAACTAACTGGAACTAACTTGAACTAACTGGAACTAATGATAACTAACTGGAACTAACCAAGTGAAGGCTGGACCCTAGTGTGGCTAGCACGTCCTAGATGTAAACCTGGACCTGCTGGACCTTCTGGAGGTTCCTGTGGCTCCTCACGCACCTGGAAGGTGAAGTTCTGGTTGAACACAGGGTTCAGCGTGGTCCGGAACACCTTGGTCTCACAGGTCTTGGACTTGTCGGGGCAGATGTAGACCCGGACGTACGGGTCTGAGGTTCCTCCCAGGTCCATGGCCCGGAGACCGGCCGCCTGTTTGATGCCCACAGTGAGCTGCAGACAGGAAGTGTAGATCAGCGCACGCCAGCCAACATGGCTGACACACGGGTTCTGACTATTCTATAGTACAGTATAGTGTAGTATATACTGTGGTACAGTAGAGTATATTGTTGTACATATTGTAGAATATACTGTAGTTCAGTATAGTGTAATGTATACTGTAGTATAGTAGAGTATAGTGTTATATATACTAGTACAGTGAGGTGCAGTACCTCAGACAGAGCTGGATTATAATCCAGAGAATACAGCAGTTTCCCTCGTGGTTTCTCTGCGGCCCCGTAGTTCGAATCCTCGGCACCAGACTGGACCTGTCAATCAAAAATAACAACAACAGTATATGTGTGTGTACACTGTGTAGAGTGTGTACAGTTTGTAGAGTGTGTACAGTGTCTACAGTGTATACTGTGTGTCAAGTGTGTACTGTGTGTACAGTGGGTACTCTGTGTAGAGGGTGTACTGTTGGTAGAGTGTTTACAGTGTACTGTGTGTACAGTGTGTACAGGGTGTGTCTCTGACCAGCCCCCTGCTGGACGCCTCCAGTCCCTTCAGGTCGATCTGCTCGTTGCGTTTCTTCTTCTTCACCTTGTGTTTGCAGCACTTGATGCAGATGCAGAGGAACAGGAGGAGGAGCAGTAGACCTCCAGCACTGAAGATGGTGTAGACCACCCATCTGGGCACTAGGGGACAGGAACAGACCTTGAGCGACACCCTGAACCAGAACTGAACCACAGCTGATCCAGAGCTCCAAGTACCCAGAAGCGGCTGCTCAGTAGTAATGCACCCCAGATACTTGTTACTTACTTCATTATTACTTAAAAGTATTGATGGTTGAAAAGTACTCTCCAACAATCTACTCAGGATTAGTATTAGTTAATGTTAAACAGTAACTATTACTATGAGGAGTGTTTTAAACCCGGCCCTGTAACTAGTCCTTCCAGCTATGTAACTAGTCCTTCAAACTATGTAACTAGCGCTTCCAACTATATAGCTTATCCTTCCAGCCCTGTCACTAATCCTTCCAGCTATGTAACTAGCCCTTCAAACTATGTAACTGGTCCTTCCAGCCCTGTAACTAGTCCTTCCAACCCTGTAACTAGTCCTTCTAACTATATAACTAATCCTTCCAGCCTGTACCTAGTCCTTCCAGCCCTGTAACTAGTCCTTCCAGCCCTGTAACTAGTCCTTCCAACTATGTAACGAGTCCTTCTCACTGTGTAACTAGTCCTTCCGACTGTGTAACTAGTTCTTCTATCTATGTACCTAGTCCTTCCAGCCCTGTAACTAGTCCTTCCAGCCCTCTAACTAGTCCTTCCAACTATGTAACGAGTCCTTCTCACTGTGTAACTAGTCCTTCCAACTGTGTAACTAGTCCTTCCGACTATGAAACTAGTCCTTCCAACCATGAAACTAATCCTTCCAGCTATGTCACTAGTCCTTCCAGCTATGCAACTAGTCCTTCCAGCTATGCAACTAGTCCTTATAACTATGTAATTAGTCCCTCAAACTATTCAACTAGTCCTTTCAACTATATAACGTATCTTTCCAGCCCTGTAACTAGTCCTTCCAGCTATGTAACTAGCCCTTCAAACAATGTAACAAGTCCTTCCAGCCCTGTAAGTAGTCCTTCCAACTACATAACTAGTCCTTCCAACTACATTACATTACATTACATTTAGCAGACGCTTTTATCCAAAGCGACTTACAATTATTCAAACACCGACGGACGCAGCCTTCAGGAGCAATTAGGGGTATAAGTGTCTTGCTCAAGGACACTACAGCATGCTAGCAGGAGGAGCCTGGGATCGAACCAGCAACCTTTAGATTACTAGACGACCAGCTCTACCTCCTGAGCTACCGTCCCATAACTAGCTACATAACTAGTCCTTCCAACTGGACCGGGTGGACTACCTGGTTGACTTGGTCTACCCCCCAGACGCTTGCTCCACAACCAGCTCCGGACTGATTGTGCTGCACTTTAATTTTACACCAAGTCCGGTTCTAGGGAAAGCTCCCTGGTGGCAAACCTGGGTCCTGGGACGGAATGCTACTCACAGGGGATCTGGTCCAGGAGGTCAGTGAAGAAGTCTGGGGCGGCGGTGCTGAGGGTGGTGGGAGGGCTGGTGGAGGTGACGTTTGCAGGTTCTCCAGAGAGGAGGCTAGCCAGACTTCTGATTAGCATCATTAACAGGAAGCAGAGTGGAATTCTGGGAAATAATGTAACCAAAGCAACAGATTTACATTTTTGTTGTGGTCAATAAAGACTTCCTGTAGAAAACAGGAAGTCTTTATTGATCACAACAACTATCCAGTACCCAGTGACTACCACCACCAGTACAGTACAGACCTCCCAGTGACTAACTACTACCACCAGTACAGTACAGACCTCCCAGTGACTAAATACCACAACCAGTACCATACAGGTCCCCTAGTGACTAACTACCACCATCAGTACAGACTCCCCAATGACTTACTACCACCACCAGTGCAGTACAGACCTGCCAGTGACTAAATACCACAACCAGTATCATACAGACCTCCCAGTGACTAACTACCACCACTAGTACAGTACAGACCTCCCAGTGACTAACTACCACCACCAGTGACTAACTACCACCATCAGTACAGTAAAGACCTCCCAGTGACTGAATACCACAAGCAGTACAGTACAGACCTCCCAGTGACTAACTACCACCATCAGTACAGATTCCCCAATAACTTACTACCACCACCAGTGCAGTACAGACCTGCCAGTGACTAAATACAAAGACCAGTTCCATATAGACCTCCCAGTGACTAACTACCACCACCAGTGCCTAACTACCACCTGCAGTACAGAACAGACTTCACAGTGACTAACTACCACCACTAGTACAGTACAGACCTCCCAGTGACCAAACTACCCCCACCCGTGCAGTACAGGCCTCCTCAGTGACTAAATACCACAACCAGTACCATACAGGCCCCCCAGTGACTAACTACCACCACCAGAACAGAGCCGACTTCCCAGTGAATAACTACCACTGCTAGCAAAGTACAGACTTCACAGTGACTAACTACCACCACCAGTGCCTAACTACCACCTGCAGTACAGAACAGACTTCACAGTGACTAACTACTACCACCAGTACAGAACAGACCTCCCAGTGACTAAATACCACAACCAGTACCATACAGACCGCCCAGTGACTAACTACCACCACCAGTACATTACAGACCTCCCAGTGACCAAACTACCCCCACCCGTGCAGTACAGGCCTCCTCAGTGACTAAATACCACAACCAGTACCATACAGGCCCCCCAGTGACTAACTACCACCAACAGAACAGAGCCGACTTCCCAGTGAATAACTACCACTGCTAGCAAAGTACAGACTTCACAGTGACTAACTACCACCACCAGTGACTAACTACCACCACTAGTACAGTACAGACCTCCCAGTGACTAACTACCACCACCAGTACAGTACAGACCTCCCTCCCATCATAAACATAGAATATAAAATATTAAAACAAGAAATGTGACATTTTCACTGAGGACATCTGTCTCATTGATGAATCATGAAACAAAAACAGTGAAGCACGTTGTGACCTGAAAGGTTCTATTCCCGGCCACCCTGAGGTCTTTTCCTGTCTGGGGGTAGCCATGGTTACCTGGCCTGGGCCGGCTCCACCATAGTTAAACATGACGATGTGATTCACTCTGATAAGGCTGTTGCAGAGTCAACAGCCTCCAGCCAACAAACAAGACATGAACCAAACAGGAGAAGCACAGATGGACTGAGAATAGCAACAAGTTTCTCAAGGATTCTGCTGTTCACTCACTGAGGAGGATGGAGGACGTTCAGACGTTCAGATCTTCATCAGAGTTGGAGCACAACGTCCAGACACAGGCAAGGAATTCGTTCTTTAGGGTTCAGCCACCGTCCGGTGTTTGATTAGCGGGAGGAAACGTCGCTCACCACGCCTTTCCTCCGGCCGCAGCCTATCAGGGGCTAGCAGAACCGATTAGCAGAACTCTCCACTGGGACCAACCAGCAGAACCTCCCACCTCCACTGGGACCACTGCAGGTCAAACTGGTTACCAGTGAAATGGGTCTCAGAAGGTGCTGCTGTTTGGACCAACGTGGCTGGAACATTATCCTGAACACAAACAGAACCTCCAGAACGCCTGACCCTCAGACCTTCAGAACATCCAGACCTTACCAGCTGAACAAACACTCTGGTTCACGAGAGAA
This sequence comes from Zeus faber, assembly GCF_960531495.2. Classification (NCBI taxonomy): domain Eukaryota; kingdom Metazoa; phylum Chordata; class Actinopteri; order Zeiformes; family Zeidae; genus Zeus; species Zeus faber. The sequence goes on from NC_137201.1 coordinate 35,687,465, forward strand.
TGTGCTTCAAATCAACAGAATAAAAACAGAAAATCACCTTAAAATGTGTTTGTTGCTTCTAGAACCAGGTGACTTCTTGAAGACATCGAAGCAGAACCACACCTACTGAGCACACAGTGACAAGCACCTGTCTCACCCTCAGTGTGTGTGTAACATGTTTGTCCTCTTGGCGTGTGGAGGCGGAGTCACATTGACACTGGAAAGTAAAAGTCTTTGATCATTTAAATATTGCCAAAAACAATCTCACTCTTTCTGTTTTCAGTGAATAAGGTTTAAACAAGTTAGTCATTTTTACTGAAACATAAACTTGTTTATTTAAAATATTCTGTTTATTTCAACTTTCAACAGGCTGCTGTACAGGGTTGTGTAGGGTTGTGTACGGTGGTGTAGAGCAGGGGCGCCCCCTATGTCAATTGCGATGGACCGGTAGATCGCAAAGGTAGTGCGGGTTGATTGCGCGCCATTCAAAAAAAATAAAATAAAACCTGATCTGACCAACATGTTTAATGAGCTTCATTTAGAGCTGCAAGGAAAGGACAAAACCGTGGACAGCATGATCAGGTCAGTTAATGCCTTCAAAAGAAAAATGCAACTTCTGTCCTCAAAGCTGCAGCGCCATGATTTGGGGAACTATCAAAACCTGGCATCAGAGCTGGAGACTCAAGGGAAGGCGTGTGCACAACTTGAAAGTGCTACACAGAGCAGATTGAAATCTGTCTGTCAGACTTTGACAAACGGTTTCAAGACTTTGCTCTACTCGAGCCCATCGCTTAATTTATGTGCTGCCCATTTCGGGAAGATGTTGAGGTTGATTCACTCCAACACTGTTTCACCTGAACTCGTCTGCGGTGGAGGATGAGATGTTGACACTACAGGCTGACGTCCCGCTCAAGTCCAGGGCTCATGGGCACTTTTGGAACTTACTCAGGGAGTAAAGTACCAAACATGAGGGCATGTGCTGCCTCCTTGACTGCATCATTCAGCTCTACCTATTTATACGTGTCAGCCTGCTCCCATATGAAGATTATTAAGTCCAAGCAGCGTTCCACCATGACGCATGATCACATGACGCATGATCACATGACGCATGATCACATGACACATGATCACATGACACATGATCACATGACGGATGATCACATGACTGATGATGCGCTGGAAGCTGCTTGAGGCTACCAGCAGCTACTGTCTGGACGATGTAACCCTGACGACTCCATCCAGTGCAAGTCATCAGAGTAATGTAGTGACCACAAATGTATTTAATTGTAATGTGCCGTAAGGGTTCATGCAGTAATGCAAGGTAACATATTGTATATATAAAGTATATTCAGTATATATATATATATAAATAAACATATTTAGCATTTTTTAATGCAGGTACATCATTTTGATCTGGTCATTTTAAAAGTAGCTCGCAAGCCGAAAAAGTGTGGGCACCCCTGGTGTAGAGGGTGGTGTACAGGGTGGTTTAGGGACTCAAGAGATCCACTAAGAATCCAAACACAGAGTTGAAACAGTTTTATTGTCGTTTGGTGAAGAAACATCAGAACAAAGAAACATCTTAAAACACCCCAGGATGTTCCTGCACCATCTAATACACTGTCCCAGACTGGTCCCAGACTTTCTTGCTTTAGAAACAGTCTGGAAGCCAAAGCATTGAAAGAAATTATTAAAACCAAAACAGGAAGTGGAACAGAGCAGCAGCCAGTTCAATACCCAGAGCAGGAGGAGGAGGAGAAGGATGAGGATGAGGATGATCTACTCAGCGTCGCTACCTGGTGGCAGCTCCACTTTTCCTTTTCTTTACTCATTGTAGCGCCACCTTGTGAACACACATTGTGCAAGGTGCTAACCTAGTTAGCATGGTGCCACATGGGGTCAACCTGGTTGAAGAAGGGAGGTGGAAAAGAGCACAGCGAGCTCCCAAACCATTTCATGTTTCACATTTAAATATCAAGACGTTCTGTAGTTATATACATGGGGGTGGCGGGGCTGGGCGGGCGGAGCCTCAGAAGTTGATGGCTTTACCGAAGGAAGCGGCGAGGTTGGCTTCCCTGAATGCCTCCGAAACCGTCTGGAGGGGAGAGACACAGGAGTCACATCTCTTTATATCACTGCTATATACACACACATACTGTATATCTATACACATACGTATATTCACATACATACTGTATAACTACACACATACAAACTGTATATCTATACACATACCTATATACACATACTGTATAACTATACACATATACACATACATACTGAATATCTATACACATACAGCGGGGGCAATAAATATTGAAGACTAAGGACACTTAGGACACTAAGGACATTAAGGCCATACTGAACGAAAAGAAGAGGGCGTTCAGAGATGGCAACCGTGATGAGGTGAGGAGAGTGCAGGGGGTACTCAAACTTACAATCAAGGAGGCTAAAGACAGTTATTGGAGAAAGCTGGAGGAGAAACTCCAGCAAAACAACATGAGGGATGTGTGGAGTGGCATGAGAACCATCACTGGGTTCCAGAAGACTGGTGGCATGGGGTTGGAGGGCCGTGCAGACCGGGCCAATGAACTGAACCTATTTTTCAATAGGTTTGATACTGCGGCCCATCCCCCACAAGTCTCTGCTGCTGGCTGCTCAACAACTGCCACTTTATCTCCCCCTCCTCCTCACCGCCTCAATTCACACCCACCTACTCCACCCCTCCCCCCTGCTCTACATCATGTCCTCCACAACCTGAGGACCCCACCCCTCCCCCAACTGTCACCTCTACAGTGTCCTTCACGCCTGACCTGGTGAGAAGACAGCTGACGAGACTCCACTCCGGCAAAGCTGCAGGCCCCGACGGTGTATTTCCCAGGGTGCTTAAAGCCTGTGCCCCCCAGCTGTGTGGAGTACTCAGTCAAGTCTGCAGCCTGAGCCTGCACCTCCAGAGGGTCCCTGTGCTGTGGAAGACGTCCTGCCTCGTTCCTGTGCCGAAGACGCCGCGTCCCAGCAGCCCTCAGGACCGGTGGCTCTGACGTCCCACATCATGAAGACCTTCGAGAGGCTCGTCCTGGAGCAGCTAAGGCCTATGGTCAGGCCTTTCACTGATCCACAGCATCATCTACCTGCTGAACAGAGTCTACACTCATCTGGACAAGCCGGCGGGCACTGTGAGAGTCATGTTCTTTGATTTCTCCAGTGCTTTCCACACCATCCGTCCGGCTCTACTGGGTGAGAAGATGGCTGCGATGCAGGTGGAGACCCCCATCATGTCCTGGATTGTTGATTACCTGACGGGCAGACCACAGTATGTACGCCTACAGAACTGTGTGTCGGACAGGGTAGTCAGCAACACTGGGGCCCCACAGGGGACTGTCCTCTCTCCCTTCTTCTTCACCCTCTTCACCTCAGACTTCAACTGTTGCACCAACTTTTGAGTCCTGCCACCTTCAGAAGTTTTCTGATGACTCAGCAATAGTTGGTTGTATTAAAAAGGGTGAATACAGGACTGTTGTGGGCAACTTAGTCACATTGAGCTGCAGATGGTTCAGCTCACTCCAGGTGACAAAGACAAAGGTGTTCAGTGGATCTGAGGAGGGCAAAAATATCCGTGACCTGTTTCCATCCAGGGGGTCCTTGTGGACACTGTGGAGGAGTACAAGTACCTGGGGGTGTACTTCAATAACAAGTTGGACTGGACCAGAAGCACCGAGGCAGTCTACAAAAAGGGCCAAAGCCGACTCTATTTCCTACAGGGGCTGAGGTCCTTTAACTACAGGGGCTGAGGTCCTTTAACATCTGCCGGACGATGCTGAGGATGTTCTATGAGTCTGTTGTGGCCAGTACGATCTTCTTCGCTGTCACATGCTGGGGCAGTGGGCTGAGGGTCGCAGACAACAACAGACTAAACAAACTAATCAGGAGGCCGTTGATGTCGTAGGAGAGGAGCTGGACACCCTGACGACTGTGGCAGAGAGGAGGATGCTGTCCAGGCTTCAGTCCATCTGGGACAACGTCTCACACCCTCTCTACGACACACTGGCCCAGCAGAGGAGCACCTTCAGCAGAAGACTCCTCTTACCCAGATGCACCACAGAGCGCCACAGGAAATCATTCCTGCCTGTGGTCATCAATCTCTACAACGCCTCCCTCAGAGAGTCAAGACGCCCCCTCTCTGTAATCTGACCTCAAAACACAGATATCCACTTCTGCACTTTCTTCTTCTTACACATTTTTAACTGTACATTTTACTCTTTACCATGTGTATATAGATATGTTTATATATTTATTTATATATAAATATGTTCTCTTAATAATTATTATATGTTGTATGTTAATATGTTGTATGTAGATTGGAGCTGTAACAAAAGTAATTTCCCCCTGGGATTATTAAAGTATTTCTGATTCAGATTGAACACATCAACATATTTCTCAATAAGTCGCGGCGGCGCGACTGGTGTTCAACCAGCCAAAGAGGGCACATGTCACTCCGCTGCTCATCGAGCTCCACTGGTTACCTGTAGCCGCCCGCATCAAGTTCAAGTCTCTGATGCTGCCTACAGAGTGATTGCTGGGAATGCTCCCACCTACTTAAGTGCTCTTGTAAGAGCACATGTTGCCCCCCGGATGCTGCGCTCGTCAAATGAGCGTCGCCTGGCTCTGCCGGCCATACAGCCACGGCAATCCAGGCTATTCTCATTTGTAGTTCCACGTTGGTGGAACGAGCTGCCAAAAATGACCAGAGCGGGGACCTCCCTCTCTGTCTTTAAGAAGCACCTGAAGACCCAGCTCTTCAGTGAGTACCTCCTGTCCTAACCTACAATTACTTAGCACCACCTTGCAGTATTTATTGTTACACCAATGTTGTTATTACACTAATCTCTGTCGCAATGTAGCTGAATGTTATTCTCCCTTGTAAGTCGCTTTGGATAAAAGCGTCTGATAAATGACTAAATGTAAATGTAAATATATTTCTGATGGGGCTGTTGACATGAAAGCTTCACCAGACGTCGGTAACAACCCAAGTAATCCACACATACAAAGAAATCAAAACATATATGTCCATAAATGAGGTTATGTGTAATAAAGTGGAATGAAACTGGGAAAAAGTATTGAAGACATGAAGAACAGGAGGTGCAGAAAGGCATGGGAAGGCAAGAAAGCAGCTGAAATCTATCAGTATTTAGGAAGCAATCCTGCCTCCTATCAGTGCAAATTAATATCAGCTGCTTTAGTCCTCGTTGATGGCCTATAAAAAGGTTTCTTATGACCATGGTGTCACACAAAAAGCATCTCATGATGGTAAAACCAAAGAGCTCTCTCAAGACCTTCGCAACCTTATTGTTGCAAAACATCCTGATGGCATTGGGTACAGACGTATTTCTGAACTTCTGAATATTTCCGGTGAGCAGTATGGGGGCCATTATCTGGAAGTGGAAAGAACATAATTTCACCATCAACCGGCCACGACGAGGTACTCCTCACAAGATTTCTGACAGAGGAGTCAAAAGAATAATTAGAAGCATGTAGAGGCACCAGCTAAAGAAGAAGCATGTAGAGGCACCATCTGAAGAAGAAGCATGTAGAGGCACCATCTGAAGAAGAAGCATGTAGAGGCACCATCTGAAGAAGAAGCATGTAGAGGCACCATCTGAAGAAGAAGCATGTAGAGGCACCATCTGAAGAAGAAGCATGTAGAGGCACCATCTGAAGAAGAAGCATTTAGAGGCACCATCTGAAGTCTGAAGAAGAAGCATGTAGAGTCACCATCTGAAGAAGAAGCATGTAGAGGCACCATCTGAAGAAGAAGCATTTAGAGGCACCATCTGAAGAAGAAGCATGTAGAGGCACCATCTGAAGAAGCATGTAGAGGCACCATCTGAAGAAGCATGTAGAGGCACCAGCTGAAGAAGAAGCATGTAGAGGCACCATCTGAAGAAGAAGCATGTAGCGGCACCATCTGAAGAAGAAGCATGTAGAGGCACCATCTGAAGAAGCATGTAGAGGCACCATCTGAAGAAGAAGCATGTAGCGGCACCATCTGAAGAAGAAGCATGTAGAGGCACCATCTGAAGAAGAAGCATGTAGAGGCACCATCTGAAGAAGAAGCATGTAGCGGCACCATCTGAAGAAGAAGCATGTAGAGGCACCATCTGAAGAAGAAGCATGTAGAGGCACCATCTGAAGAAGAAGCATGTAGCGGCACCATCTGAAGAAGAAGCATGTAGAGGCACCATCTGAAGAAGCATGTAGAGGCACCATCTGAAGAAGCATGTAGAGGCACCAGCTGAAGAAGAAGCATGTAGAGGCACCATCTGAAGAAGAAGCATGTAGCGGCACCATCTGAAGAAGAAGCATGTAGAGGCACCATCTGAAGAAGCATGTAGAGGCACCATCTGAAGAAGAAGCATGTAGAGGCACCATCTGAAGAAGAAGCATGTAGCGGCACCATCTGAAGAAGAAGCATGTAGAGGCACCATCTGAAGAAGAAGCATGTAGAGGCACCATCTGAAGAAGAAGCATGTAGCGGCACCATCTGAAGAAGAAGCATGTAGAGGCACCATCTGAAGAAGCATGTAGAGGCACCATCTGAAGAAGCATGTAGAGGCACCAGCTGAAGAAGAAGCATGTAGAGGCACCATCTGAAGAAGAAGCATGTAGCGGCACCATCTGAAGAAGAAGCATGTAGAGGCACCATCTGAAGAAGCATGTAGAGGCACCATCTGAAGAAGAAGCATGTAGAGGCACCATCTGAAGAAGAAGCATGTAGCGGCACCATCTGAAGAAGAAGCATGTAGAGGCACCAGCTGAAGAAGAAGCATGTAGAGGCACCATCTGAAGAAGAAGCATGTAGCGGCACCATCTGAAGAAGAAGCATGTAGAGGCACCATCTGAAGAAGAAGCATGTAGAGGCACCATCTGAAGAAGAAGCATGTAGAGGCACCATCTGAAGAAGAAGCATGTAGAGGCACCCTCTGAAGAAGAAGCATGTAGAGGCACCATCTGAAGAAGCATGTAGAGACACCAGCTGAAGAAGAAGAATGTTGAGGCACCAGCTGAAGAAGCAGCTTGTTGAGGCATGTTTAAAGTTTGCTGCACAACGTTTGGACAACACAATGAAATACTGGATAAAATAGTCTGGTCAAAAGAGACCAAAACTGAACTCTTTGGATGTCATAGCACACACCATGTTTGGAGGAGAAATGGCACTGCACATCACCCTAAAAACACCAGACCAACAGTGAAGTTTGGAGGTGGGAACATTATGGTGTGGGGCTGTTTTTCAGCATGTGGTCCTGGCAGACTTCACATCATTGAAGGATGGATGAATGGAGAAAAGTAGCGAGACATTCTTGACAAGAATATGCTGCCGTCGACCAGGATGCTGAAGATGAAACGAGGGTGGACATCTCAGCAAGACAATGATCCCAAACACACGGCCAAGGAAACTCTCCACTGGCTTCAGAGAAAGAAAATAAAGCTTCTAGAATGGCCCAGTCAATCATCTGACTGAATCCAATTGAAGATCTATGGAAAGAAGTGAAGATCAGAGTTGATAGAAGAGGCCCCCGGAACCTTCACCATTTGAAGACAGTTGGTGTAGAAGAATGGGCAAAAATCACACCTGAGCAACGCAGGCCACGAGCTCCTTCACAGAGGAGGCATCTTGAAGCTGTCGTTACCAACTAGGGCTTTTCTATTAAGTATTAAATACATTTCAGCAAGCATGTTCAATACTTTTTCCCTGTTTCATTCCACTTTATTACACTTAACCTCATTTATGGACATATATGTTTTGATTTCTTTGTATGTGTGGATTACTTGGGTTGTTACCGACGTCTGGTGACAATTTCATGTCAACAGCCCCATCAGAAATATATTTACTGAGAAAAATGTTGACGTGTTCAATACTTTGCTCCTGCTGTATATAGTATATACACATACATGCTTTATATGTATACACATATACGTGTATATACACATACATGCTGTATATCTATACACATATACATGTATATATACATACATACAGTATATCTATACACATATGCATACTGTATATGTATACACACATACTGTATATGTATACACACATACTGTATATGTATACACATGTACCAAAAATCTGCGGTGGGTCAAATATAACTAACATGGAAATGTCCAGCTCCAACTTCAAATGAAAGCCTATTCCAATAATAAGCGCAAATATACCTTTCTATCATATTTATATGGTATTTTGCAAATAAATTGAAATCATTAAAAAAAAAAATTACAAATAAAATAAATGGCCGACTCTTTCCCTCTGGTTCACGGGAAGTCACCGTGCGTTAAACCAAGTGAATCAAATCGAACGACTGGTTTTCCTGAGTGAATCATCAAGAATCTCAAAAAAGTCAAATCTTTCATCAGGATGGGAGCTCCGCTGTGGTGACAGTGATATTCAGTATGCACAATGTTACAGAATTATCAGGCGATAGATAAATTATTTATGTAATCTTCCTTGGTTACCTTGAAGTACCTCCAAACAGCCATAATTTCCTTCCTTTCGCTCTTTGAGTGTCAACTATGCAACTACGTTACATTACTTTGGTATCGGAGCATTTTGAATATTTGCGTACGGTACATGAGCACAGAATCTGAAAATATATCTGACCCCAATCGGCCGGTGAGCACCAACTGATTCTGGTCACCGGCAAATAGATTGGTGCATCTCATGTTTTATATGTTCACATTACAGCGACATTTTAGTGCTTTATTCTAACTCTCCCACTTCCCATTTGACCTCACACTGCAGCGTTACACCTCGGTGGATAATAAAGTAGCTCAGTGCTGCTGCGTATCAGTGGATGTTGAGTGAGAGGAGAGGGAGGGGTTACAGAACCACAGGTTGTAGCATCTGCTCCAATCCAAAGGCTGTAGTTTAAATACCCAATACATGTACGCTACTGTTCCAATGGCACCTGTCAAAGTGTGGGATATATTATTATTATATATAGTAGAAGAATCTTTAATTGTCACCGTGGTGGCCGGTACGAGGCCTCTGCATTTGACCCACACTGGCTTGTCCTCCCTCCGGGGGGCAGCCAGCAGCAGTGGACAGCATTCGTCGACACCCGGGGACCTCGTACCAAGTGTCCATCGCTGGTCAGACGATGATGTGTGCATGTTTTTGGTGGGGGTCCTTACTGATTCTTGCTGTGAGGCAGCAGTACAATGCACTGTGCCACGTGATATACACAGGTACATCTCATAAAATTTGAATATTAAGAAAAAGTTCATTATTTTGTGTCACTCATTTCAGAAAGTGAAACCCATATATTATATAGATCCATTACACAGAGTGAAATATTTCAAGCCTTTAGTTCTTGAAATTTTGATGATTGTGGCTATAGATAATAAAACCCCAAATTCAGTGTCTCAGAAAATTAGAATATTACATAAGATCAATAAAAAAAAGGATATTTTAAACAGAAATGTTAGGCTTCTGAAAAGTATGTTCATTTCTATGCACTCAATACTTGGTCGGGCCTCCTTTTGCATGAATTACTGCATCAACGCGGCATGGCATGGAGGCCGTCAGCCTGTGGCACTGCTCAGGTGTTATGGAAGCCCAGGTTGCTTTGAGAGCAGCCTTCAGGTCATCTGCATTGTTGAGTCTGGTGTCTCTCATCTTCCCCTTGACAATACCCCATAGATTCTCTATGGCAGGGGTGCCCACTCTTTTTCAGCTTGCAAGCTACTTTTAAAATGACCAGGTCAAAATGATCTACCTTCATTAAAAAATGCGAAATATATTTATTTATATGTTTATACTGAGCATACTTCAAATATACAATATATGTTGGCGTACCTTGCATCCCTGCCTGAACCCTTACGGCACAGCATTAAATACATTTATGGTCACTACCTTACTCTGATGACTTGCACTGAATGGAGCTGGCCAGGGTTGCACAGTCCCGACAGTAGCTGCTGGTAGCCAGCCTCAAGCAGGCTTCCAAATGATGATCAGTCATGGTGGAACGCTATTTCGACTCAATAGTCTTCATGTGGGAAAAGGCTGACTCACATAAATAAGTAGAGCCGAATAATGCAGTCAAGGAGGTAGCACATTTCCTCATGTTTGGGTAATTTTCCTCTGTGAGTAAGTTCCAAAATGGTCCACGAGCCCTGGACTTGAGATGAATGTTAGCCTGTAGTGTCAACATCTCATCCTCCACTGAAGACGAGTTGGGCACCCCTGCTCTATGGGGTTTAGATTAGGCCAGTTTGCTGGCCAATAAAGCACAGTAACGGCACGGTTATTGAACCAGCTTTTGGTACCATTGGCAGTGTGGGCAGGTGCCAAGTCCTGCTGGAAAATGAAATCAGCATCTCCATCCAGCTTGTCAGCAGAAGGAAGCATGAAGTGCTCTAAAATGTGTTGCTAGATGGCTGTGTTGAATGTGGACTTGAGAAAACACAGTGGACCAACACCAGCAGATGACATGGCAGCCCAAATCATCACTGACTGTGGAAACTTCACACTGGATTTCAAGCCATGTGGATTCTGTGCCTCTCCACTTTTCCTCCAGACTCTGGGACCTTGATTTCCAAATGACTTGCAAAATGTACTTTCATCTGAAAAGAGGACTTTGGACCACTGTGCAACAGTGGAATAGTTTTTGCTTGACAATCCTCTCAAGGCTGCGGTTATCCCTTTTGCTGGTGCACCTTTTCCTTCCGCACTTTTTCCTTCCAATCAACTTTCTATGAACATGCTTGAATACAGCACTCTGTGAACAACCAGCTTCTTTAGCAATGACATTTTGTGGCTTAACGTCCTTGTGGAGAGTCAATGACTGTCTTCTGGAATCTGTCACGTCAGCAGTCTTCCCCAAAATTGTGTAGCCTACTGAGCCAGACAGAGATAATTTCAAGGCTCAGGAAACCTTTGCAGGTGCTTGGAGTTCCTTAGCTTAGACACTGAATTTTGGGTTTTCAATATCTATAGCCACAATCATCAAAATTTCAAGAAACAAAAGGCTTGAAATATTTCACTCTACGTGTAATGAATCTATATATGGACTTTCTAACTTTTTCATGATATTCTAATTTATGAGATGTACCTGTATACTGTTATATATTATTATTATTATTATTATTATATAAATTATTGTTATATTATATATGAGGCAGCAAGTGAAGAGTCAGTTGTTGAAGTTGATGTGTTGAAGCAGCGTAAGGACCTGAGCCACTTTGACAAGGAGCACATTGTGATGCTGGACGACTGGGTCAGAGCATCTCCACAAGCACAGGTCTTGTGGCTGTTCCCGCTATGCAGTGGTTACTACCAAAAGTGCTCCAAGGAAGGACGACCGGTGAACCGGTGACAGGGTCATGGGGCCAAAGGCTCATTGATGCACGTGGGGAGTGAAGTCTAGTCCGCCTGGTTCAATGCCACAGTAGAACTACTGTAGCACAAAGTGTTGAAAAAGTGAATGTTGCTATGATAGAAAGGTGTAGAACACACAGTGCATGGCAGCTTGCTGCGTATAGGAGCGCTCAGTGTCCATGCTGACCCCTGTCCACCCCTGAAAGGACCTACAATGGACATGTGAGTGTCACAACTGGACCATGGAGCAATAAAAGAAGGTAGTGGTCTGATGAATCACCTTTTCTTCTACATCATGAGGATGGGCGGGGTTAGAGTCCGATCCGATGGCGCATCTGTGAGATGTGCTGGAACAACAAGCCTGATCCATGGGGGCCCCACCTCCAACTTGCAGGACTTAAAGGATCTGCTGCTAACGTCTTGGTGCCAGACACCACAGGACACCTTCAGAGTCTGGTGGAGTCCATGCCTCCACGGGTCACAGCTGATTTGGCGGCACGAGGGGGAACTACACACAGTATATTTATCTATATAAATGAATATATACAAATCAATCTAGTGTATATAAAGTGTGTTTTATCTGGGGTCAGGACTCACAGGATGTGCGTGACACACTCGGGCGACGTCCTCGCAGGAAGCTCCGTACTCCATTGCCAGCGCTGCCTCATTGATCATCTCTCCTGCCCCCTGCAGGACAGCAGCAGAAACACAAACACAATCAGTTTAGCTCAGGAAGCACTAGCCGCACCTCATGGTCCTCACTATGCTCAGGATGCAGGAGCACCGCCCTGCCTGCCCAGCCCTGCTGCCAGGTCCTCACCAAGCCTAGGATGCAGGAGTCCCACAACCCGAGCACCGACTCCAGATCTTGTCCGAGTCCAGGATGTGGGAGACCTGCCCCCCCCCCCAGGGTTTAACCAAGCCCAGGATGCAGGAGCCCCGACCTGCCTGCTCAGCCCCGCCCCCAGGTCCTCACCCCGCCCAGGATGCGGGAGCCCTGCCCTGTCCCCCCCAGGTCCTCACCAAGCCCAGGACGCGGAAGCCCTGCATCCCAAACCCTGCCCCCAGGTCCTCACCGAGCCCAGGATGTGGGAGCCCAACATACGGTCGCTCTCCTTGTGGCTCAGGATCTTCACCAGGCCGTCTGTGTCATTGTTGGTCTTGGCTCGGCTGTTAGCTGCGAAGGGAAACTTCCCTACTTTGTAGGGAACACCCTGAAACACCAACGAAGAAGAAGATAGTATTAGGATGACACCCACTCCTCCCCCTGGTGGGGCGCGCACTGAGACAAACACTATCAGCACATATCCCATAATGCATTGAGTGTCTATGTAGTGTCACCACCGAAGTGGCTACATGACGATGTAGTGTGTAATACATCGTGTGTAGTCTGTAGTGTGTCGTGTGTAGTGTGTAGTACGTAGTGCCTAGTGTGTAATGTGGTGTGTAAAGTAATGTTTGTAGTGTGTATAGTATGTAGTATAAAGTGTGTAGTGTGTATAGTATGTAGTTGGTAGTGTGTAGTTTATAGTATGTAGTGTGTAGTTTATAGTACGTGGCATGTAGTATATGGTGTGTATAGTATGTAGATATGTAGTGTGTATAGTATGTAGTGTGTAGCATGTAGTGTTTGGTATGTAGTGTGTAGTGTATACCATGTAGCGTGTAGTATATAGTATATACCATGCAGTGTGTATAGTATGTAGCGTGTTGTAAATAGTATGTACCGTGTTAGTATGTAGTGTGTAGTATGCATAGTATGTAGCATGTCGTATGTAGCGTTTGGTATGTAGTGTGTAGTGTATAGTGTGTAGTATGCAGTGTTCAGTATGCAGTGTGTATAGTACGTAGCGTGTTGTATATAGTATGCAGCGTGTACCATATATAGTGTGTAGTGTATAATGTGTAGTGTGGAGTGTGTAGTGTGAAATATGTAGTGTGTAATATGAAGTGTATAGTATGTAGTGTGTGGTGTATAGTATGTAGTGAGTATAGCGTGTAGTGTATGTAGCATGTAGTGTATATAGCATGTCGTGTATAGTATGTAGTGTATATTATGTAGTGTGTACTATGTAGTGTATAGTATGTAGTGTATAGTATGTAGTGTGTACTATGTAGTGTATAGTATGTAGTGAGTAAACTATGTAGTGTATAGTATGTAGTGTGTAGTTTATAGTATGTTGTGTATAGTGTATAATTGATAGGGTATAGTATTTAGTGTCTAGTATGAAGTGTCTAGTATGAAGTGTCTAGTATGAAGTGTCTAGTATGAAGTGTCTAGTGTATATTATGTAGTGTGTATTATGTAGTGTATAGTATTTAGTGTATAGTATGTAGTGTATAGTATGTATTGCATAGTGTACACATGTAGTGTGTACTATGTAGTGTATAGTAGATAGTGTAAAGTATGTAGTGAGTAAAGTATGCAGTGTATATAGCAAACTACAGCCCGTGGGCCATATCCAGTCCGCAAGGCATTTACATTAACAACAATCCTATAATATATTTCAATTTGTAGTATTCGTTTCGCTGTTCTTTTCCTGTAATACTTAATGCTACCACCAGATGGCGCATTGCCGGGCCTAGACTGACGTCGAGTCACTCTTCTTCACTTCACCTGATCGTCACGTATGCATCACCCATAACACAATGAGCAAGACAGAGAAAGCGCAAGATTGACAGAGAGTCTACTAATGGTCTGGCCCGCTGGTCAGTGTCAGTTATAAAAATTAGATGTGGCCCCCGAGCCAAAAAGTTTGCCCACCCCTGGTATATAGCATGTATTGTGTATATAGTATGTACAGTGTAGTTTATAGTATGTGGTGTATAGTGTATATGTAGTGTATAGTTTATAGTGTAGTGTGTTGTGTGTAGTATGCAGTGCATACAGTATGTAGTGTATATTATGTAGTGTATATAGCATGTAGTGTGTATATAGTATGTAGTGTGTGGTTTATAGTATGTTGTGTATATGTAGTGTATAGTATATAGTGTAGTGTGTTGTGTGTAGTATGCATTGCGTACAGTATGTAGTGTGTAGAGTATATAGTGTATAGTATGTAGTGTATAGTATGTAGTGTATATAGCATGTGGTGTATATAGCATGTAGTGTGTATATAGCATGTAGTGTGTAGTTTATAGTATGTTGTGTATAGTGTATAATATGTAGTGTATAGTTGATAGTGTAGTGTGTAGTATGTAGTGTGTATAGTACATAGTGAGTAAAGTAATAGTAGTCTATCCCATATACATAAGCCTATTCCCTTTATTTCTATTTTGTACCCCCACTCTGCATTACCTTTGAGTTATTATATTTTATTCTATATTATTTGATTTACTTACTGCATTACGTTTTAGGAATCAGTTAGTTAGTCAAGTAGCAATTAGGTAGCTATTATGTTTAGTCTAGAACATATTGTGTGTAATCATCAGGTGCGTTGCATTGACATTTCACTCCATATATGTATGAAAGTATGTTTATGTATGAAAGTATGTATATGTATGTGACAAACAAAGCTCTTGAATAGTGTATAATATGTAGTATATTGTGTATTGTTCATAGTGTAGTGTAGAGTATATAGTGTGTAGTACATAGTGTGTTGTCCCCCCACCCACCTCCTCCTTCAGCTGCTCCTCTGTCTTCCCCACCCACGCCACCTCAGGGTGGGTGTAGATGACCGAGGGGACACAGTTGTAATCAATGTGCACAGCTCCGCCCGCCATCCCCTCCACACACAGGATGCCCTCGTCCTCCGCCTTGTGGGCCAACATGGGACCTGCAACTACATCACCTATGGCATACACACTGGGGGAGAGGGGCACCATCAGTTTGATGTGTTCCTGAACTGAAGTATAACATACTTTGCTACCGGTAGTACTGCAGTAGTACCTGGGTATGGAAGTCTGGAAGCGGCTGTTGACAGGGATGCGCCCCCTGCTGTCTAGCTGGATGCCCATGCCCTCTAGCCCCAGGTTCTGGGTGAAAGGTCGTCTCCCGATGCAGACCAGCAGCACGTCGCAGCTCAGGCTCTCGTTCTTCCCTCCAGCCGCCGCCTCCACACTAACACACACACACACACACACACACACACACACACACACACACACACACACACACACACACACACACACACACACACACACACACACACACACACACACACACACACACACACTCACACACACTCACACACACACACACACACACACACACACACACACGATATGAATCACTACGACACTAAGATAATGTCTAGATATCACACTTTGCTGTATAATAATATTAATCTCACGCCACGTGGATCTTGCCGTCCGGGCTCTTTGTGGCCCCCAGGACTTTGGTGCCGAGCTTGAACTTCATGCCCTGCTTCTGCAGAATGCGCTGGAAGTTCTTGGAGATCTCCATGTCTATGCCCATCCCTCCCACATGACCCAGAAACTCCACCGCAGTCACCTTGGAGCCCAGACGCTGCCACACTGATCCCTAGAGGACAGGTGGACACATGACCATGCTCAGACTGGAGAGCCAGGCTGGACATCTACCATCAGTCCAACAGCAGTAAACACTAGAAGCTGACATTTACTACAAGTCTGTCTGTAAAACAACCAAAAAAAATGCATCACCCGACAATGAAAAATAAGCAGTAACTCAACTTGTTCAACACCACGACACCGGCATATTTCAAAACAGATTCAAGGACTGAAACCTTTAATACGACTTCAGCTTGAGGTTATTGTGCTAAATCCATTTAAAGGATGGTTATGGTGTTGAGCACAGACACTGACCAGCTCCACTCCGATCACCCCGGCTCCGATGACGATCAGTTCTCCTGGGACCTTCTTCAAGGACAGAGCTCCAGTGGAAGAAACGATGCTCTCCTCGTCGATCTGTAACACAACACAGCTTAGCATCCAAACCTTCCAATCAGCGCCATATGAAGATCGGAACATACAGACGGATCTGAGATCATACTCAGATCAAAACATAGGGACTGATCTGAGATCATACTCAGATCAAAACATAGGGACTGATCAGAGATCATACTCAGATCACAAGTCCTACCTGGATCCCAGGGAAAGGAGTGACCTCTGATCCGGTGGCAACCAGGATGTTCTTGGTGTTGATGACCTGCTCGCTGCCGTCGGCTGCTACAGCCGTCACCTGGTTCTTGCCGGTCAATCTGCCGAAGCCGCTGACGTGGGTGACCTTCAGGAAGTGAGGTCACAGTTCAATATTACAACGACATCAAATGTTTCATGAGGAACATTTCAAAAAAACTTTTCTAAACCCAGACGAACGTTTCCAGCTCCATGTTGAACGCACGCTGCCCAGAACCGAAGGGGGGGTTCTAACCTGGCACCATGTGGAGAAAAGTTCTGACCTTGTTCTGCTTGAAGAGGTGAGCGATGCCGCCGGTCAGAGCTTTGACGGCTCCACTTTTCTGACTCATCATCTTCTCCAGGTTCAGCGAGAGTCCAGAGACTGGGAGGAGGGGAATGGGGAGGGGTGTTCAGAGCTGAGCAGTTTGTGGAATTTACAACCAACGGACACTGAATGCTGATCACTGGAAGCTTCAACCTCAACGCAGCACAAACAGTTTGATGTTGTTTCAATAATCATATTATTGTAATAATAATCATCATAATAGTGTTGGTGTGTTAATGCCTTGCTCTCGGGAATAGGACCGGTAAGGCTGGATTTCTTACTTTCAATTCCTCTGCTCTCAAAGTCCTTCCCATGAGCCAAGTGGTAGAGATAGGAATTGTTCAGTAGGGCCTGGGGAGGGAGAGATGTCAGACCCAGTCCCACACTAGAGTAGGATTGAGAAACCAAGATGGCCGCCCTGGTACCTTGGAGGGGATGCAGCCGACATTGAGACAAGTTCCTCCCAGCGTCACGTTCTTCTCCACACACACCGTCTGGAACAGAGATTCATATTCATATCAAGATAGTAGACTCCTGCTACTACCACAGCAGGGTCTGTACCAGGCTACAGAATCAAGATGGCCCAAACGGAAATCTTTCTCGGGATGAAGGGGATTATATATATTTAATTTGAATGCTTTATTTTGGTGGGATGCAGTGGCAGAGTGACTTTAGACCATTTTTTTTGCCGTGTAAAGGGTGAGTACCCAACATCTCATAGCACTCCTCTGAGGATTAGACCAAAAAAGTGATGTGCACCCCTGGATGGAAAGCAATGAACAATAAAACATCTCTGAGGAACTATGGTCAACTTTATACAAACATCCTCTCACCTTGAAGCCCAGCTGAGCAGCTTTGATGGCGGCCACGTAGCCCCCTGGACCAGAGCCCACCACGGTCACATCAGCATCCACTAAGACAATGCAACAGGATCACACATTACTATACAATATACACTATATTACTATACAATATTTAATAATTCACTATATTACTATACAATATACACTATATTACTATACAATACAATATATAATAATGCACTATATGACTATACAAAATATAATAATTCACTATATTACTATAGAATATACACTATATTACTATACAATATATAATAATTCACTATATTACTATGCAATATACACTATATTACTATACAATACAATATATAATAATGCACTATATTACTATACAATATGCACTATATTACTATACAATACAATATATAATAATGCACTATATTACTACACAATATACACTATATTACTATACAATACATAATAATGCACTAAATTACCATACAATATACACTGTGTTACTATACAATATATTACAATACTCTATATATCTATACAATATACACTATACAATAGTACGATACAACACACTATTTTACTATATATTATAATACACTATTTTATTATACAATATATTAAAAAACACAATACACTATTTTACCATACAATTTATTATAATACACTATATTACTGTACAATTTACACTATATTACTATAAATATACACTTTATTACTACACAATATATTAAAATACACAATTACCATACAATATACAATATATTATACTACACTATATTACTACACAATACACACTATATTACAACACAATTTATATTATAGTAGTAGCGAGTAGTAGTAAACTAGCAGTAAACTAGTAGTACACCAGCAGTAAACTAGTAGTACACCAGCAGTAAACAAATAGTGAAGTAGGTAGTAGTAGTAAACTAGCAGTAAACTTGTAGTAGAGCAGCGCTTACGTGCTGCTCGGTCTGCGTACGTCCTGGCGCTGAGCTGCGTCGCTCTGTGGATGCTGCAGGGGAGTTGATGGCTGCGCTGCAGTAGGACAGACCTGTTAGACCAGTGATCCGAGTACCTCCCATCCAGTGATCATAGTACCTCGCATCCAGTGATCATAGTACCTCCTATCCAGTGATCCCAGTGCCTCCCATCCAGTGATCCCAGTACCTCCCATCCAGTGATCCCAGTACCTCCCATCCAGTGATCCCAGTGCCTCCCATCCAGTGATCCCAGTGCCTCCCATCCAGTGATCCCAGTACCCCCCCATCCAGTGATCCCAGTACCCCCCCATCCAGTGATCCCAGTTCCTCCCATCTAGTGATCCCAGTTCCTCTCATCCAGTGATCCCAGTCCCAGCACACCCCCCATCGCACCTACCCAGTGATCCCAGTACCCCCCATCGGACCCGGAACGCTCTGAGGAAGAATAAAGTCTGTCTGTCTATGTACCTGTCTGTCCATCTGTGTGTCCGTCCATATATTGTAAGAACTCATTAAATCGTTTATTTCACTGTGTAATAAAATTACTAACACACACTGTGTAATAAAACTACTAACACATACTGTGTACATTACATTACATTTACATTTAGTCATTTAGCAGACACTTTTATCCAAAGCGACTTACAATTGTTCAAACACCGACGGACGCAGCCATCAGGAGCAATTAGGGGTTAAGTGTCTTGCTCAAGGACACTACAGCATGCTAGCAGGAGGAGCCTGGGATCCAACCAGCAACCTTTAGATCACTATACCACCAGCTCTACCGCCTGAGCTACCATCCTCATGTAATAAAACTACTAACACACACTGAGTAATAAAACTACCAACACATACTGCGTAATAAAACTACCAACACACACTGTGTAATAAAACTACTAACACACACTGAGTAATAAAACTACAGTCAGTTTGTTGTGATCCGTTCACATTTGTGTCTCAGTCCTACGTCACGTTGGACGTCAGTAGTATTACAACCGCCCCCATCTGAGTAACTCCAACCACAGCTGGAGAAAAAAGAGAATACCGAACAGCGCTAAGAAGACCAGCACAAATGTAATATGACACTGTATATGTAATATGATGAAGATCCACAAACTGGATTGATCATTTATCATCTGAAATTAGTTTAGAAACACATTTTGGTGGAATGATGAGGTGCAATCAGTGAAAGTTTACAGACTAAGACTAGGACTCAGGGGGGGGGGGGGCTCCTCCCACTAAACAGAGCATCCTGGGACAGGATGGATTAGAGGCATGTTACAATGGTTAGAATGCATCATCTCAGTGGTGTTTTCAGCAACAAAAACTTCAAAACTCCCTTTGAGGGACCCCAGAGACCTATATTAGAGTGATTAAAAGGAGAATAATAAATCCTCTTTAAAGTGTAGAAGGAAACATTCATTTATTGTGATTCATTGTCTGTTTGCAGTGGAAGAAGTTAAAGATAAATTACAGAATCTGAGGACAGTATTCCATCATCTGGGTGGATGATATCTAGAGCAGCAATACCTAAATAATACTTGATAAACATAAAACATTTAGATACTTCACATCCAGCTGCCCAAGAGTGAAGAACATTGTGTGTGTGTGTGTGTGTGTGTGTGTGTAATTGTTTTATTCACTGTGATCCGTTTGAAGGTATTGAGATTGTCATCTATGGATGAATTGAAACACACTTGCAATAAAATGACGAAACCTTAATGAGAGAGGAACTCGATTTGTAGTTTATTTTCTGTGTTTCTGTCTTCTGATAGGTTGATATTCCATCTGACAGTTGTTGTCAAATAGAATGATCTGTTACTTGATCTGAAAGTTTCTAGTGTACCAGTCTGGTCCTGAACACCTGGATCTGATCTGCGCAGACGACTGACATTCAGGACTGGAACAAACAACCACAGCTCACTGACTCCACCCGGACGGAGCAGATCGACCCTGCGGGACTCCCCTAGCCTAGCACCTAGCCTAGCACCTAGCCTAGCACCTAGCCTAGCACCTAGCCTAGCACCTAGCCTAGCACCCAGCCAGTAGGTAAGCCGGCTGGCAGATAGCCTGTGAACAGAGTGAGTACCGTATCGGTACTACAGTGTGAGTACTACAGTGTGAGTATTGCAGTGTACCGTTGTGTTGCCTCTCACCGCGGACAGGGTTCTGTAGACGTGCTGCATGGCGGCGTTTCTCTCCTCTAACGTACGCCAAGGACTCCGCACTGCGCATGCGTATTCAGCCCGGGAACCTGCCTCGCGTCGCCTCTATATGACGTCATCGAAGCCGGTGACGTCATAATGTGGGAGTTGGCGTTCTTCTGCCTCAAACTGTCAATCTTCTTCTTCCTTGGACTGCTCCCGTTAGGGGTCACCACAG
This sequence comes from Zeus faber, assembly GCF_960531495.2. Lineage (NCBI taxonomy): Eukaryota > Metazoa > Chordata > Actinopteri > Zeiformes > Zeidae > Zeus > Zeus faber. The sequence goes on from NC_137201.1 coordinate 35,708,426, forward strand.
CCGATCATCTGCCTCCAGCACCTTCTGTTCTGTGCATCTTCCTCCCTTCCACCACCCGCCTGCATGTCCTCCCTCAGCACCTCCATAAAGCTTCTCTTTGGCTTCCTCTTTTCCTCTTGCCTGGCAGCTCCATCCTCAGCATCCTTCTCCCAATGTAACTGCCTCAAACTTTCAATAATAATCAGAACATGAATAAGAACATGAATTTCTTCAGCTGCCTGAAGCGGTAAGGACACTGCCTCGCCTTTCTCATAAGAATGTCTCTGTTTGTAAAGACCATGTTAAGTCCTCCATGATGTGGACTCCCAGGAACTTGAAGCTGCTACCCTGTCGACAGAAGCCCCAATAATCACCAACGGCGTGTGTGTCCTTGGTTGTAATTCCCTCCAAAAGTCCACAATCTGCTCCTTAGTTTTGCTGACATTCAGGAGGAGGCAGTTGTCCTGGCACCAGAGTAACAGGACAGCCACCTCCTCGCGGTAGGCCTTCTCATCGTCGTCGGTGATCAGGCCAGCATGTTGGTGTTGTCGGCAAACTTGATAATGGTGTTGGAACTGGACCTGGCCACGCAGTCATGTGTGTACAAGGAGAACAGTAAGGGGCTGAGGATGCAACCCTGGGGGATCCTGTGCTCATGGTGAGGGAGTTTGACATGTGTCTCCCCACACACAGCACCTGGGGCTGGGCCGTGAGGAAGTCCAGGATCCAGGCACACAGCGAAGTGTTCAGTCCTAGCTCCTACAGTTTGACAGCCAGTCTGGTGGGGTCTATGGTATTGAAAGCTGAACTATAGTTGATGAACAGCAATCTTCCATAGGCCCCCTTCCAGCCATCCAAGTGCGTGAGCTCGGTGTGCAGTACCTGGGAGACCGTGTCATCTGTGGATCTGTTCGACCGGTGTGCGAACTGCAGTGAGTACAAGGAGCGGGAGAGGGAGGCGCCGATATAGTCCTTAATCAGCCTCTCGAAGGACTTCATGACTACCGAGGTGAGGGCCATCAGACGGTAGTCATTCAGGCAGGCAGGCAGGTGAGGGACAGGAATGATGGTGAACCTCTTGAAGCAGGAAGGGACACCAGACTCGGCCAGGGAGGCGTTGAATAACCTAGTGAACACTGGGGCTTAGCTGGTTAGCACAGGTCTTCAGTACTCGTGCGGATAGGCCTGCAGCTTTCCTGGTGTTCACACGCATCAGAGCCCTCCTGACGTCATGCTCAGACACTGAGAGTGTGCGCTCATCCCCAGGGTGTAACTCCAATTAGCTGGCGAGCTAGCGGTGCTGTTGCCAGACTCAAACTGCGCAAAAGAGGAATTCAGCTGGTTGGCTAGGGAGGCGTCCAGACTCGGGGCTGGGGAGGAACTGCTGTTGTAGTTTGTAATATTCTGCAGCCTCTGCCACAAGTGTCTGATGTCCCATTGCTCCATCTGATGCTCTACTTCGTCCCTGTACGTCTGCTTAGCGTCCTTCACTGCCCTCTTCAGTTTAAATAGCTGCAGGCAGCAATACACAGGGTCCAGCTCATTCGTTTGAGGTAAGTATTACAGTTTTCTTAGTTTTATGTGAAATGCATCACACTTTACTTAAGGTATAAACATCAAGCATGGTGGAGTTACGTTGTGTAGTTACATACATGGAATATTTTTTGGAATTTTGTAACTGACCTTCAGACTGACCTGGACATGTAAACATCATGTAGTTAATTTATGATTTAAATTAGATGTATGAGAATGTCAGTAAATATTTGTACTAAATAACTGAATTAGGTGTGTTAAGCGTAGAGAACGGCGTCAGCAAAGGTCGTCGTCTTCCAGGTGACAAATGAGCGTTTCAACATGTCACCAAGTGGGGACACGAGTCCATTAATGAACGCGGACCGTAGATGAGTCATATGGTGTCAGGGGAGTGACCCCCATATTTTCAGGTTTCACCAGTCCACTGTGCTTGTGGAAAACAACTAGGCTTGTGGTGTCTCATCTGGGTTCTTTTTTTAATTTTTTTAAGTTCATGGAGGTTCTTTTCTTGCAGTTTTTTAGGTGGGTTGGGTGGAGGTGGAGGTAGCTGTATCTGCAGGGCGGTAGCTGCTAGCGTGGCATCCTCGTCGTTGCTCTCCAGGTCGACCACTGGTATGTCTGCGTTGATGATGTTAGGCTTGTCGTTAATGCCGAGGTTGGGTAGATTTGGAGGTTGACGCCGTACGGGAGGAGGGGAGTCCAGGTCCAGATCGAGGGGAGTTCCGGCTGTTAACATCAGATACAAAGAATTACATTGATTGGCATTATACATTAGTGGTGCTGATGGCTGATGTCTCTCTGTCCCTTTCCCTCTCCATGCTTCTTATCTTTCTCTTTTCTCTCTTATTAGCTTCCTTTACCCACTCTCCAAAAGCCCACCAATCGGCCTTGTAGCTTCTCGTGTTTTTTTCTCTGTTTTGTAATTTAACTTTCAGCTGCTGTAGCTGATTTAGACTAAAGCTTCCTCCTGTGGGAAAACTTAAGCTTTCCCATTCTACCAAAATTATCACTGTTCTTTCAGCTTTTCCTTTCATATACCTATAGGATTCTTTTGATTCCCTAACTTATTGATCCTTTTGCAGCGCTTTACTATTCCTGGTACCCATGGTGAAATTCAGTCAACAGTCCCGGACTGCACTCTATACGTCTATAAGACTTGTGTGGGCGATTTCACCGCAGCTTCCAAAGCTGTCTCGCAGTCCCCGACTGCTAAAGCTACTTAGGTTATTTTTAGTACTATTCACCGATTGCGGCTTTTTATTTTATCTTTTATTATTATTATTTTTTTTACAATCGTCACTACATCGCGTTCCAAATTATGCAACTTATATTTTTCTCTGTTTTTCCTAAATAGTCGATGCAAATGACAGTCAGTATAATTTTCCAAACCAAGACATTGGTTTTACTTGTACAAGGGTCGGATCAGAGACGTGCTAAGAAGCAGCACTCTGAGTCGAATGGTTTATTTTGGGAAGTCAGAAGCAATATATAGTCATTTTGGCAGTACTGGTCATTGGTGAACGATGTGACGAATGTTGTTTTCACTCTCCCCAGCTGCGTCAAGGTGAGGCCTGAACACTGATAGCTGCGTTTGGACTCCAAGGCATGGGAATGTCAGTGGGAATTATGTGAATTATGGAAAATATGTGACTGGGTTGTATGAGGTTTTGTTCGTCATTATGTGTGTGCATCTATGTTTATGTGATTACATACAGTAGATTTATATTTATTGTGACATTATTTTGTTACATTGTTAGTCACCATATTGTTGTTGGTGTATCTGACACAGAAGGCGCCTCCTGTTATTAACTGTCGTTGGACGGTGGAATTGTTTGTCATCAAGATGGTTGTGTTGTATTGTACAAGGTAACGCTGCATGACATAATTATTATGGAGTAATTTGTCAATATCACAAACACTTTCTGCCTTTTCATTAAGGTTTGTTAATTTTAGGTTTAGGAAAATGTTTATATATAATGTTTATTCCAAAACAAGTATTTTATTTTTTCAACTATATCTTGTCATTGTTTTTACCTACCTTGTTGCAACAAAGTACATCCTACAGTGTATCAGTGACGGTAGATGATGTTGTGTCTCGTATATTTCAATTATGACAAATTCTCGTCCATTCACGATAACAATCAAATTTACATAATTTATTTATAAAGTTGAGTTGAATTTTTTCCTTGGATTACATTTTCAGTAAATGTTGTGGTATTTCTGTCAGTAATTACCTTTGCACCTTTACCTTTACCATTACCTTTTTTCGGACACCTCACAAGATCTGGAACTCATTACCGAGTCGCACATTTCAGTGTTTTTGAGGGATGCACTGACAAAAGTTTTAAGGTTTTTTTTTTCATTAATCTGCCAAAGTAATGTGGATCAGGGATTTGAAATATCAATCTAACAGATCTACTGACATCTACCAGATAAGAAGCTACAGTATATAAATATACATGTAAATCCATGCCGCACACTGGACACGGTCCAACTGGACGTTCTTCATCAGAATCTGTACATTTATAGTATATTATATGATGATGTCATAAAGCGTCTTACTGTAAATATAATTTGTAGTAAATAATATGATGATGTCATAAAGCATCTTACTGTCAAGCCCACGGCCTCCCAGTGCCACTAGAGGCCACTCTCTCCTCATCTGCTGCTCCTCCCTCTGGCTAATTCCACACACCTCGAACCTATTATCTTCCTCGTCTACCGCAGTATTTATTCTCTGGCTCTCCAGTCACTCATCGGCCGATCATTAGCAAACCTACCAGAGTTTGTTTCTTTCCTGGCTCCTTTCTAGTCTGTAGATCCATGTCTGTTTATCCAACTGTCTCGTCTTCGTCCTAACCTGCCTCTCTCCTCTCCCTGTTCAAGTCTGTCCTGCCCCGTCCAGCCCGGTTCTCTGTCTCGCTGTCTCTCCACCTGGAACCTGGATCCCTCCTTCTCAGCCGCCACCATTCCGCCTGTCCTGCTCGACCTGGCCCGGTAGCCGGTTCGGACCCGTCCCATCCTGATCGGACCGCTCCGGTCATCTCAACTGTACCTCCAAATAAACCTCCTTCATTTATCCCGGTCTGTCTACTGTCTCTTGTGTCATGCGTTTGGATCCCTCCTTGCCGTGATCTGAACAGTACGATCTGGCCAAAAACATGGACCCAGCCAACACAGAGGGGTTCAGCCATACACTCCGAGAGCAGGTCATGCTCCTCGGTCACCATGACCAGGTCCTCTGGGACACCACGGATCACCTTAGGATCATCTCGGCGGCTGTAAGTAGTCTACAGATCCAGCCAGCTCCACCAGCTCCTTCGCCTCCACCAACTTCCCCTCCACCCACCACTGTGGCTACCAGCTCCCTCCTCGTTCCCCGTGAGCCCCACATCCCAGCTTCGGCACCTGCCGTGCGTTCCTGGTCCAGTGCGGGGTGGTGTTTGAACAACACCCGTCGTCCTACTCCTCCGACGGCTCCCGCATCGCCTACCTCATTTCCTCCCTGAGAGGGGTCGCTCTCGCCTGGGGTTCTGCGGTGTGGGATCGACAAGGTCCCGAGAGCCGTTCCTACGAGCTCTTCACCCATGAAATGAGGAGGATCTTCGACCACCCGGTTCGTGGCAAGGAGGCCGCCGACTCCTTTCCCTCTGCCAGGGTCCCCACAGCGTCGCCGCGCTTGTTGTCGAGTTCAGGACTGGAGCCGCGGAGAGCGGCTGGAACGACGGAGCTCTTCAGGCATCTTCCAGCACGCCCTGAACGATAACTTGCGGGACAAGTTGATGTGACAGGATGAGCCCGCCGACCTGGACCAACTGGTGGACCTCGCGTTCCGTCTGGACAACTGGTTCAAGGAGCGCCGGTGCGAGAGTGGGGTGGGACCCCAGCCCACGCCTCCTGCCTGGTCGGCCACACCCCGGTCTCAGGCGCTGACCATTCCCGAATGCCTCCAAGTTCCCCAGGCCACCCCGATCCCGAGACCCCATGCAACCAGGCCGCTCTCGGATCTCCCCCGAGGAATGAGAACGTGTCTGTACTGCGGTCGGTCTGGCACCTCTGAGCGACCTGCCCGATCCGGCCAGGAGAATCTGACTCCTCGGTGGAGGTATTTTCCAGTCACTCCATTTCCAGTTCCCCCGTCCGCCCTTTGCTTTTCGGCAGTCCTCTCCTGGAGGGAATTGACTCTTCCACTTTCAGCTCTTATAGACTCCGGCGCGGACGAGAGCTCCTTGAATCTGGGACTGTTTGAGGTCAAGGGCCTGACGGGGTCACACCTTACCCGGATTGAGCACTGGACGATCCCCCTCAAGCTGCTACCATCCAGGAACCACCAGGAAACTATGGTGTTCTATCTTATCAACTCCTCCCAAAACCCCCTGGTTCTGGGGTACCCCTGGCTCCGGGTCCACAACCCACAGATTGACTCGCTCACCGGTAGTATTACCGGGTGGAGCACCCACTGCCACGGCCATTGCCTTCGCTCTGCCTTGGCCCCCTTGCCTGACTCTCCGTCGGCTTCCCCCGAGAACCCCGAAACTGTCCTCTGTCCCTGAGCAGTATCGGGACCTGGCCCCGGTCTTCAGTAAGCAGGGTGCGCTGTCTCTACCGCCTTACCGCCCCTACGACTGTGCCATGGACCTACGGCCAGGCGCCCCTCTCCCCTGCAGTCCACTGTACAACCTCTCCCGGCCTCTGCGAGAAGCCATGGGGACTTACGTCCGGGACTCACTCGCCGCTGGGATCATCCGCCCCTTGTTGTCATTGCTGGGTGCGGGGTTTTTCTTCGTGGCTAAGAAAGACAAGACCCTCCGTCCCTGCATCGACTTCAGGGGGATCGACGACATCACCGTAAAAAAAGTATCCCTTGCCCCTGATAGACTCAGTATTCGTCCCCCTTCGGGGGGCCACCCACTTCTCCAAACTCAACTTCCGCAATGCCTACCACCTGGTCCGCATTTGCGACAGGGAGGAATGGAAGACCGCCTTTAACACCGTGTTCAGACATTTCGAGTACCTGGTCATGCCGTTCGGCCAGTCCAATGCCCCAGCGGTCTTCCAGGCTCTAATCAACGATGTCCTACCGGACATGCTAAACCTGTTTGTGTTTGTCTACCTGGATGACAAGTTGTTTATTTCACAGTCCGCCACCGAACACAAGAGGCACGTTTGCATGGTCCTGCAGTGGCTCCTGTGGAACCGACTGTTCGTGAAAGCCGAGAAGTGCGTCTTCCATGTTCCTTCTGTGTCCTTTCTATGGTTCATCATTGGCCAAGGGAAGATGGAGATGGACCCGGAGAAGGTGGCTGCAGTGTCAGAGTGGCCAACCCCCAACTGCAGGAGACAACTCCAATGCTTCCTCGGCTTCGCAAACTGCTACCGGCGTTTTATCCTGACTTTCAGCTGCATCGCCGCTCCCCTCTCGGCCTCACCTCCACCGCGGTGAATTGGACTCCCACAGCTGAGACCGAGTTCCACAGGCTCAAGAATCACTTCACATCGGCCCCGGTTCTGGCCCAGCCCGAGGCCAACCCCCTATTTGTGGTGGAGGTGGACGCTTCGGACACGGGTGTAGGAACTGTGCTGTCCTGGCGCTTCCCAACTGACGGTAAGCTCCAACGGTGTGCGTTGGGCTCACCCCACCAAAAGGAACTATGACGTGGGCAACTGGGAGATCCTGGCGGTCAAACTGACACTGGAGAAGTGGCGCCACTGGCTCGAGTGAGCGAACCACCCCTTCGTCGTCTGGACGGAACACAAGAACCTGGCCTACATCCGGACGGCGGAGCAGCTCAACTCCCGCCAGGCCAGTTGGGCACTATTCTTCAGCCCCTTCAACTTTTCTCTGTCATACCGCCCAGGCGTGCCCTGTCCCGCGAATTCAAGATTCAGATTCAAGATTCAAGAGGTTTATTCGTCACATACATATACATACTTTCATACATATATATGCAGTGAAATGTAATGCAACGCACCCGATGATAACACACAATATGTCCTAGGAAAAATGTCTTTCTAATAGACCAACTAACTGACTCCTAAAAAGTAATACAGTAAGTTGAATACTCATAGAATAAAGTAAAAATATATATAGAATAAAATGAAATAAAATAAAATACAATAAAATAAAATGAGATAAAATGGAATAGATAGAAGAAATATGCTTATGTATATGGAATAGGCAATTATGTATATACAGATATGTGCTTTAAAGTGGCATGTGAATAAAGTGAGGTAGTGTTAGGGATAATACAGCACAGTATACAACGGTACGGCGCAGCAATACGGCATCACGAACAACCCTGAACAGTGACACAGTATACGGTACAGTATGCTACATACAGTACAGTAGGTAGTGGAGCCTATGTGTGTGGCTCAGTGAGGACCCCTGGTGAGGTCAGCATTGACAGTTCTAATGGCTTGTGGAAAAAAACTCAGTCTCAGTCTCTCTGTTCTCGCTGTGTGACTGCAGAGGCGCTTGCCTGACCGCAGCAGCTGGAACAGTCCGTTGTTGGGGTGGTGAGGATCCTTCATGATCCTGCGGGCTCTGCTACTACACCTCCTGGTGTATAACTCCTGCAAAGGGGGGAGGGTAGTTACAGTGGTACAGCTGAACGCACCACCCTCTGCAGGGCCCGCCTGTCCTGAGCAGTACAGCTCCAAATCCAGACAGTGATGTTGCCTGTCAGGATGCTCTCCACTGCTCCAGAGTAGAAGGACTTGAGGATCCTCACCGAGACCCGGAATTTCCTCAGCTGCCTGAGGTGGTAAAGACGCTGCCTAGCCTTCCTCACCAGAGTGTCTGTTTGTAAAGTCCATGTTAAGTCCTCTCTGATGTGGACTCCCAGGTATTTGAAGCTGCTCACCCTGTCAACAGAAATCCTGTTAATCACCAAGGGCACGTGCGTCCTCGATTGTGATCCTCGCCTAAAATCCACAATCAGCTCCTTAGTTTTGCTGACGTTCAGGTGTAGACTGTTGTCCTGGCACCAGGGTGACAGGTCAGCCACCTCCTCGCGGTAGGCCTTCTCGTCGCAGTCGGTGATCAGGCCCACGACAACGGTGTCGTCAGCAAACTTGATGATGGTGTTGGAGCTGGACCTGGCCTTACAGTCACGTGTGTACAGGGAGTACAGTAGGGGGCTGAGGACGCAACCCTGGGGGGATCCTGTTTTCAGGGTGAGGACGCTTGACATGTGCTTCCCCACCCTGA
>NC_137201.1:35717347-35727347 GCF_960531495.2 Zeus faber
ACTGTGTGCTGCGTCTGCGTGTTATCCAAGTTGCTAAAGAGTCACAATCTAAATCTAGGACTTCCCATTGAAAGTTTTCTTAACTGTAGTGACTCCAGCAGAGCGCTCAGAGCCTTGAGCCTTGTTTTATTGATCATTTATTGACCATCGTGATCTCCAAAAGCTGACATCAGCAGATGTGGAATGAAAAATAACTCTTGTAAGAAACAAATCAGTTTTAAGTTGTTTAGCAAATAAAAACAAGGCTTAACTGTTGTGGTTAATTAGTTACCCCACATGAAAATAACCCATTTCATGTTATACTAAACCCCCAATACTCAAGATATACGTCAAAAACCTTTTAAAACCCAAAACTAAGGGAAGTCATAAAATTACAGAAAATAATAAATGTGACAGGGCCTTTCAGGGGGATTAAGTGACAACACTGCGATTGGTTCCCTTGGACATACCCCCAAGACTGATTGGTTCACTGCAAGGAACTCCCTTGTAACAGGACTAGGATTGGTTCCCGATGCTTAAGGGGCAGGACATGAAATGGGCAGAGAAAACTTTGTGTGTATATAAGGAAGACCAAAGGATCTGTTAGTTATTTGTTCTGCTGAGCCTACTCAAAGTTTATTGATGTATTTGACTCTGATATACAATAAACTTTTTCACATTCTATTTTGTTCAGTTCCATGGTTTTTCTTACAATTTTATTGAAGCCAGAATAGATGGAAACCTGGGCCTGGACCTTTTTTAACCACTGGGAAGGACCAGCCTGCACTTCGGAGACACTACTGGCCACAGAATTTGAAGGCAAGCAGTCTTTTTTCTGCAAATTCAGTTTGCGTCTGAGTGCAGGACTTCACCCAGGTTGCATCTATCAGAAAAGTGTCTTCTCCAACGAACCTAAAATATCGACCTAATTAAAAATTACTGTAATTACAAATTTGATCCGAAAAAGGAACTTTAACAGAGACTGATGCGAATAATCGATGTGCATTTGTGTTTATGAAAGACACCATGGTGTGAAAAGAATGTTGCTATAATCGGTTTGTGTGTGGTTTGTCTTGTGTATGCTGGAGGATTAGTTTCCCTAACACTAACTGCCGCTGAACACGCAGAAGAACCAGGGAAAAGGTATAAAAATTGCACGTCCATATTACTTTTAGTCGTAGTTACAACACTGAGAGGAAAAGTTTATTGGTGTGTTTATTGAAAATAAGTAAATAGTTTATTGGTGTGTTTATTGAAAATAAGTAAATAATAGTTGTATACAGAGGTTTGTTATCAAGTATAAGATTCCCAGGTCTGATGAGAGAGGGGCAGGGATGTTATAATTACTCTGAGACTGAGCAGAGCCTGGATGTGGGCAAATGTACATCTTGTCCGGGGGTTTGTCACAATGCAATTATATACATCTTTCTAGTGTTGAGGAAGTGTATCAAGATCAGTTTATGAAGTTCAAGACCAACTAAGAGTTTATAAAGTTCAAGAGGAACCAAGGGTTTATAAAGTTCAAGAGGAACCAAGGGTTTATAAAGTTCAAGAGGTACTTAAAGCCGGCTGTGGGCGTTTCTTCCCACAGGTAAGGGTTTGGGGAGGGAGGAGGAGTCTGTGTCCCACCACAGCAAAAGCCGCCATCTCGCGCATTTCTAAAATCGCCAGGAGCAGCCAAACAAGTTGAAGAAACCTTTCTTGAAGGAAAATGAGTATTTTCAAAATTTGTGTTGCTTTGTGTTTTTTTTTTATCTCTCAACGCTTTTTCAAAACCGAATTTGATTTAGAAATAGTAGAAAAATGTTAAACCGTGGAGTTAAATATTCCTGTTAGATTACATGGGGGAACACAGTTCACTTACGAGACGCTGAACAGCACTGAACGACGCCGATCGATGGTTTCCTTTAAAACGAGCATCCAGGTGAAGATCATTCCTCCATATTCCATGTGATGTGAAGTCACAATGTGAAACCGTTTTGATACAATTCAACCTTTAAATCGTACTACTTTTACACACATGGAGTCATTGTTGTGTAACGACGAAGAAGAACCCTTCGCATCACGCACCTCCGTCACTTCCGTAAACAGATGGTTAAAGCACAGCACGGGGGTGTTTCGGTCTCACTTGCTGTGAAAACTTTCTTCGTACCGATATGGATTATGCAAAGCTGGTGGCGGAAGCTCTGAATCATATTTCGGACCTTAATCTGACCAGTGCGATAGATCCAAGTCAGAGTTAGCAGCGCGTACTCGACTTCATTTTTCGCATTGATAGTCAGTTCTCCGACGACAACGCGGAGAACGACAGTGCTGCTGAATCTGATATTACTCCGGATTTGGAGAAAATTTCAAACAGCGGATTTCAAACTTAATGTGACGATGAAACTGAATATTTTCAAGAACCACCAGAGGAGACCGACGATACGTCCGTTACAACGGAAGAAGTCGATGACGTGATGAAGTCTGTTGAGGTTGGTGACAGATTTTCAGATTTTCTCAGACTTGTAATATTGATAGACTCTACATTTTGTTGTGTTGTCCATACTTTTAAGCTCAAAAATAATTGCACTTTTATAAAACATGTATATTCTTACTGTTAAATAAAAGCTTTTTTTTAAATCAGAATTATTTGTGTGTTGTTCAGCTGTTCGTGATTAGCCATTAGGCTTTGTTTGTCCGCCAACATCATTTGCATTCTGGGAGCTGGCTGAATGAACCTGGTGTGGTTAAAACTTTGGAGGTGATGCAAAAAAAACAAAAAACTCGAAAGCCGCCAAGTGACTCTAAAGTACGCGATGGGTCACATACACCGCTGCTTTTTACACTGCAAACACCTCAAAAACACTGCTTTTAACATTATAAACCCCCCCAAAACACAGCTTTCTATGTTGTCACCCCCAAAATGTTGCTTTTTATGCCATACAAGTAAAGAATACAACTTTTTACACCGTAAAAAAAAATGTTTTTTACATTGTAACCCCCCAAATGCAGCATTTTATGTTGTGGAAACCCCCTAAAACATTGCATTTTACAGTTGTAAAACCCTCCCCAAAACGTTGCTTTTTACTCTGTAAGTCCCCCCTAAAGACATTGCATTTTAAGTTGTAAAAAACAACCCAAAACGCCACAATCTACAGTGTAAAAAAAACACAAAACACTTTTTACGTTGTAACCCCCCCAAATCATCCCTTTTTATGCCGTTAAAAAAACCCAAAATACCACTTTTTACATTCTAAAACACCCCCCAAAACACTTTTTTTTTATGCCTTATTGTTAAGACCTGGGTTCAGAGGGACTCAAACGCACGACACAGAGGCATCTGGCAAATGGGGGTTAACAATGGAGTTTTATTCAGAGTCACTTGGGTGATGATGTGAGAGACCCGGTCGGGCTGGATTGGTCCGGACAGACGGAACTACCGGACTGTGCGAGGCAAGACAGGACAGGGCCAGCATAGACTGGGAAGGAGGGATCCAGCTTCCGGATGGGTGGACAGGGAACCAGGCTTGACGAAGCAGGATGGGAACAATGAGGTAAGTTAGTTGACGAGCTGGCGATCGCAGCACACCATAAGCCGCCAGGACTCGCATCAAACCGGCGGGGGGTCGTCCCATGGCCAATCACGCCCCCACACCGACCCGCCAGCGACCCCCCCACCCGGAAAACCCCAGTGTTCAGTGTGTACTTTTGGCAATTGCAGTTAAAATTGAGGGGTGTGGAGGTGTGGGTCCTTCAGGCAAGTCAAATCCGAATCACTCGCATCCTTCCTACCCCGCAGACCCTGGTCTGGTGGAGTGTTGTTCGGAGTAGGATTGGTGTGCAAGTATATGTGTTCTAAGCTAATATGATGTGGGATTAAAATTTTGGGATAGATGAGAAGCAGGCTGGGGCAGGAGCATGACATGGCAGGTGCCCGCCTGTGTGTACTGAGTATGAGTTTTGGCACTGGGAGAGATAGGGGAGGCGCGACCAGATCGACTCAGAGGCGCAGCAGGCCGGGGAGTAACCACGTGGACCCCACCCCGGACCCGACGGCGCCCTAGCATGCCCACCTCCTGTACCTGGTGGCACCCAACCTCCAGCGATCAGCCACGGGTGCAGAGCGGCCCGCCATGCACCTCCGCCAAGCAGGGCAGATTCGGGCCCCCATCAGGCCCCTGGTCAGCCCCCGGCCACCGAGCATGCGGACCGCAGAACAGAGGGCGGCAGATCATAATGGGTTGGTGGTGTTTACGTGGTGGGTCAACTGAGGAGAGGTCACCGAGGAGACATATAATTGGGGAGACTGGAACGCTGCGACCCAGAAAGGCTGAAAGCTTTTTGGTGATGTTGGTGCAGAATGCTAGGATAGGTGGTCAGAGCCAGAAGGCATGAAAGTAGTCGTCTCTGGTAATAAGGGAACAGTGAGAGCAAATGTCTTCATCCACAAAACCCATTTTGAACATGTTATGTTCCGTGATATGAGCTCTGTGTAAGATCTTATATTGGATGAGTTGCATTTTGGAGTCGGATCATAGAAAAGATGTTGCAAATAAGCTTCCACAGGCTGATATCTATCTATCTTTATATGTTAATATATAAAGATAAAGTGTCAGATGTTCTTAAAAAAGGTTGTATATTCTAGAAAAAATGATTTTTCAGTGACCGATATGAGTGAGATGTTTAGTTATTGGAGGTGGTTGTAGGATGTTGTTCGTCAATTTGATTTGAACTTTTAGAAACTGCTGTAGTTGAAGGAATTGAAGGAAGCCGTGGCCACAATATTATACCTTTGGGTTGAGGTTGGGAAGGATATAAGAAAATTGTTTTAAAAAATGTGTTCCAGATGAGTCATTCTTTGTCTTTTCCAAGACCTAAAGATTATTGGTCTGTTTTTAACCAGAACATCTGGGTTGTGCCAGATTGGCGTGGATTTGTTTGGAGATAGAGTGTGACCACTGAGTTTAAGGAATTTCCACCAGGATGACAGAGTTGTTGTGATAAATGGGTTTTTACAGCAATTTTGTTTCCTTATTGATTAAGGAATGGTAGATCAGATAATGATAACTCCTGAAATTCTGTTTGTTCAGTGTCTCGCCATCCATGGTCCAATTGTTGCTATGGTTGGAACCATTTTAATTATAAATAAAAGATGGTTTGCTAGATAGTATTATCTAAAGTTTGGGGCTGCTAGGCCTCCACAGTCTTTTTTCTGTAATGTTGCTAGTTTGAGTCTCAGTTTCTTGTATTTCCAATAACATTTATTGACTATTGAGTCTAGTGTCTTAAACCAATGTACTGTTGGTTGTACTGGGGTCATTGAAAATATATTGTTTATTTTTGGAAATATATTCATTTTCACTCCTGCTATCCTACCAATTAATGAGATGGGTGGGTTGTTCCATCGAATGAGGTCTTTTCCAATGAATTCGAGCAATGGAGTAAAGTTAAGGGTAAACAAATCTGACAGATTGTTGGAGATATCAATACCAAGGTATCTAATATTGCCCGCTGTGATGGTGAATTGAAGTTTCTGGGTTGCAGCATTACAGTCCACCCCACTTAGTGGTAAGACTGTGGTTTTAGTCCAATTTATTGAAGTCTGAGATAGCTGAGAATTTAGATATAAGATTGAACACCTCCGGCAGGGATGATATTGGGTGCCATACAAACAACAAGATATCATCTTCATACAATCTGATATTGTGAACAGAGTTTCCTGTTTGTATGCCTACGATATTATTGTTTTGACGGATGGCCGCAGCGCGGGGTACAATAAAGATGGCTATAACCCTGTGAAGTGTATCCATTGGTGATGACCGAAGCAGATGGGGAGTTGTAGAGGATTCTGATCCATTGAATGAGTGACTCTCCAAAGCCAAAAAGAGATTGAAAAGAGATTTGTCCAGTTAACTCTGTCAAATGCTTTTTTGGCATCTAAAGAGGCAATAACAGTAGTTAAGTTGTTACTTTGAGATATTCTGATCAGACTGAATAAATGATGCATATTGCTGGATGAGTGTCTGCCCTTGACAAAGCCTGTTTGGTCTGCGTGAATTATAAATGGAATTACTTTTTCAATTCTGTTGGTTAGTGTTTTACTTATAATCTTAAGGTCACAATTAATAAGGCTGGAGGTGAGGGTTGGGTCCTTATTGGGTTTGAGCAAAACCGAAATGAGAGCAGTATTCATCTGCGGAGGGATGGTGGAGGTTGACTTAATCTCTGTAACCATTCTGATGAACAATGGGGATATAAGTGGCCAGGAGTGTTTATGGAATTCCACAGGGTAGCCATCTGATCCAGGTGATTAATTGTTGGGCATAGAGAGCGCTTTCCTGAGTTCTCCAAGAGTAAGTGATTGATCTAATATGGTAGCCTCCTCTGTCGAAAGTTTAGGAAGGTCAATATCATCAAGGAATGAGTGAATGTTTTATATATTAGATTCATTATCCGAGTGATATAGCTTATTATTAAAGTCTCTAAATATGATATTGATGTCTTGCGGGAAGTATGTTATCCTACCCTGTGGATCTTTGATTGCTGCAATAAATGTTTTTTCTCTATTGCGTTTCAATTGATTGGCAAGAAATTTAAGTGATTTGTCATTGAATTCAAAATAATTTGCTTTTGTTCGTTGCATGATGAATTGTGTCTTTTGATGGATGATGTTATCAAGTTGAGATGTGATTGTCCGGATCTCATTTCTCATTTGCTCAGTGGATGAGTGGGCTTGTTGAGAGTGCAACTCCTTTAGTCGTTGTTCGAGTTTATTTTGGCATTCTTGTCCTTTCTTTCATTTGTGAGTGGAGAATTAAATAATACTACCTCTTAGAACTGTCTAAGCTGTTTCCCAGAGAAAGAATGGTGATATTTCTGGGGAATCATTCAGTTCAATGAAGGAAGTCACTCCTCTGGAAAATAAATGGTTAAATTCTTTATCTGTCAAAGGTAAGGCTTTTAACCACCACCTGCCGGGAGGGTTCCGGTGTGATTCATTGATGGGGTTGAAACTAATTGGCCCGTGATTTCGGTTATCCTCATTGGGGCCGTAAATATTAGCTATGGTTATTTGATGTTACCTAAAATTCCATTGATCATTAAGCAACGCTCTTCTGGGTCTGATATTGGGGTTTTATTTTGATATGGGATACTTTTAAAACACCTCTTTTTTTTGAGTTGTATGATGCAGAAAACATCTGATTAACCCATTTAGCTTTGAGTTTGTGGTGCTCGGATGCATTGAGGTGAGTTTCTTGCAGCAGACAGAAGCTGGGGTTCATCCTGGTGACTCAGGATTTTGCTTCATTTAGCAGGTCCAAGAGGTTTATCAAGGTTCAAGAGGTTTATTCGTACATACATATACATACTTTCATACATATATGCAGTGAAATGTAATAAGGTTAGGAGGTTAGGAGAGGTTAGCCCAAGCCTCTCACATTCCAACTAACAAACTTAATGGGTGTCATTGAAGTTAGTTGGGGGGTGATGGCACAGTGCATCCAAGGCAATAGCTATACTACCATTCCCATGCTTTCCCATAGATTGGGTTTTCCTCCTTTACATTACTTTTTACTGACCTAGTATTGCAGGAAGTTTGTAGATACAAATCTACACTAAAAAATGACAAGTAGACAAAGATAAACATAGACCATTGCAGGATTAAACATACATAAGAGAGACAGAATAGAGTGAGAGTGTTGGGAGCAGTGGGGGGGGGTTATGAGGGTGAGATAATGAGAGTGAGCAATACTTTGAATCCTGACATCGATAGCATGCTAATTTCTACATCTCGCAGAATATAATTCCCAGAATTACAAGAATACATACATAATGATCAGAATAATCAGGGTGTGGTAGAGGAGTCTTGGAATAACAGACCGTCTATATATAGTTTATCAACAACCATCGATATGCGTTTACCCTTCTGCTGGTTCTCCTTCAGGATAGGGTACAGCACCTTCCGTCGGACATTAAAATCCCGGGGGAATCTTGTTCATGCCCAGCGTGGGTCCTTTTAGCTCCCTTCCTTTGCTTTTAACCAACTCCTTGTGGGTTCAAAGTGTTCAAACTTGGCAATGATGGAACGGGGACGGTTCTCCACGTGGTGTCCCAGTCGGTGAACCCGGTGGAAGGTGATCTGCTTCACGGTGTCCATGGGGAGTTTCAGGGCGGTGTGGAGAAAGTCTTTCACCATGTTTTCTAGGGACTCGGTGCTGTTCTCTTGGATCCCAGAAAAGTTGAGGTTGTCCTGCATACTTCTGGACTGTATATCCATGATAGTCTCTTTTATTATTTTATTTTTATTTTTTTAGAACCTCTACCTCTGTTGTGAGATGCTTCACGGAGGTTTTTAGATCTGCATTGTCCTTTTGCATCTCACCGACCATGCGGTGCAGGAAATCAATACTGGCTTTGATCTCGGTAATGTCTCAGAGAAGTGGACCAAGCATGTCCAGCTTCTTGTTTATCTCATCCAAGACACTAACCTCTACGGCACTTGGGATTAGATTGTATGTGTCTGTTGCTGAGTCCGTCTTCTTCCTTTACGCGGGATTATTGCGGTCCTGGTCGTATTCCATCACGTACTCGTTATAAAAAAATCGATATAATCCTCGAGGTCCCTAACCCTAACCCTCCACTTTGGTTTTGCGCAGTGTTCCCTTTTTTAAAATTATATATATAAATATTTTTTGCAATTTCGCTTTATTATCTGTCTGAGTTGGAGTGGATTGTCAGTGTGTTAGTCAGTGTAGCAGGGTGCTGCCATGTTGGATCTGTACCTACTTCAGTCTTCTCGCGAGATCACAGCATGCTCTTCCTTTTCATTTTAAACCTGCAACGTTTCGCTGTAGGAAGGTGCATGTAAATGAAGTTTCTTTAAAACAATCGTCCATGTTTGACTCTAAACTAAAACTTGTAATTGTTACAACTCACTGTGTTGTCTGTGTAAGTAGAGCTGCAGTCTCAGCAATGGACGGGTGCTGTGTAGTGTGGTGTGGGGCAATAATGACGTATTTACGGAAGCTTGACCGTTTGATGCCGTATGGGGCAACAATGACTTAGTGACGTAATTTTAAGGCTTGCCTTTCTGTGGATTAAATTTTCCGGTGGGTTATGGTTCGTAAAATCCGAAAACCATTTTTGTCTTCCTGTGACTAATTACAATTTCACAGGTCCTAGTTTTCTGACACGTTCCTGGTACATGAACGCATCATTTGACTCAATGTGGTAACCACTTTCCGTGGATTAATGTTTTTTGTGTCCTCCAATTTTCCGATAAGTTACTGTGGTGTGGGGATGGTGTGGTTTGAGAAGCCACACCTGTCCTGGGTCTAGGTAATTGGGTCCCAGGATCAGAGTGGCTGCATACCTGTTGCTTGTTGGTTGGTCTAACGAGAAACAGGTAAAACCCCCATCCCCACACACGCTGAGTGGGGGAGCCCTGTCATGACACATGTCCATCTGCTCTGGGGTTATTCTACCTAGCCCACTCTCTACAATTTACTGTGTATCTGAAACCCGTGTTTCTGTGCTGGAGGTCCCTGAAAACGCCACTTGCGTGGCGTGTGGCAGGGGGGACTGCCACACTGGGACCTGAACAGGAACTCTCTGGCAGGGAAGGGACACAGCAGAAGCCCTCTCCTCACCGGCAGCAGCAGGGGTGTCCGGCGAAGGATCGGGGGGAGAAGCAGCCACAGCAACCACCATGGGTTAGCACCTGCAGCTTGCTTCTCTGCCCAGCGGCCACCACCGGGACCATGCGGCAAGCCAGGCCACCCCTCCAAGCAGCCCCCACAACCGCCAAGCCCGACCACGCCTCCACCAGCCAGCACCCAGCCAGAGGCCCCAAGCTCTGGAACGGAGGAGCGGAGTCTGTCGTCGACCTGCGGGAAGATCGCCGGTGGACAACGCTGTTCCGGGGAATCATTTTTTTTTTTGGTGGACATTTTGTTGGTCTAAGGTATGGGAACCTTGTTTCAGGTCATTACCTGTCTAGGTAATTGGGGCCCATGATCAGAGTGGCTGCATACCTGTT
>NC_137201.1:35737347-35749847 GCF_960531495.2 Zeus faber
AGTATGTAAATTGTAGTACGTAGTATGTAGGATGTAATATGTATTATGTAATATATAGTCTGTAGTATGTAGTATGCAGTATTTAGTGTGTAGTATGCAGTATTTAGTATGTAGTATGTAGTATTTTTTATGTAGTATGCAGTATTAGTATGTTGTATGTAGTATATAGCGTGCACAGCCAGGACTGACCCCTTCTCCTTAAGACTCAAAGGAGCGGTTAACCCACCTGCTGAGACCCTGGATCTGTTAACTTTTGTCCACATTCCCAACCATTAAAAAGGCGTCAATTGGAATGCTCCCCAGACAGGGATGTGGACCTTCACCCTAGGGGACGGAACCAAGGATGACGTCAAGATGAGCATATGGCTCTTTTTGTTGTCTCCGCCGAGACTGAATCAACTGACAACCGCCCCCTTCTTTCCCTCTCTCTCTTCACATGTAACCTGCCTTCTTTCATCTGACCTAAGCCCCCATGGAGAGCCCTTGTCTTGTAGGCCAGGTCATAAAAGGCAAGACTCACCTGAATGATTTTCATCTGCAATTTCTCCTTGATGTCTAAGAAGTCTAAAAAATATAAACAATTTCCAAATCCATCAGTAATTGAAGGAACATTATTTGTTACTTGAGATGTTTCTTTGAACAATTATTCAACTCCCATCACTATATGAGTTAAATTGGAAAAGTTACACGACCTTATTTAAAATGTATGTATGTAACTGTCATGGAGACACACTGCCATCTAGTGGCCAGTGGGGTGAAACCACGATAACCACGAAGATTGCAATGCCCGTTGTGTATGGTATAATAAGATTAAAGATGATGACTGTATGCCATTAATTAAGAGTGTTGTATTTTTGTTAATAGTTAGTAAATAGAAATTGTCTTAATAGCTAATTAGTCACGAATGTTATGTTTCTGAGACAATGGTTTTGAAACATGGCCGATGTCTGAACCATGTCTTTCTTTTTCTTTTTATTTGTTTATATGTAAACATTATCATTAGAGTGTATGTATTGAAATCATTTTGGACATATTGGTTGGTTTGAACATACTGTTGTGGAAAGCTGTCTGACTTTTGCGTGTATAAAAATTACATTCCCAAGTCAGGGGATTATCAGCAGCCAATAAGAATGGACGCAGTCCAAAAACTCTGCCTCCTCCGTCATTTTGAGAAGATGAGACACCCCAAACTCCTCCTCCTCACTCTGGTGCTTCAAAGGAGCCATCTTCCTGGTATGTATAGGCTGGTCCTCCTCGAGTAAAAACTTACTTTTATTCTATTTCTATTTCTTATTTTTGTCTTTTTTTCACTAAGGTTGCCACACAATAAAAATGTTACTAAATTCTGCAGCCTCCCAGCTGTGGAATTGTGTTTTCTTATTTCTGTTGCTTGTTTCATATAACCAGACCTTGCAGCTTTTGCACCGTTACATCATTTTTTTTTTCAACCTATCCACAAAAGATTTAAGCCTACCTTATTGAGTTAGATTAAGATTAATTTGTCAGATTAATTTGAATCAACGCTTAACTACAACCAGAGATAGGCACGGAAGAACGGAGAACGCCTGAGAACTTTAGACCTCTTTACATGACCACACGCAGTGGTCATGTAAAGACGTCTAATGCAGAATATAGTATGTAGGATATAGGGTGTAGGATGTAGGATAGAGTATGTTGGATGGAGGATATAGTATGTAGGATATAGTGTGTAGTATGTAGGATATAGTATGTGGGATGTAGGATGTAATATGTAGTATTTAGCATATAGTATGTAGGATATAGGGTGTCGTTTGTGGGATGTAGGATAGAGTACTTTGGATGGAGGATATAGTATGTAGGATATAGTGTGTAGGGTGTAGGATAAAATATGTTGGATGCAGGACATAGTATGTAGGATATAGTGTGTAGGATGTAGGATAGAGTATGTTGGATGTAGGCTATAGTATGTGGGATGTAGGATATAGTATGTGGGATGTAGGATATAGTATGTGGGATGTAGGATATAGTATGTAGGATACAGGGTGTAGGGTGTAGTATGTAGTATTCCCTTTCAGATGTTGGCAGGAACCAATATTTTTTCAACTGGCAAAATTTTTCAAATACAAAGTGATTTGTTTGTACTTCGTATTATGGGATGCTGTCTGCCTGAGCGCTCCCCTGATTGGCCGGTAAATAGGCTTCTGGGCCAAACACAGATGGCCATCAGTGATCAATATCAACGATCAATATCTTGTAATTATCAACTGGTTCAGGCTTTGACTGATATGAGGGCACGTGGTGTCCTAATCAATCATACAAGATTAGATTTGAACTGGGAGGAAACAGCAATCTGTCTGTCTGTCTGTGGTCTGTGTACCTGTCTGTCTGTCTGTCTGCCTTTCTGTCTGTTTTTGCCTGTCTGTCGTCCTCTCTGCCTTTCTGTCTCTCTGTCTGCGTGTCTGTCTGTCTGTCTAACTGGTTGAACTGGTTCTTGTATTCAGGTCGTCTTTACAGCTTCCTGTTCAGAAGGATTGGGTTTCCTGGGAAACGCCCTGACAGCAACAACTTCCCAGAATGCATTTTAGTTCATCAGATAAGGAGACGTGTGACCTCCACATCCAGTTCCACTGACCCACACGGAACTGTCCTTTCCAACCAGTCCGCTACCGTGGGATCCATGGGAGGTGGTGGTCCCTGTCCCTGGTCCTGGGTCCCCCTGTTCCTCTTAATCTTCCTGGTTCCTCATTTTCCTCCTGGTTCCTCTTGTTCCTTCTAGTTCTTCCTGTTACTCTTGGTTCCTCCTGGTTCCTACTGTTCCTCCTGATTCCTCCTGATTCCTCCTGGTTCCTCCTGTTTCTCCTGGTTCCTTCTGGTTCCTTCTGGTTCCTTCTGGTTCCTCCTGTTTCTCCTGGTTCCTTCTGGTTCCTTCTGGTTCCTTCTGGTTCCTCCTGTTCCTCCTGGTTCCTTCTGGTTCCTCCTGTTTCTCCTGGTTCCTTCTGGTTCCTTCTGGTTCCTCCTGTTCCTCCTGGTTCCTTCTGGTTCCTCCTGTTCCTCCTGGTTCCTTCTGGTTCCTCCTGTTCCTCCTGGTTCCTTCTGGTTCCTCCTGTTTCTCCTGGTTCCTTCTGGTTCCTTCTGGTTCCTTCTGGTTCCTCCTGTTCCTCCTGGTTCCTTCTGGTTCCTCCTGTTCCTCCTGGTTCCTTCTGGTTCCTCCTGTTCCTCCTGGTACCTTCTGGTTCCTCCTGTTCCTCCTGGTTCCTTCTGGTTCCTCCTGTTCCTCCTGTTCCTCCTGGTTCCTTCTGGTTCCTCCTGTTCCTCCTGGTACCTTCTGGTTCCTCCTGTTCCTCCTGGTTCCTTCTGGTTCCTCCTGTTCCCTTGTAGCTCGTTCAGTTGGCTGCTCTCACTGCCTCCATCTTGTTTTTCTGTTTGTTGTCCTTCTTGTTCAATTCAGTTTAAAACACAAAGAGCTGAAGTTCTCCACCCACCTGTCCAAACAGCAGCACAGACAAAGGCTGTTTAAACAGGAGGACCTCCATCACCTGCTGGAACAAGACCTCCATCACCTGCTGGAGCCAGACCTCCATCACCTGCTGGAACTCAGACCTCCTTCACCTGCTGGAGCCAGACCTCCATCACCCACTGGAGCTCAGAGCTCCATCACCCGCTGGAGCTCAGACCTCCATCACCTGCTGGAGGCAGACCTCCATCACCTAATGGAGCCAGACCCTCCATAACCGGCTGGTGGTCAAACCTGCTTGTACTGTATATACTGTGTGTACTGTGTGTACTGTGTGTAATGTTTGTACTGTGTGTACTCTATATACTATACATAGTGTGTGCTGTATGTATTGTAAAGTATGTGCTGCGTGTACTATGTATATATCCAATATGAAGCAGATATGTTGCTGGTAGTTGATGGAGGAATCCTGGTTTAACCCAAATGCTCTGGAAACCTTCATTCTAAACAGGGTGTGCATAAATTAGGGAGGGGCCAGAATAAATTATGCAAATATAAGCCCTGAATGGAGAAGGGGCGGCAGGAGTAAGGCTTAGAGAAGCACTAAGCTTGGGCACGGTGGCACAGCGCTTGCACTATGGCCTCACAGCAAGAGGGTCCTGTGTTCGATTCCCGCCTGGGCCACTGTTGGCACCGTGCTTTGATGGGTTATGGCCTGGTCAGGGGTATTTCTGGGGAGTTTGCATGTTTTCCCCGTGCTCGCATGGGGTTTCCGCCATGTAACATCGTAAGGACCCCCACCCCAAAACATTTACAACATCTCATCTGACCAGATGGATTTGGAGTTGATGTGTTGAAGCAGGAAAAATGGGCGTTGTACGGATCTGAGCCACTTTGACAAGGAGTACATTGTGATGCTGGACGACTGGGTCAGAGCATCTCCACATCCACAGGTCTTATGGGCTGTTCCCGCTATGCAGTGGTTACTACCTACCAAAAGTGCTCCAGGGAAGGACGACCGCTGAACCGGCAACAGGGTTATGGTGCCCAAGGCGAGGGAAAGTCTAGTCCATCTGGTTCAATGCCACAGAAGACTACTGAAGTGCTACTGTTGGTGGCACGAGGGGGAACTACAGCTGTGGTTTTAATGTTGTGGCTGATCTGTGTATATACAATATATATATATATATTTTATATATATATATATATATATATATATATATATATATATATATATATATATACACACACACATATATACACACATATATACACTATATAGACTGTACATAACACTATATTGATCGATGGGTTCAGCATGTCCCAACATGCACTAAGCTGCAGAAAAGTGCCTGAAGCCTGACTCACACTCACACTCACACACCTTATTTTCTTCAACCAAACACTCTATCCATATGTATTATATATACAATTAATCAATATCGATCAATAAATAATTTTGAAACATGAATGAAAACATGAAGTGTTTTCGGTGAATAATGAACAAGTAATATTGGTGCAGTGTTATGATTATTATTAATATCAGAATGAACAGAATAATCTGCTTGCTGTCAGCAGGGGGCGCGTCTCCTTCTGGTGCGCGCTCCTGTCAAAGAGAGAGAATAAAGAGGTGAAGAAGCATGAAGCACTGACTCCTCTTCCTCTCAACATGGACTCTTCATCTGCGCTGCTCGGGCTCCTCTTCCTCTGCTGCTCAGGTACAACTCAGCTGTAGTTCATTCATCAGTGTTTCATAGCTTTCATCATATTCTCATGTTTAGTTCAGTTTTGCAGATCATTCTTCTGCGTCCAACGCACTTTGCGTCCAGCGTCAAGTTTAGTAAAATCGTAGATATAAGTATTTCTATAAAGGAATTTCTATATACGTATTTCTCGATACGTATTTCGATATCAGTATTTCTATATATGTATTTCTATATAAGTATTTCACTACAAGTGTTTCTCTAAATGCATTTCTACTGTATATAAGTATTTCTATATATGCATTTCTATACAAGTATTTCTACATAAGAATTTCTATAAAAGTATTTCTATAGGTGTATAAATGTATAGCTATGTTTATATAGCTACACAATTTATGTACGTATCGTGTAGGAAAGAACTGATTCGCTTCGTGACGCACCGGGAGAATAGTTTGGACACGGAGCTCAAGCTGCATCTGCTCCAGACCATAATATGCACTTTATGTTAGGTACAATAATAGAGAATATGAATACACCCTTTACTTCTGTTTACTCCTGCTTTACTCTTCTTTACTCCCGCATACTCCCGCTTTACTTCTGTTTACTTGTGTTTTACTTCTGTTTACTACTGCTTTACTCCTGCTTTACTCGCTTTTACTCCTGTTTTACTCCAGTATATTCCTACTTTACTGCTGTTTACTCCTGCTTTACTCCTATTTACTCGATCTTTACTCCTGCTTACTCCTTTTTACATCTGCATTACTCCTGTTTACTCCATCTTTACTCGTGTTTACTCCATCTTAACTCCTGCTTTACTCCCTTTTACCCCTGATTTACTCCTGTTTACTCCTATTTACTCAATCTTTACTCCTGTTTACTCCGTTTTACACCTGCTTTACTCCTGTTTACTCCATCTTTACTTGTGGTTATTCCTGTTTTCTCCTGCTTTACTCCTGTTGACTCCTGCTCTACTCCATCTTAACTCCTGTGTACTCCTGCTTTTCTCCTGTTTACTTCATCTGTACTGAGGCTTTACTTCTGTTTACTCTTGCTTTACTCCAGTTTACTCCTATTTACTCCTGTTTACTTATGCTTTACTCCTGCTTTACTCCTGCTTTACTCCTGTTTACTTCTACTTTACTCCTGTTTACTCCTGCTTTACTCCTGTTTACGCCTATTTACTTAATCTTTACTCCCGCTTACTCCTTTTTACATCTACTTTACTCCTATTTACTCCATATTTACTAGTGTTTACTTCTGCTTTACTCCTGTTTACTCCTGCTTTGCTCATGTTTACTCCTATTTACTCCATCTTTACTAGTGTTTACTCCTACTTTACTCCTGTTTCATTCATGTTTACTCCTGCTTTACTTCTGTTGACTCCTGCTTTACTCCATCTTTACTTCTGTTTACTCTTGCTTTTCTCCTGTTAACTCCTGCTTTACTCTTGTTGACTCCTCTTTACTTATGCTTTCCTCTGTTTCCTCCTCTTTTACTCCTGTTTACTCCTGTTTACTTATGTTTTTCTCCTGTTTACTCCTGCTTTACTCCTGTATACTTATGCATTTCTCCTGTTTACTGCTGTTTATTCCATCTCTACTCCTGCTTTACTCCCTTCACTCTTGCTTTACTCCTGTATACTCCTACTTTACTGCTGTTTACTCCTATTAACTCCATCTCTACTCCTGCTTACTCATTTTTAAATCTGCTTTATTCCTGTTTACTCCATCTTTACTAGTGTTTACTCCTGCTATACACCTGCTTTACACCTGTTTACTCCTGGTTGTGCTTTACTCCTGTTTAATCCTGCTTTACTCCTGTTTACTCCTATGTGCCTATGTTTTTACTCCTATGTACTCCTGCTTTACTCCATCTTTACTTCTGTTTACTCTTGCTTTTCTCCTGTTAACTCCTGCTTTACTCTTGTTGACTCCTCTTTACTTAGTCTTTCCTCTGTTTCCGCCTCTTTTACTCCTGTTTTCTTATGCTGTACTCCTGTGTCCCCCTGCTTTACTCCTGCTTACTCCTATTTACTCCTGTTTACTCCTGCTTTACTCGCTTTTACTCCCGATTCACTCCTGTTTACTTACTCCAGATTTACTTCTGTTTTCTCCATATTTACTCCTGTTTACTCCTGTGTTACTCATCTTACACTTATCTGACACTTACCTGACTCTTACATTTCACTTCCCTTACTCTATCCTTATTCACACATTAAACATACCTAACACTTAACAGACTCTTACCTTTCTCTTACCTCCACTTACCTGACACTTACCTTACTTTTACTTGACACTTGCCTTACTCTAATCTTACTCTTACCTGATAATTACCTTACTCTTAACTGACACTAACATGACTTTTACCTTACTCTTAACTTACACTTACATTACACTTGCCTGAAACTTACCTGATTCTTACCTTACTCTTACCATACACTTAACTGTGGGGACGGTAGCTCAGGCAGTAGAGCTGGTCGTCTAGTGATCTAAAGGTTGCTGGTTTGATCCCAGGCTCCTCCTGCTAGCATGCTGTAGTGTCCTTGAGCAAGACACTTAACCCCTAATTGCTCCTGATGGCTGCGTCCGTCGGTGTTTGAATAATTGTAAGTCGCTTTGGATAAAAGCGTCTATGAAATGAAATGAAATGTTAACTGACACTCACATGACACTTACCTTACTCTACCTGACTCTTACCATACACTTACCTTACTCTTACATTACATTTTCCTTAATCTTACATGACACTTACCTTATTCTAACCTTGCTCTTACCTGACAATTACATTACTCTTAACTGACCCTAACAAGTCTCTTACCTTATTCTTTCCTTACTCTTAACTGACTCTTACCTTACTCTTACCCGACTTTTACCTGACAATTACCTTACTCTTACATTACACTTACCTTACTCTTACCTGACACTTACCTTACTCTTAATTGACACTAACATGTCTCTTACCTTACTCTTAACTGACTCTTACCTTACACTTACCTTACTCTTACTTTACTCTTACCCGACTTTGACCTGACACTTACCTTACTCTTACCATACAAAGACCTTACACTTACCTGACTACCTGACCTGATTACCCCAGGGTTGAGGTGTCCAGTCGGAAAATAACAACCTAGGATGACCGTGTCCCTTTTTATCATGCACTTCTCTTCAGACACTCTCTCTCCTTCCACTCACACCCAGCTCTCTCCTCACTTCCCTCTCTTCTCTCCTCCCACACTCCTCTCCTTCCACACTATCCTGGACACCTCCCCATCAATGACATGAACTTATGAACATTATACCCCCCACACAGTCAGACACACACAGTGTGTTTGTTCTTATTGAAAAACTTGATCAAACTCTTGATCAATTAGCAAATCAGCAGCTCTAGTCTCAATGTAGACTCATATAAAACACATTGTCATTGTTTGCACTCTTTACTAAAACATTCCATGTAGTTTTATCTCAGTGAGGTGGGCGTGGTTCCTACAGTGAGGTTGGTGTGGTTCCTTTAGTGAGGTGAGCATGGTTTCTACAGTGAGGTCGGCGTGGTTCCTAACGTATGGTGGCCTTGGTTTCTAGAGTGTGGTGGACATGGTTTCTACAGTGAGGTGGGCGTCGTTCCTACAGTAGGGTGGGTGTCATTCCTACAGTGAGGTGGGCACAGATCCTAGATTGAAGAGACCATGGTTCCTACATTGAGGTGGGCGTGGTTGCTACAGTGAGGTGGGCGTGGCTCCTAAAGTAAGGTGGCCATAGTTCCTAATGTAGGATGACCGTGGTTTCTACAGTGAGGTGGGTGTGGTTCCTACAGTGAGGTTGGCATGGTTCCTATAATGGGGTGAGCATGCTTTCTAGAGTGAAGTGGGCGTGGTTCCTAACGTATGGTGGCCGTGGTTTCCACAGTGAGGTGGGCATGGTTTCTACAGTGAGGTGGGCGTGGTTCCTACAGTGAGGTGGGTGTGATTCCTACAGTGAGGTGGCCGCAGTTTCTAGATTGAGTTGAGCATGGTTGCTACAGTGAGGCAAGCGTGGTTCCTCACGTAAGGTGGCCGTGGCTTCTACAGTGATGTGGGCATGTTTTATACAGTGAGGTTTGCCTGGTTCCTACGGTGAGGTGGGCGTGGTTCCCAACATAAGGTGAGCATGGTTTCTATAGTTTGGTGGGCATGGTTTCTACAGTGAGGTGGGCGTGATTCCTGACATAAGCTAGGCGTGGTTCCTACAGTGAGGTTTGTATCTAAAGACTCGTTTTTCTAAGCAACAGTTTCTCAATTACTGTTTGTTTCAGCGACGGAGGTTGAAACAAGGACTCCACAACAGCGCCTTCTGGTGTGGCCCCTCCCCCCGACCCCTTATGTAGGCACTGCTTACACTTACCTGTGGAAGAACAGTCCATAGAACCATATGGTTAGAACCCGTTTCCTTTGCTTCTGATGATTCAGGACACAGAGCCTCCTTAGTCATAACCTCACCCTGACTTTGCGTCGTGAACACGTTTCCTCTTTTTGTTTCCTTGGTTCCTTGAGGCTCCTTGAGTCCTTCACTTTGATTCCTGCGGTTCTTCACTGTTTGACTTTCTACAGAGGAACCTCCACCAGATCTTCAGCTCACCTTAAAGAAGAGAAGATGGAGGATATTTTTGGTACCTGGAAGAAACTTCTTGACCCCCACGTTCTCCTGTTCTCCACCTGTTCTCCCCCTGTTCTCTTTCCTTTTTCAGAGCAGCTTCTTAAACAAGGCTTAAATGAAATTTATGGAGGCTCCAGAGGAACCATCTGTCCTCGAGAAGAACGAGTGGCAGAGAGAGCGAGAGAGAGAGGGGGGGGCATCACCCACTGTGCATCCCCCTCTCCCCCTCTCTCCTTCTCTCCCAGAGGAAGTAGGTTTTGTGTTGGTGACAGATGGCGTCACAGTAGGTCAGTCCTTCATGTGCTGCTGGTATCAAGCTTTGTTGACACCATATTGATAGAAGCCCCGCCCCCTGGCCCAGGCTGGTGCCCAGTGGAAGCCCCTCCCCCTCAGGCTGGTGTCCATGGGGTCCTCTCAGACCTCCACATGGTGTCAGGACCAGAACAGTGACAGGCGATCTGAGCTAATTAGCACTGAGCTCTGATTGGCTGGTGGGAGGGGGAACAGTGAACAGTTTCTTAGCATGAGGGAAATACTGATTACTAATACTGAATACTACTACTGAGTACTAAAACTTACTAATACTTAATACTAGTACTTGGTACTAGTATTAATACTTGGTACTAGTACTAGTACGAGGTACTTGTACTTGATACAAGTATAATTACTTATACTTGTACTTGGCACTAATACTTGGTACTAGTACTTGATACTATTATTAATACTTTCTACTAGTACTAATACTTGGCACTTATACTTGGTACTAGTACTAGTACTTGGTAGTGCGTGCTGATTGGCAGAGTGAGGAGCTGGATCTGGGTAAGATGAGGCTTCAGTGTTTCCAGGCACTAGACCTCAGGTGACCTCATCCCTCTTTACTCTCTTTTATTTCTGTTCTTTTTTTCTCCTTTGCTACTTTCACACTGTTGTTTCTCCCCTTCCGCTCTTCTCTGGGTCTCCCAGTGGGATGCATTGTGGGTAAGCAGCCAGCGAGCATCACCCTTCAGGCCCATAAAAAGCAGAGTGTGTTTGATGAGCAGATTAGTGGAGTTTGGCTGCTGCTCTGGGGCCTCACTGTGGCCCCCTGCTGGCCGGTCTTACCTCCAGTGTGTTCTACTGGTCAGACCGGTTCCAGAGTGTTCTACTTTTCAGACTGGTTCCAGTGTGTTCTACTGGTCAGACCAGTTCCGGTGTGTTCTACTGGTCAGACCGGTTCCAGAGTGTTCTACTGGTCAGACCAGTTCCAGTGTGTTCTACTGGTCAGACCGGTTCCAGAGTGTTCTACTGGTCAGACCGGTTCCAGAGTGTTTTACTGGTCAGACCGGTTCCAGAGTGTTCTACTGTTCAGACCGGTTCCAGAGTGTTCTACTGGTCAGACTGGTTCCAGTGTGTTCTACTGGTTAGATCGGTTCCAGAGTATTCTACTGGTCAGACCGCTTTCAGTTTCTTTATACGGAGATCAGTTATGTTATGACGTCCATGTTGATATCCGGGGGATATCGGGAAAACAAAATAAAACAGCATCATTCTGGGGGGCAGACTATGATGCCCCCCCCCCACCCCCCCTCAATGATGCTGTTTTATTTTGTTTTGTTTTGTTACGGGAGGAACGGGGGCAACTACGGGGGGGGGGCATTTAAGTGTGACGCCCCGATGACACTGTGATTAGTTCCAGGGTGCTGGTGGTGCACACACACACACACACAGCCACACACACACACACACACACACACACACACACACACAGCCACACACACACACACACATCATCTTTTAATCCACCTCGTATTTGTCTCTTGCACTTTGCAGTTGGGGTTTTGTGTGTGTGTGTGTGTGTGTGTGTGTGTGTGTGTGTGTGTGTGTGTGTGTGGCTTTATTTTCTCAGGTTTTCTCATTGAGATGAAAATCTCTTTTCCAACAGCGACCTGAGAAGAGATTACATCTGAAAACACAAACAGTACAACCACAGTTCACAAACACACACACACACACACACTCACACACACACACACACACACACACACACACACACACACACACACACACACACACCCTACCAGTGCTCCCAATTGTAAATCACAAGCACTGCTTCACTGTGTAGTGGTCCAGAGAGTGTTCCAGACAGTGTTCCAGACACAGTGTTCCAGACACAGTGTTTCAGACACAGTCATCCAGACAGTGTTCCAGACACAATATTCCAGACACAGTGCTCCAGACACAGTATTGCAGACACAGTCATCCAGACAGTGTTCCAGACACAGTCATCCAGACAGTGTTCAAGACAGTGTTCCAGACAGTTCCAGACAGTGTTCCAGACAGTGTTCCAGACACAATATTCCAGACACAGTCATCCAGACAGTATTCCAAACAGTGTTCCAGACACAATATTCCAGACACAGTCATCCAGACAGTGTTCCAGACAGACTTCAAGACAGTGTTTCAGACACAGTGTTCCAGACACAGTATTGCAGACACAGTCATCCAGACAGTGTTCCAGACACGATATTCCAGACACAGTCATCCAGACATTGTTCCAGACAGTGTTTCAGACAGTTTTCCGGACACAGTGTTCCAGACAGTGTTTCAGACACAGTGTTCCAGACACAGTATTGCAGACACAGTCATCCAGACAGTGTTCCAGACACGATATTCCAGACACAGTCATCCAGACAGTGTTCCAGACAGTGTTCCAGACAGTGTTCCGGACACAGTGTTCCAGACAGTGTTTCAGACACA
>NC_137201.1:35762347-35764847 GCF_960531495.2 Zeus faber
ACAGCCTGGAACCTGGAACCTGCTCTATGTGACGCTCAATGTATTAACTCCATGATGCTCTGCAGAGTGTAGCCCTACAGTTGTAGATATTTTTTGGATTAAAGTGAATGTAATCGTGTGTATTACTGTGTGTGTGTGAGTTGGAGTTGCTGTATGCGTTACAGTGGAAACGTTCTTTTGAATATACTTTGATGTAGTTACCGTTAGTTGTCTTCTTCCTGGGTGCGTGGTTGTTTGGTCAGGTGATTGAGTGGCACATGTGCTCACCTTGTCATGGCTGCTGGGGAGTCAGTCTAGCACTGTCGGACGGGTGGAGGCTGTGGTTTGATGCCTATTTTGACCACGTTGTTGCTGTTCACTGTAACTTTTAGTTGTTTTTTGTCGATAAAGAAGAAGAATCTTTTGAATTTAGTGAAAATGATGGAAGCCTTTTTGTTAACTGTGGCAGTTTCACCTGCCACATGCTACCTGAGTGGTGTATTCACAGAGACACAGACGATGGGGTTGAGAAGTGACCAGTTTATTGCAGAGAGTAGACAAGGTGGAACAAGCCAGGAGCAGATAGAACATGTCATTACAAGGGCTCCTCTCCTGAGTGTGTGTGGGGATGGGGGTTTTAACCTGTTGCTCATGTGACAAATCAATGAGCAACTGGTGTACAGCCACACTGATCCAGGACCCAATTAAAACTTTTTTTTGTAAAATTAATTATTCAAAGTTGCAACAAGTTTGGAGTGAGTCGTGAATACTACCAAGGTCTGCTACCCGACCAAGTAATCGGTACGTTCGGATGCCGTGACAGTGCTTGACAGGAGTGTATGCTCTACAGAGTGTAACTCCATGATGCTCTACAGAGTGTAACTCTATGATGCTCTACAGAGTGTAACTCCAGGATGCTCTACAGAGTGTAACTCTACGATGCTCTACAGAGGATAACTCTACGGTGTTCTACAGAGTGTAACTCCATGATGCTCTACAGCGTTTAACTCTACGATGCTCTACAGAGGATAACTCTACGGTGTTCTACAGAGGGTAACTCCATGATGCTCTACAGAGTGTAACTCTACGATGCTCTACAGAGGATAACTCTACGGTGTTCTACAGAGTGTAACTCCATGATGCTCTACAGATTGTAACTCCATGATGCTCTACAGCGTTTAACTCTACGATGCTCTACAGAGGATAACTCTACGGTGTTCTACAGAGGGTAACTCCATGATGCTCTACAGAGTGTAACTCTATGATGCTCTACAGAGCGTAACTCTACGCTGCTCTACAGAGTGACATTACTAATGAGCAGCACCTGCAGATGTTCTTCTGGGAAATCAAGCTGTGATGGAGTTTTACTGAGTTTGATGCTTAAATAAACACACAACCTGAGACTCCCAGAGCCTGAGGTGTGTACTCTATGTACTTCTACACACCGGGCTGTGCAGTATTTCTGTAGTTCAGTACTTTGTCCTCCTGCAGGAACTCTGAACCAGAACAACTGGGCCAGAAAGTTCCCGTCCTGCAGCAACGCCAAGCAGAGCCCGGTGGACCTGGAGCAGAACCTGGCTCAGGTCAAGCTCCAGGTCCAGGACCTGCAGCTCCAGGGCTGGGACCAGCCCACATCCCCCAGGACCAGCATCCACAATGACGGCAAGACGGGTGAGCAGGTCTCACCCTTTCATCACCCCTTTCACCCCCACCACTCTGGAGATTAGGTAGAACAGACCACTTAAAAAAGGAAGTGAAAATGGGAAGTAAGAACAGTTAAAACAGGAAGTTACAACAGGAAGTGACAACAGGAAGTTAGACAAGTTAGAACAGTTAGAACAGGAAGTTAGAACAAAAAAACAGAACCATCAGAAAAGGAAGTTAGAACCAGAAATTAGAACAGTTAAAACAGGGAGTTAGAAAAGAAAGTTAGAACAGGAAGTTAGAACAGTTAGAACAGGAAGTTAGAACAAAAAAACAGAACCATCAGAAAAGGAAGTTAGAACCAGAAATTAGAACAGTTAAAACAGGGAGTTAGAAAAGGAAGTTAATACAGTTAGAACAGGAAGTTAGAACTCTTAGATCAGGAAGTTAGAACAAAAGGTTAGAACAGTTAAACAGGAAGTTTGAACAGGAAATCTTCCTCTCTCTGACTCCCCCCCCAGTGGCCCTGGAGGTGGAGGGGGAGTTCTACGTCAGCGGGGGAGGCCTGAGGTCAAAGTTCAAGGTGGGGCGCATCACGTTCCACTGGGGGCGCTGCAACGCCTCGTCAGAGGGCTCAGAGCACAGCCTGGACGGAGTCAAGTTCCCCCTGGAGGTAGGGGGCAGCATGACACGCCTTCATATATGTATGGAAATATACTCTCTCTCTCTCTCTCTCTCTATATATATATATATATATATATATATATATATAGAGAGAGAGAGAGAGAGACACACACATAAAATTTGAGAGAGAGAGAGAAACAGAGGGAGAAAGAGAAAGAAGTCGGCAGAGCAGAACCGCAGAACGGTGCGTTGT
>NC_137201.1:35769847-35877347 GCF_960531495.2 Zeus faber
GTATTTTTCAGTGTACTGCTGTGTACTTGTGTCCACTAGAGGACTGAAAGTTCTCCTCATGTTGTTCTGTGGTGTTATCGCCCCCCGCTGGCTCGGAGGCTCATGGGCGGGACAGCTTTTCTTTAAGGAAGCCTCCGTGTGTGCAGCTAGAGGTGTTCTGCGAGGTGATGACCATGCAGCAGGCCGGCTTTGTCATGCTGATGGACTACCTGCAGAACAACTTCAGGGAGCAGCCCCACAGCTTCATGGGCCAGATCTGGTCATCCTACACCGGCACCGAGGAGCTGCCCAGTCCAGGTGAGTCCAGGTGCATGCTGGGAGCTACCAGGGGATGATGGGGGGCCCGAGGGGGACGGGTCAGGTAGGGGGGGGTCCAGGTAGGGAGGGTTCAGGTAGAGGGGAAGGGGTCAGGTGGGGGGGGGGGGGGGATCAGGTAGAGGGGAGGGGTCAGGTAGACGGGGCAGCAGGTGTGGGAGGGGGGGTCAAGTAGAGTGGGAGGGGTCAGGTAGAGGGGGAGGGGTCAGGTAGAGGGAGGGGGTCAGGTAGAGGGGGAGGGGTCAGGTAGAGGGGGAGGGGTCAGGTAGAGGGGGAGGGGTCAAGTAGAGGGGGAGGGGTCAAGTAGAGGGGGAGGGGTCAGGTAGAGGGGGAGGAGTCAAGTAGAGGGGGGGTCAGGTAGAGGGGGGGGATCAGGTAGAGGGGGAGGGGTCAGGTAGACGGGGCAGCAGGTGTGGGAGGGGGGGTCATTGTCAGGCTAACTCCTACCCCACCCGCAGTCTGCAGCTCGGAGCCAGAGAACACGGTGGCCGCGCCCCACAACCGCAGCAGCCTCCTGGTGATGTGGGAGCGGCCCCGCGCCGTCTACGACTCCACCATCGACAGGTACTCCGTCACCTTCCAGCAGGCGGAGCACCAGGACACACCCAGCACAGAGTACCTGACGGATGGAGACCAGGACGTGGTGAGGAGCCCCCTGGTGGTGGACCGCTGCAACAACACATCTAATCTGATGGAGGCACACCACACTCCTTCACCTCCTCCCTCTGTCCTCCACCTCCTCCTCCCTCTCTCCTCCACCTACTACTCCTCCCTCTCTCCTCCATCTCCTCCTTTACCTCCTTCTCCTCCTCCCTCTCTCCTCCAACTCCTCATCTCTCCTCCACCTCCTCCTCCCTCTCTCCTCCACCTCCTCCTACACAGCATGGTTGTGCGTTGCCGTGGTGATATTCTCCTGAAAGACAGGGAGCACTGAGTCCTGAGGGAAGGTGATGTGAATCACTAGAAAAGGGTTAAATGTACGTTTATATAGTTAATATTTATATAGTTAATATTTATATAGTATTTATTTATATCGTTTTTATTTATATCATTTTTATTGATATTTTATGTGTATATAGTATATATTAATATATTTTATATTTCTATTTATAAAGTTAAAATGTATATAGTTTATATTTATATAGTTCATATTTATATATTTAAAATGTATATAGTTAATATTTATATAGTTAAAATTTATATAGTTCATATTTATATAGTTCATATTTATATAGTTAAAATTTATATAGCTAATATTTATATGGTTAATATTTATATAGTATTCATTTATATCGTTTTTATCTATATATTTTATATGTATATATTTATATATTTTATATATTTAATATTTCTATAGTTAATATTTATATAGTTTATATTTATATAGTTAATATTTATGAAGAAGACGTAATGAGGTATTTAAATCTGAGGCGGTGCCGTCTCCTTCCATCTAGTTTTTGTTGTGGTCAGGTGTGGAGGGACGGTCCAGATTGTACCTGCAGACACATCCATCTTGAATTACCTGAAGCGCACGGCGTGGAGTTCCAAAAATTGGGAGGTGCTCACTCTGGTGGCAAATGGCCGTGCGACGCTGCGGCGAGCGCCACAATGACGTCATTTATGGTGTTCGCATAAATGACGGAGGAACCTTCACTAACACGGTGCTGTCCCGCCTTCCACCACCAGGGGGCCATCTTGCAGGACCTCTTGGCCAATACCAGCTACGTGGTACGGGTGGTGGCCGTCTGCTCCGGCGGTCTGCGGGGCCGCCCCAGCGACCGGCTCCTGGTCCGGATGCCGGCCTTCGACGGTAAGAGAGGAAGATCAATCGGCCGATCGGTCACATCCATCGACATTTAAGAACCAACGTTTATTTCCCTTTAAGGGCAGCACACACGTTAGCTGGTTAGCGACGACACCAGACACAGTTCTTATGGAGACCTTCACCTTCATCTTCATCTTCACCTTCACCTTCATCGTCATCTTCATCTTCACCTTCATCTTCACCTTCATCTTCCATCCGGAGGTTTCCGTCCTTTCTTTCCTCTGCTTTCATTTCCCCGGGTGTTTGGTTTTTCATCTCCTCATCTCAACGTCCTCCATGACTGAGCAGTATGTCCATGTGGCCACGGCGGCCATGTTGCTTCCTTGGAGTCACAGTAAGATCGTTGTGTTGGAACAGAATTTGTATTTTATAAATAAAAACACCAGTGAAACCAGCTGCTTCCTGTTTGGGCATCAGTGTGTGTGTGTGTGTGTGTGTGTGTGTGTGTGTGTTTGGGGGGGGGGGGGTTATTATGGGATGTCAGATGCTCATTACGCTCTCAAACCAACCTCATGCTCCACAGACCAGTGTCAACTGGTTTCCACAGGCAGGTAAGATCATCACCTGTCCTCCACTGTGTGTGTGTGTGTGTGTGTGTGTGTTAGTAGTTGTTGTTAACTGTGATGGTATCTTCCTCACACACACACACATATCTATAATAAATACAAATATTCTAATGTGTTTATTTCAGAACTGGATCCAGATTCAGATGAATTTGATGATGTAAGCAAAATATTTATTTCTTCCTAATCGTCCGTCCAGTGAAAGAGCTCTAAAGGTGTCGGCGTTTGGTAGTATCTGTAATACCCCCTCTCACCAACAGGGGGACTATGACACGGACCTGTCCTGGAACGACCCGCTGCAGCCAGAGGACTACACCCTGGGCTGGATGGAGTCCCAACCACCACAGAGTAGAACCACGGCCGAGTCCATCGGAACCTCCGACCTGGATCTGAGACTCACCACAGCGACCGCACATCAAACACTGCGCAGGACCCACGCACCACCACCAGAGGGCACTGTGGCACCAAAAACCCATGGGAGGACAGGAGGCTGGGGGGATTTCACCCCCACGAGCAGAGACCCAGAACACCACCGCACCACCCCCATATACACCACTTACACAACCAGCAGAACCACTCAGCAGGACTCTACTGTCCCCAGCAGAACCACTCAGCAGGACTCTACTGTCCCCAGAAGAACCCCAGGTTCCACCAGTGAGGTTCGAGTCTTGTCCCCCGCCATCACTCCCAGTCCAGTGCAGAGTAGTACTCCAGTCCTCCAGCACGGGGAGCATAGTCCGGCAGTTTTCCCAGAGTTCCCTGAGGAACCAGCTTCCCCCACCTCATGGACAGAAACCCTCCTGAGGACTCCGACTTCCAGCATGCCGTGGGCTCCGCCCACCGAGGCCTCGTTGGGTGGGGTTCTGTTGCCAACCTTGCGGCCGTGGTCCAATGGTGAGCATCCTGTCATCAACCCCCCCCCCCGTTGTGACCCCCAGACCCCCTGTCTGCATCCCCCCCTGGCTGCCACTCCCACCCCAGTGCTCCCCCTGGCTGCCCCTTCCAGCTTGCCTCCCTACCCATCGCCGCCCCCTGCCGTTTGGGAGGCCGATGTTGCGTTTGAGTCTGATGGTGATGTGTTGTCCAGTTCTTCTTCTGTGGTGTTTTTCGGGGAGTCCTCATCCATCAGAGCCACCCCCCCCCTCCAAAGGGACCCATCAGAGCTCTCTGGAGCGTCCCCTGCTGAATCTGTCCCGCCCTCCAGAGACTCTTTCCTGTCGGAGGCCGTGGACCCGCTGTGCTCCTGCTCTCTGGAGGCGTCGTCGTCCCGGTTGCATGGCTCTCCTGCGCCTCCTGCGCCTCCTGCCTCCTGGGAGTCTGCCGGCCTCCTCCTCTCCTCTCTGGATCTGTTGGTTGTGGACGGGCCTGTTCTCTCCTCTCGTGCCATCTCTCCTTCGTCCTCCTCTTCTCCCCTTCCCCACTTCCTCACCTCCCTCAGTGATCCCTCCCTTTCTGTTGCAGCCATGACTTCTGGCTCCGAGGACGGACCTTCCTCTATGTCCTTCCACCGCGCCTCCTCCCCACCTCCTCCTACTCCCGCCCCCCCCTCAACCCGCTCCGATGGAGCGCTAGATGCTAGCAGCGCAGCCTCTGGTTCTGCCCAGCTCCCAGAGTCTCAGGACAGGGCGGAAGGGTGGGGCGCCCCTCAGATCTCAGCCTCCGGAGAGAACAGCACCGACCAATTTGACCCCTCTCTGGCCCCCCCGCCCCCACCCGGCCCCCCCCCCCCACACCTCTCCGAGCCCGATGACACGGAGCAGCTTTCCTCCGCTTTCTACTTTGAAACTGAGAGCGGCAGCACCATGGAAATAGCTGACACAGGTTCCATGGTGCTTCCCGCCGCTAGCCCCTCCGCTAGCCCCTCCGCTAGCCCCTCCGCTAGCACCTCTGTTAGCCCCGCCATCGCCTGGTTGCCAGGCACCGAGGAGGAGAGCGGCTCGGGTCAAGGAGAGAATCTCTTTGACAATGAAACGTCGTCCGACTTCAGTTTGACGGAGCAAAGGGAGGAGGAGGAGGAGGTGGTGGAGGAAGAGAAGGAGATGGAGGCGGCAGTGGAAGGTAAAGATGTGGGAAATAAAACCTCCAGTAACCAGGACAAGCTCTGCCCAACGAACAATGATTAATCCCCATCTGTCCTTTCAAAAACAGCCACATCTCATGTTTGGTGTGTGAGTGAGAGCAGTGAGTTTGGATCTCATTGGTTCGATCGGTTTGAGGATGTGAAGGTTCAGATTCAGAGTTTTGGGTTGTTTTGAATTTTTAAAGCTGAAGGATTAAATCCTAGAATTGTGTCACTCCAGTTAATTTGGATTTCCCTGCGTTCTGGTGGCTGACCTGCAGTGTTAGCGCTTGCCCACAAGAGGGCAGCAGAGCTCCAGTTCTGATCCTGAGTGATTTGTTTTGCTCCACAACACGAGGAACTTCCTCATTAATACTGCAGCGTCCCATCCTGTGAACCACGCCGCCTGTGGAACGTGGAAGGTGCTGCAGTCCAACCCTTTAAAGTTCCTGCAAAGTAAATTCACTGATTTGTTTCTAAACACATTATAATGCTAAATTATGACCCGATAACGTATAAGAGGTCATACTTGGCGTGGCCCCGCCCCGCACACTATATAAAACAGGTCGGACCGTCGGAAGCAGAGCATCAGTAGTAAAATAAGGTAAACTCAGCTAAGCTAAGCTAACAGCCTGGAGTTTTGGATAAAACGCTATTTGAGGGATAAACAGTTGAAGTACTTGGCCCCCAATGGCAAGAATGTCAATGGCACCTATGTGCTCAGACAACCTTAAAGAGAACCGTCCCATAGAGGTCGGGTTTGCCCTGTCATTAAACATGGAATTTTCTTACTGCAACGTAAACTTTTCATGTGATTGGGTGTGGTTTCAGCATCTTCACCGCACACTCCCCCGGAGTTTCAGAACAGAGGGAACTGCCTTTTTTCACGATTTTCAAACCTGTTTTTCTATACTTGCCGATTTTTTTAATTATTGAAATGTGTCTGGGTGGTTAACAACACATTAATCTGTGGTGTGACAAACTCAGAAGATATTTATTGAACACTTTAAAGTGTTAAAGGGTTGGACTGGGAGAAGCCGCCATGTGGCCGCAGTGCTTGGCTCAGCACGAGCAGCTCAGCACGAGCAGCTCAGCACGAGGTGTCTGGTCGCTTTACCCATCGCTCTGGAACCTCCTGTCGAGCTGCTTCCCTGCGGAACCTCCTATCGAGCTGCATTGTTCTATAAACTCCCGTCGAGCTGCGTCGCTCTTGAACCTCCTGTCGAGCTGCATCACTGTGGAACCTCCTGATGCGCTGCGTCGCTCCGTAACCTCCTGTCGAGCTGCATCACTGTGGAACCTCCTGTCGAGCTTCGTCGCTCCGTAACCTCCTGTCGAGCTGCGTCGCTCCGTAACCTCCTGTCGAGCTGCATCACTGTGGAACCTCCTGTCGATCTGCGTCGCTCTAGAACCTCCTGTCAAGCTACGTCGCTCTAGAACCTCCTGTCAAGCTACGTCGCTCTAGAACCTCCTGTCGAGCTCTAGAACTGCGGTGGAGCACTGGTGTGTGATGAGCGTTGATGAGAGTTTGAATCCCGTCTGTAGACCGCTTGTCTTTTAGTGAGCTGAGAGAGAGACAGATCAATCAGACCGTGCTGCTTTGTTGAGTTTGCATGGTGAGACAGGTGTCTGTGTGTCTGATGCTGCGTTGTGTTTGAATCCCTCATCCCGTCAATCTGCCTGCCTGTTTGCCTGTCTGTATCTTCATATCTGTCTGTCTGTCTGTATCTTCCTGTCTGCCTGTCTGTATTTTCCTGTCTGTCTGTCTACCCGCATGTCCTCACTATGATGCTGCCATGACATCTATGATCTGTCTTCCTGCAGCAGCAATATAACCATAATGTCTGTCTGTCTCTCTTGTCCAGATGTCAGTAACAGCAGCCATGAGTCTCATGTCGGAGCAGTGAGACAGCACAAAGCTGTCGTGCCTCTCACTGTCATCTCCACGGTGACGGTGCTGAGTCTGCTGGTGCTGCTCAGCATCTTCATCTACTGGAGGTGAGACAGGTTCTGTTCCCTAGAGCAAGGCAGTAACACTGCCGGGTGGAGGGTTCTATTCCCTAGAGCAAGCCAATAACACTGAAGGGCGGGGGTTCTAATCCCTAGAGCAAGGCACTAACACTGTAGGGTTTGGGGTTCTAATCCCTGGAGCAAGGCACTAACACTGTAGGGTTTGGGGTTCTAATCCCTGGAGCAAGGCACTAACACTGTAGGGTTTGGGGTTCTATTCCCTAGAGCAAGGCACGAACACTGTAGGGTTGGGGGTTCTAATCCCTAGAGCAAGGCACGAACACTGTAGGGTTGGGGGTTCTAATCCCTAGAGCAAGGCACTAACACTGTAGGGTTTGGGGTTCTATTCCCTAGAACAAGGCACTAACACTGAAGGGCGGGGTTTCCAATCCCTAGAGCAAGGCACTAACACTGCAGGTGTGTTCTGGCCCAGGACCAGGGATGAAGCGAGGGGAGGCAGGTGGAGGCAGAACACGCCCAAACAGAACCTAAGGCACTTCCTGGTCCAGGATCAGGATCGGCGGATCCCCGGCAGCTGAGTGGCCTCGGGAGCCTGAACCGCCTGTCTGCAGCAGCGGCTTGACCATGCGCCCTTGGCCCGTCACAGTTCCCGAGAGCAAGGCACTAACACTGCAGGGGGGAGGGTTCTATTCCCTAGAGGTCTGCTCAAAATGCTTGACTGGGCATTGTTTACCGTGTGTGTGTGTGTGTGTGTGTAGGGGTGGGGGGGGGGATTTTCTCGAGGCCCAGTTTGTCATTTCTCTCTGTGAAGAAGAAAAAATATAAACAGATTCTTCGTCTCCACGTCTGGTCTTTGTTGTGTCGGACTCATGTTTCTCGGATTGAGGGTTCTAATCCCAGGTTCTAATCCCAGGTTTTAATCCCAGGAGGAAAAGGCGTCTGACAGATTATCTTGTAAATCAGTTCTAATCCCACGTCGTCCTGCGGCGACATGGTGCTCACTGGTCTCCACAGATGTGCATTTCAGCTCCTCTGGGATATCCCCACCTGCAGTGTTAGTGCCTTGCTCTAGGGAACAGAACACCTCCAACCTGCAGTGCTAGTACCTTGCTCTTGGGAATAGAACCCCCAACCTGCAGTGTTAGTGCCTTGCTCTAGGGAACAGAACCCCCCCAACCTGCAGTGCTAGTACCTTGTTCTTGGGAACAGAACCCCCAACCTGCAGTGTTAGTGCCTTGCTCTCGAGAATAGTAACATAATGTTTTCCATATTTCAGCCTTGACATTTGTGAGGAACAGGCAGCAGCAGGTTGTAATCCCTGCAGGAGGCAGCGCACGCTGTCATCCTGTTAAAAACATGTTGAGGATTAAAGGAACATGTTCTCTCCATGTCCCAGGAAGATAGACATGTTCCACATGTTTCTCTAAAACATCCCTCCATACACCCATCCCTCCATCCATCCATCCATCCATTCACCCATCTCTCCATCCATCCACCCATCCACCCCTCCCTCCAACCATCCCTCCACCCACCTATCCACCCATCTCCTCCTTATCCACATCCTGGAGGCAACATCTCAGCAGAGCCTACAGCAGCTTCCTCCATCTTTTCTTGTTCCCATGGGTACAGAGATAGAATCCCTCCAGGGTCTCCTCGCAGTTGGGCCAGTACACCCACAGAGTGGGGCCACAGGGTGGGGCCACAGGGGGCGTCCTGAGCAGATATACTACCTGAACTAGTTCCTCCCACTATCGCTAAGGCTCCACCTGTATCTCTGAGCACAGAAACCCTGTGGTGGACCCTCAGCCCCCCCCCCCAGGAACTTATTCTTTGGGTCTCTACAAGAGTTTACCACCAGGTGAGAGTTGGAACCAAGACTGACAGTAATGTTAAATTCCTCCACTCGGGGCAGCAGAGGGGACAAACACAGCGTCACACTCTGCCTTAAACCACCCCATTGCATGTTGGGATATCAATCTGATGAGACCAAGAGGACGACATCTTCTAAAAGAAGTGCTGCGCCCCCGACACTCCGGTCCTTGGCCAAGCACTTATATCAGGTTACCATGAAACCACAAACAGAACAGGAGACGCTCAAGTTCCAACCCTTTTAAAAGTGGGGACCAGCACCCCAGTCCCCCAGTTCCAGTCTATCAATACTGCTCCCAACATCCATGGCGGCCATAACAGCCCCACATCATGCGGGAGCTTCAGACTTTCTCCTGGAGCTTCTCCACTGCATAGTTTCCTGACCACCTCAGTGACTTCCACCCAGGAGATGATTCTGATCCCCCAGAACATGTCCTGCCCCCTCCACCAGGTGGTGTATCAGTCAGGTTTAGGAGTTCCTCAAAGGGTATCTTCCACCTCCACCCTTGTTGATTACACCCTGGGTGGTGTCCTGCTTTCCACCCTGAGCTGGATGGTACACCAGCAACTCTCTGAGCCTCAAAGTACTTCTCCATGGTCTCTGACCTCCTCCTACACTAGAACCTTCACTGCAGCTGCAGTCCTTCTGGTTCGTGTTGGTTCCTTCTGGTTCCTGTTGGTTCATTCTGGTTCCTGTTGGTTCCTTCTGGTT
Organism: Zeus faber; assembly: GCF_960531495.2. Taxonomy (NCBI): domain Eukaryota; kingdom Metazoa; phylum Chordata; class Actinopteri; order Zeiformes; family Zeidae; genus Zeus; species Zeus faber. The sequence continues at coordinate 35,779,162 of NC_137201.1, forward strand.
CCTGTTGGTTTCTTCTAGGTCCTGTTGGTTCCTTCTGGTTCTTGTTGGTGCCTTCTGGTTCCTGTTGGTTCCTTCTGGTTCCTGTTGGTTCCTTCTAGGTCCTGTTGGTTCCTTCTGGTTCCTGTTGGTTCCTTCGGGTTCCTGTTGGTTCCTTCTGGCTCATGTTGGTTCCTTCTGGTTCCTGTTAGTTCCAGGTCCTGTTGGTTCCTTCTGGTTCTTGTTGGTGCCTTCTGGTTCCAGTTGGTTCCTTCTGGTTCCTGTTGCTTCCTTCTAGGTCTTGTTGGTTCCTTCTGGTTCCTTCTTGTTCCTTCTGGTTCCTGTTGGTTCCTTCTAGTTCCTGTTTGTTCCTGACAATTCCTGTTTGTTCCTTCTGGTTACTTCCGGTTCCTGTTGGTTCATTCTGTTTCCTGTTGGTTCCTTTTGGTTCCTGTTGGTTCCTTCTGCTTCCTGTTGGTTCTTTCTGGTTCCTTCTGCTTCCCGTTGGTTTCATCTGCTTAATGTTGGTTTCTTCTGGTTCCTGTTGGTTCCTCCTGGTTCCTGTTGGTTCCTTCTGGTTCCTTCCAATTCCTGCTGGTTCCTACTGGTTCATGCTGGTTCCTTCTGGTTCCTGCTGGTTTCTGCTAGTTTCTTCTGGTTTCTGCTAGTTCTTATTGGTTCCTTCTGGCTCCTGTTGGTTCCTGCTAATTCATTCTGGTTCCTTCTGGTTCCTGTCTGTCACAACAGCACCCAGTCGCCCTAGTCCCAAGTCCAGGAGTAGGCTCCGGTCTTCCTAATCATGTCAGGGACACCAACCCTCCACCACATTAGAGTTACTCTTCCACGAGGGAAGCATCCTGATAACGACTGTTCTCTGCGTTTTTTACAACATCTTATTATTTTCCTTCATAAAGAGGAACTTCCTGTTGACCTTCGACCTCCTCTTTACAGGAAGTGCTTCCAGACGGATAATTTCTACATCGAAGACGCTGCTTCACCCGGAGTGGCTCCACCTGCTGCTCCACCCGGTACCACACACACAAAACAGTGCTGATCTGAACAGAGACTGATCTATAAATGTGAAGCTTTGACTCGTCTTAAGTGACCTGTATTATATTGAGTTAGGTTAAGTTAGGTTAAATTAAGTTAAATTACGTTGTGTTAGATTAGATCAAGGTAGGTTAGGTTAAGTTAGGTTAAGTTAAGTTAGGGTGAGTTTGTGTAAGATTAAGTGAACCGTGTTAAGTTAAATTCAGTTAGGTTAAGTTGGTTTAAGTTAGGTCAAGTTAAGTCAGGTTGTGTAAGGTTAAGTGAACTGTGCTAAGTTAAATTAGGTTAGATTAAGTTTGGTGAGGTTAAATTGCATTACCATAGGTTAAGTTAGGTTAAGTTAAGTGAACTGTATTAATAGGAGTTAGGTTAAGTTAGATTACATTAACATTTATTCATTAAGCAGATGAGACTAGAAAAATCAGAGCAGATATGGACCAGTAGAGCAACCTGGAAGTTAAAGCCTGATCCTGTTTCTAAATTCAACCAGATACTGATTCAAGATTCAAGATTCAAGATTTTTTATTTGTCACATACATATACATACTTCCATACATATATGCAGTGAAATGTAATGCAACGCACCCGGTGATAGCACACAATATGTCCTAGGAAAAAGTACAAAAATAAAATAAAATAAAAAGTAGAAAATTCCTTTCTAATAGACCGACTAACTGACACCTAAAACGTAATACAGTAAGTGGAATACTTATAGAATAAGATAAAAAATATATAGAATAAAATACAATAAAAAATAAATTGAAATAAAATGGAATAGGTTGAAGGAATATGGCTATGTATATACAGATATGTGCATTTAAAGTGGCATGTGAATTAAAGTGGCATGTGAATGTGAATAGTGTGAGGTAGTGTTTGGGATAATACAGCACAGTATACAACAGTACGGCGCAGCAATACGGCATCACGAACAACCCTGAACAGTGATACAGTATGCGGTACAGTATGCTACATACAGTACAGTAGGTAGTGGAGCCTAGTGCATGGCTCAGTTAGGACCCCTGGTGAGGTCAGCGTTGACAGTTCTGATGGCTTGAGGGAAGAAACTCCGTCTCAGTCTCTCTGTTCTCGCTGTGTGACTGCGGAGGCGCTTGCCTGACCGCAGCAGCTGGAACAGTCCGTTGTTGGGGTGATGAGGATCCTTCATGATCCTACGGGCTCTGCTACTACACCTCCTGGTGTATAACTCCTGCAAGGGGGGGAGGGTAGTTCCAGTGGTACGTTCAGCTGAACGCACCACCCTCTGCAGGGCCCGCCTGTCCTGGGCAGTACAGTTCCCAAACCAGGCAGTGATGTTGCCTGTCAGGATGCTCTCCACTGCTCCAGAGTAGAAGGACTTGAGGATCCTCACCGAGACCCGGAATTTCCTCAGCTGCCTGAGGTGGTAGAGACGCTGCCTCGCCTTTCTCACCAGAGTGTCTGTGTGAACAGTCCATGTTAAGTCCTCTGTGATGTGGACTCCCAGATATCTGAAGCTGCTCACCCTATCGACAGAAGTCCCATTAATCCACAAGGGCGCGTGCGTCCTCGATTGTGATCCACGCCTAAAGTCCACAATCAGCTCCTTGGTTTTGCTGACGTTCAGGTGGAGGCTGTTGTCCTGGCACCAGAGTGACAGGTCAGCCACCTCCTCGCGGTAGGCCTTCTCATCGCAGTCAGTCAGGCCCACGACCACGGTGTCGTCAGCAAACTTGATGATGGTGTTGGAGCTGGACCTGGCCACACAGTCGTGTGTGTACAGGGAGTACAGTAGGGTGCTGAGGACGCAACCCTGGGGGGATCCTGTATTCAGGGTGAGGGAGCTTGACATGTACTTCCCCACCTTGACCACCTGGGGGCGGCCTGTGAGGAAGTCCAGGATCCAGGTGCACAGCGGAGCATTCAATCCTAGCTCCATCAACTTGACAGCCAGTCTGGTGGGAACTATGGTGTTGAAAGCTGAACTATAATCAATGAACAGCATTCTCACATAGGCCCCCTCCCAGCCATCCAGGTGCGTGAGCGTGGTGTGCAGTACCTGGGAGACCGCGTCATCCGTGGATCTGTTCTGCCGGTACGCGAACTGCAACGGGTCCAAGGTGCGGGGGAGGGAGGCGCAGATGTAATCCTTAATCAGCCTCTCGAAACACTTCATGACCACCGAGGTGAGGGCCACCGGACGGTAGTCATTCAGGCAGGTTGGAGAGGCGATCTTCGGGACAGGAACGACAGTGGACCTCTTGAAACAGGATGGGACCACTGATTCAGCCAGGGAGATGTTGAATATTGTGGTGAACACCGGAGCTAGCTGGTTAGCACAGGTCTTCAGTACTCGCCCAGATATGCCATCTGGACCCGCAGCTTTCCTGGTGTTCACCCGCATCAAAGCCCTCCTGACCTCGTGCACGGACACTGAGAGTGCGCGCTCGTCCCCAGCGGTGTAACTCCAATTAGTCGGCGAGCTAGCGGTGCTGCTGCCAGACTCGAACCGCGCATAAAAGGAGTTCAGTTGGTTGGCCAGGGAGGCGTCCACACTCGTGGCTGGGGAGGAGCTGCTCTTGTAGTTTGTTATTGTTCGCAGCCCCTCCCACAAGCGTCTTGTGTCCCCCCCGCTCCATCTGCAGCTCCACGGTGTCTCTGTACGTCCGTTTGGCGTCCCTCACCGCCCTCCGCAGATTGTACGACGCCGCTTTGTAATTGTCCATGTTACCAGATACAAGTCCGTCGTTGTAAGCGGCCGTGCGCGCATTCAGAGCGCAGCGGATGGATTTATCAACCATGGTTTCTGGTTTGGAAATATCCGAACTTTCACCGTGGGAACGATTTCATCCGCGAGCGTAGCCACAAAACTCACTACAACCTCCGTAAACTCGCTGACGTCACTTGAACTTGCTTGGAACATGTCCCAGTCTACGTCAGTCAGAGCGTCCTGAAGCGCAGCCTCTGATTGGTCCGTCCACCGCTTCACTTCCCTCGTCATCACCAGATCCCGCGCGATCAGAGGCCTGTAAACAGGAAGCAGCGAGATCGCGGCGTGATCTGATTTCCCGAAAGCAGGAAGCGACACGGGCTTGTATCCGTTCTTGTAACGTGTGTAACAATGGTCCAGAGTTCTGTCTCCCCTGGTGGCACACGTCATGTGTTGGTGGAAATTCGGCAGAACTTTTTTCAGGTTGGCCCTGTTTAAGTCCCCAGTCACCACCACAGCCGCGTCGGGATGTCTGTTCTGAAAACCGCACAACACATCGTACAGAACCGACAGAGCTGCGTCGGTGTCCGCTTGCGGTGGGATATAAACGGCTGTAATGATGACCGTGCTGTATTCCCGGGGGAGATAAAATGGACGGCATAGTATGGTCAGCTGTTCCAGGTTCGGCGAGCAGGAGTGGGAGAGGAATTTGGTGTTGTTGGCGTTACACCAGCAGTTGTTTACCATTAGGCAGACGCCTCCACCTTTGGATTTCCCCGACTCTCCCGTTCTGTCGCCGCGGAACACGGAGAAGGCCTCGGCTGGACGTATGGCTTCATCCGGCACCAGTGGGGTCAGCCATGTTTCCGTCAGGCAGAGGACGCAACAGTTCCCCGTGTCACGCTGGAATTGAATCCTCGCTCGAAGTTCATCCATCTTGTTCTCCAGGGACTGGACGTTGGCAAGAAGGATGCTTGGCAGAGGTGGACGGTAAGGTTGCGTCCTCATTCTGACCCGAATGCCGCCTCGTTTACCTCGGTGCTTCCTCCGTGGGCCGGCTCGTGGAACAGCGACTCCATTTTTGTTTTTGTTGTTGTTGCGAGTGTTCCCGCGTAGGATTTCCGCCGGCCACTCTGCTCCCACGGATAAAAAGTCCCAAAGTTGTTCGTTTAGGGAAATTTTTATATCCATGAGTGCATCGCGGCCGTATGAGTTAATTGTTGATGTTTTTCTGGCGAACATTGTGATAAAAAATGGAAAAAAATACTAAAGAGTAAGAAAGTAACCGGAGCGCCGGCGCAGGCGATCGCTAGGGGCGGCGCCACTATCGCGACTGAGCTACTGAGCAAGATACTGTAGGAATCAGAATACAAGTGTCGTTAGTAAATAAAAATGTGTGTGTTTGTGCAAAATGATAGTACTCATGTTAGTGCATTATGTCAAAGTAACAACTAAAAGGCCGCCCCGGTGATACGCCTGGTGGGGCACACCATTTCCAAGGCTAAGTCCTTGCCGCAGCGGCCGTGTTCAATACAGGCACCAGGCTATTTTCTGCATGTCATCCCCTGCCTTTCCCATCTGTCCACCCTGTCACTGTCCAATAAAGCATGAAAATGCCCCCAAAAATATCTTAAAAAAATAATAATATAATAACTTAAAGCTAGTCAACCTCTACAGAAACAATAATAGTTAGCCAAGATACGATCAGGTATTTGGGTTTTCCCGGAGCAGGGTCATCAGGTGTTCTTGGAAGAGCAGCAGCATCACGTGTTCCTGAAATAGCAGGGTCTATAGGTCTTCAGGTTTTCCTGGAAGAGCATGGTCTTCAGGTGTTCCTGAAAGAGCAGTGTCTTCAGGTGTCCCTGGAAGAGCGGGGTCTTCAGATGTCCCTGGAAGAGCAGGGTCTTCAGGTATTTGTTGAAGGTTGTGAGTGTCTCTGCAGAGCGTAACAAGCTGGGTAGCTCCTCTCATCACTGGGGGCACCACCCATGAGAAGTGTCTGGATTGAGAAGCCATTCCACACAGTGGAGGCACCACTAGACGCTGCTCATTTGCAGACCTTGGAGAGCGGCAGGGTGATGTGGCCTTATACGTGATGCAATGTGTATGGGTGGAGATCCAATGACGCCTTGGGGGAGCATCAAGGATGTGAACTTGATGCTACAGTGACCCAGTGCAGAGAGATGAAGAGAGGCTTAGGCTGCTTGAAAACCAGGAGCGCTGCTGCGTTCTGAACTATCTGCAGAGGGTTAACAGAGCGCTGGTAGAGCAGCCAGTAGAGCATTGCTGTCGTCTAGTCGTGGGATGACCAGCGCCTGGACAAGGAGCTGTGCCGAGTGCTCCAACAGATACCGTCCAATCTTCCTGATTGTACACGGTGAATCTGCAGGATCGGGAGACAGAGGAAATTTGATCAGAGAAGGTTAGCTGGTCGTCAATCACTGGATGACAGATCCCTGTGAGGAGGTACACAGTGAGAAGAGAAGAGGGCTGAGCACAGTTCCCTCAGGGACACCGGTCTTTAGCTGGGCACCTCTCCTTCCATGACACCCTGTAGGATCTACCCGAGAGGGAAGACTCAAACCATCCATGCGCCGTCCCTGTTATACCAAAATCAGGTAGACTTGACAAGAGAATATGATGGTTAACAGTGTCAAAGGCTGCGGATAAATCAAGCAGAATCAGAAGAGATACTTTATGAGCAGCTGTTGCTGAGTCCACAACCGTCAGCAGGGCAGTCTCAGTGGAGTGATGGCATTTGAAGCCTGACAAGTTATTCTGTGCCAGAAAAAGATCAGTTTGTTTAAACTCAGCACGTTCAAGTGTTTTGTATAGAAATGGCAGAAGAGAGACAGGTCTGTAATTCTCTACTTGTGATGGGCTTGGTGGTCTTTTCTTCAGCAATGGTGTTACTCAAGCCTGCTTGAATGTGTCTGGGAAGTTTCCTGTGTTTCCAGTTATGTGTAGACGATGTCTGTGAGTGAGGGTATGAGGGTGTGAGAACTGGTCTGCAGAAGATGAGAGGGGATAGGGTCAAGGGGACAGGTAGTAGGGTGGCTGGAGGGAAGGAGGTTAGATATGTCAGCATCAGACAGGGGGGAGAAAGAGTGAAGGGAGTCAATGTGTGGGAGGGTTAGGTGAGAGAGGGTGGAGGGAATTGGCTGCTGATAGCAGCCACCTTCTCTTCAAAGAGGGTGGAAAAGTCATCAGCAGTCAGGGTAGAGGGGGTGGAGAGCGTGGAGGGTTGAGGAGAGTTTTTAAAGTATAGAACAGTTTGCGTGAATCAGTAGTGTTGTTTATCTTGTCCTGATAGAAAGTGTTTTTAGCGTTAATAATACAAGATGAGAAAGAGGACAAAGAGGATTGATACTTATTCAGATCAGCGCGCTCTCCCCACTTGTGCCACTTCCTCTCAGAAGACCTGAATTTCGTCCGATGATCTGGGACAGGGTGCTTCTCACACTGGTCTGGAGGAGAGGGGATGGAGGTTACCGAGACATGAGGTTAGTGTAAAGCAGAGCATGTCTGTGACATTATTAACATCAAGTGAAAGAAGGTGTTGTTACGTGTTAAGATGAGGTCCAGTTCCGTGTTCAGATGTGGTCCGGTTACGTGTTCAGATGAGCTTCTGTGACGTGTTAAGATGAGGTCCAGTTATATGTTAAGATGAGGTTCAGTTACGTATTAAGACAAGGTCCAGTTACGTGTTAAGATGAGGTCCAGTTATGTGTTAAATGAGGTCCAGTTACGTGTTCAGATGGGGTCCAGTTATATGTTAAGATGAGGTCCAGTTACGTGTTAAGATCAGGTCCAGTTACATGTTCAGATGAGGTCGAGTGACATGTTGAGATGAGCTCCAGTTACATGTTAAGTTGAGGTCCAGTTACGTGTTAAGATGAGGTCCAGTTATGTGTTCAGATGGGGTCCAGTTACATGTTAAGATGAGGTCCAGTTACGTGTTAAGATGGGGTCCAGTTACGTGTTCAGATGGGGTCCAGTTACATGTTTAGTTGAGGTCCAGTTACGTGGTAAATGAGGTCCAGTTACGTGTTAAGATTAAGTCCAGTTACGTGTTCAGATGGGGTCCAGTTATATGTTAAGATGCGGTCCAGTTATGTGTTAAGATCAGGTCCAGTTACATGTTCAGATGAGGTCCAGTTATATGTTGAGATGAGCTCCAGTTACATGTTAAGTTGAGGTTCAGTTATGCGTTAAATGAGGTCCAGTAACGTGTTAAGATGAGGTCCAGTTATGTGTTAAGATTAAGTCCAGTTACGTGTTCAGATGGGGTCCAGTTATATGTTAAGATGCGGTCCAGTTATGTGTTAAGATCAGGTCCAGTTACATGTTCAGATGAGGTCCAGTTATATGTTGAGATGAGCTCCAGTTACATGTTAAGTTGAGGTTCAGTTATGCGTTAAATGAGGTCCAGTAACGTGTTAAGATGAGGTCCAGTTATGTGTTAAGATGAGGTCCAGTTACGTGTTAAGATGAGGTCCAGTTACGTGTTAAGATGGGGTCCAGTTACGTGTTCAGATGGGGTCCAGTTACATGTTAAGTTGAGGTCCAGTTACGTGGTAAATGAGGTCCAGTTACGTGTTAAGATTAAGTCCAGTTACGTGTTCAGATGGGGTCCAGTTACATGTATATGTTAAGATGAGGTCCATTTATGTGTTAAGATGAGGTCCAGTTACGTGTTTAGATGGGGTCCAGTTATATTTTAAGATGAGTTCCAGTTACGTGTTAAGATTCGGTCCAGTTACGTGTTAAGATGAGGTCCAGTAACGTGTTAAGATGAGGTCCAGTTACGTGTTAAGATGAGGTCCAGTTACGTGTTAAGATGGGGTCCAGTAACGTGTTCAGATGGGGTCCAGTTACGTGTTCAGATGGGGTCCAGTTACGTGTTCAGATGGGGTCCAGTTACGTGTTCAGATGGGGTCCAGTTACGTGTTCAGATGGGGTCCAGTTACGTGTTCAGATGGGGTCCAGTTATGTTAAAATGAGGTCCAGTTACGTGTTAAGATGAGGGGTTGCGAGGTCTCCTGGGAAAGGAATGAGTTGTGCGCTTGCAGTGACCGGTGGAAATATCCTGAAAGCACATGGTATTTTATGATTGTATAATGTGTGAGGGAAGATAATATGTATTTAGCAGAGACAGTGTGTCCTTTACATGAGCGAGTCTTCACTCCCTCAAAGACTGCTGCTTCCACTGTCGCTTCACTACAGCAGTGTCTACATAGCCTGCCCCTGTTGATAACAGCTGGTATCGCCTCCTCAATTATCTTGAGCCAACTAACAACAAGATGCTGATAAACAACTAACAAGTTGCTCCTAGTTAGATGGGATGGTTTTGGTTGGGTTAGGTTAAGAAAGGTTAGGGTTAGGTTATTTTATGTTGGGTTAGGTTGGGTTAGGCTACATTAGGTTGGGTTGGGTTGGGTTAGTTAGGTTCGGTCATGTTGGGTTAGGTTCGGTCAGGTTGGGTTAGGCTCGATTAGGTTTGGTTAGGTTAGGGTTGGGTTGGGTTGGGGTAGGTTAGGGTTAGGTTAGGATTAGATTAGATTGGGTTAGGGTTAGGTTGGGTTCAGTTAGGTTAGTGTTTGGTTGGGTTAGGTTAGGTTGGGTAAGGTTGGATTAGGGTTGGATTAGGGTTGGATTAAGTTGGTTGAAGTTGGGTTAGGGTTAAATTGGGTTAAGATCAGGTTAGGTTGGGTTGCGATAGGGTTAGATTGGGTTAGGGTTAGGTTAGGGTTAGGTTGGGTTCGATTAGATTGGGTTGGTTAGGGTTAGGTTGGGTAAGGTTGGCTAAGGTTAGGGTTGGATTAGGGTGGTTGAAGTTGGGTCAGGTTAGGATAGGTTGGGTTAGGGTTAGATTGGGTCGGCTAGGGTTAGGTTGGGTAAGGTTAGGGTTGGATTAGGGTGGTTGAAGTTGGGTTAGGATTAGGATGGGTTAAGGTCAGGTTAGGTTAGGTTGGGTAATGGTTAGATTGGGTTGGGTTTGGTTAGGTTGGGTTAGGTTAGGGTTGGATTAGGTTGGATGAGGTTGGGTTGGGTAAGGTTTGGGTTAGGTTGGGTAAGGTTTGGGTTAGGTTGGGTTCGGTAGGGTTGGGTTAGGGTTAGGGTTAGGTTAGGTTTGGTTAGGTTGAGTTAGGTTCACTTCAGTTCAGTTCAGTTCAGTTCAGTCAATGAAGTTAAGTGATGTGTGGCCCTGTTTCAGATGAACATGCAGCACTTCCTCTCCGGGACTTCATCAAACACGTGGCGACGCTTCATGAAACCAATGGCTTCAGCCGAGAGTTTGAAGTAAATATTCCACAGATCTCATCATAACTGTGTATTACTGTGTATTACTTTGTGTTACCGTGCATTACTGTGTTTTTCTGTGTATTACTGTGTTATACTTGTTCCAGTTTTTTCTGTGTATTACTGTGTATTACTGTGTTTTTTTCTGTGTGTTACTGTGTATAACTGTTAATGCATATTACTGTGTATTACTGTGCATAACTGTGTATTACTGTGTGTTACTGTGTATGACTATGTATTACTGTGTATTACTGTGCATCACTGTGTATTACTGTGTGTTACTGTGTGTTACTGTGTGTAACTGTGTGTGTTACTGTGTGTTACTGTGTATGACTATGTATTACTGTGTATTACTGTGCATCACTGTGCATCACTGTGTATTACTGTGTGTTACTGTGTGTTACTGTGTGTAACTGTGTGTTACTGTGTGTTACTGTGTGTGTTACTGTGTGTTACTGTGTGTTACTGTTAACGCGTATTACTGTTACTGGTATGACTGTTAATGGGTATTACTGTGTGTTAATGTGTATTACTGTATGTAAATGTGTATTACTGTGTGTTAATGTGTATGACTGTGTATTACTGTGTATTACTGTGTGTTAATGTGTGTTTTCAAGTGTTATTGTGTTTTACTGTATGTAACTGTGTTAATGAGTATTCCTGTGTGTTAATGTGTGCTACTGTGTGTGTTACTCTGTGTTACTGTGTGTTAATGTGTATTACTGTGTTACTGTGTATGACTGTGTATTACTGTGCGTCACTGTGTATTACTGTGTGTTACTGTGTGATAACTGTTACTGGTATGACTGTTAATGGGTATTACTGTGTAATAATGTGTATTTCTATGTGTTAATGTGTGTTCCTGTGTGTTACTGTTAACGTGTATAACTGTTACTGGTATGACTGTTAATGGGTATTACTGTGTGTTAATGTGTATTTCTATGTGTTAATGTGTGTTACTGTGTGTTACTAATGTGTATAACTGTTACTGGTATGACTGTTAATGGGTATTACTGTGTGTTAATGGATATTTCTATGTGTTAATGTGTGTTACTGTGTGTTAATGTGTATGACTGTGTGTTTTCAAATATTATTGTGTGTTACTGTGTGTTGACTTGTATGGCTGTTAATGTGTATAACTGTGTGTTAAAGTGTATTACTGTGTGTTAATGTGTATGACTGTGTGTTACTTGTGTTACTGTGTGTTACTGTGTGTGTGTTACTGTGTGTGTGTGTTACTGTGTTTTACTGTGTGTTACTGTGTGTTACTGTGTGTGGGTTACTGTTTGTGTGTTACTGTGTGTGACTGTGTGTTACTGTGTGGTACTGTGTGTGTTACTGTGTTTATTACAGTGTGTTACTGTGTGTTTTACTGTGTGTGTTACGGTGTGTTACTGTGTGTGTGTTACTGTGTGTGTTACTGTGTGTTACTGTGTGTGTGTTACTGTGTGTGACAGTGTGTTACTGTGTGTGTTACTGTGTGTATTACAGTGTGTTACTGTGTGTATTACGGTGTGTTACTGTGTGTGTGTTACTGTGTGTTACTGTGTGTGTGTTACTGTGTGTGACAGTGTGTTACTGTGTGTGTTACTGTGTGTATTACAGTGTGTTACTGTGTGTATTACGGTGTGTTACTGTGTGTATTGCGGTGTGTTACGGTGTGTTACTGTGTTTTACGGTGTGTTACTGTGTGTATTATGGTGTGTTACTGTGTGTATTAAGGTGTGTTACTGTGAGTATTACAGTGTGTCAATGTGTGTTATTGTGTTTATTATGGTGTGTTACTGTGTTTTTTACTGTGTGTTACTGTGTGTATTAAGGTGTGTTACTGTGTGTATTACGGTGTATTACTATGTGTATTACGGTGTGTCACTGTGTTACTGTGTGTTACTGTGTGTATTACGGTGTGTTACTGTGTGTTACTGTGTGTATTACGGTGTGTCACTGTGTGTGTTACTGTGTGTTACTGTGTGTATTACGGTGTGTTACTGTGGGTTACTGTGTGTGTCACTGTGTGTATTACGGTGTGTTACTGTGTGTATTACGGTGTGTCACTGTGTGTGTTAATGTGTGTGAATGTGTTTTACTGCATGTAAAGCCATCCTCACACTCAATCCAGGGCCTGCAGGCAGCACACAGCAGATCTTGGTCTCCAGAGGAACAGTTTGATCAGCTGCTCATTTAACATGAACACAGAGGGGCGGGGCTTGTCACATTGTTGTTGTTTGTCAGACTCCATGTGAAACCAACTTCAACTTCATTGACGTCAGTGTAAACGTTTCTGTGTAACATTGTTTCTGTGTAACGTTGTTTTTTTCTCATTGTTTCTCTGTAACGTTGTTTTTGTGTAATGTTTCTGTCTCAATGTTTTTCTGTCACGTTGTTTCTGTGTAACGTTGTTTCTGTCTTGTTTCTCTGTCACGTTGTTTCTGTGTAACATTGTTTCTGTCCCGTTGTTGTCTCGTTGTTTCTCCGTCACATAGTATCTGTGTACCATTGTTTCTGTCTCGTTGATTCCCTATCACGTTATTTATTTTTCATTGTTTATGTGGAACGATGTTTCTGTCACGTGTGTCTCTGTAACATTTCTGTGTAACGTTGTTTCTGTCTCATTGTTTCTCTGTAATGTGGTCTCTGTGTAACGTTGTTTCTTTCTCATTGTTTCTCTGTAACGTTGTTTTTGTGTAATGTTTTTTCTGTCTCATTGTTTCTCTGTTACGTTGTTTTTGTGTAATGTTTTTTCTGTCTCACTGTTTCTCTGTAACATTGTTTCTGTCTCGTTTCTCTGTAATGTTATTTCTCTGGAACGTTGTTTCTGTGTAATGTGTGTGTCTCGTTTCTCTGTAATGTTATTTCTCTGGAACGTTGTTTCTGTGTAATGTGTGTGTCTCGTTTCTGTGTAATGTTGCGTGCCTTGTTTTCTGTGTAATATTTTGTCTGTAACATTGTCTCTGTGTAACCTTGTTTCCGTCTCGCTGTTTCTCTGTAATGTGTCTCTGTGTAACGTTGTTTCTTTCTCAATGTTTCTCTGTAACGTTTTTGTGTAACGTTGTTTCTGTCTCGTTGTTCCTGTTTAACATTGTTTCTATCTAATTGTTTCTCTGTAACGTTGATTCTGTGTAACGTTGTTTCTGTTTCATTGTTTCTGTGTCCGTCTCGTTTCTGTGAAAAGTTGTTTGTTTGTAAGATTATGTCTGTGTAACATTGTTTTTGAGTTATGCTGTTTTTTAGTAATGTTTCGAGGTAATGTTATTTTTTAATAATATTATTTTTGAGAAATGTTATTTCCTTCTCGTGTTATCTGTGTAACGTTGTTTCTGAATCATGTTGTTTCTGTGTAACGTTGTTTCCATGTAAAATTGTTTCTGTTGCAACATTGTTTCTGTGTAATATTGTTTCTGTGTAACGTTGTTTCTGTGGAATGTTGTTTGTCTAGTTGTTTCTCTGGAAAATTGTTTCTGTGGAATGTTGTTTTGTGTAATGTTGTTTGTCTGTAACATTGTTTCTGTGTAACCTTGTTTCTGTCTCACTGTTTCTCTGTAACGTTTCTGCGGAACATTATTTCTGTCTAGTTGTTTCTCTGGAACATTGTTTCTGTGTAATGTTTTTTGTCTGTAACATTGTCTGTTACCTGTTGTTTCTGTCTTGTTGTTTCTCTATAATGTTCTCTGTGTAACATTGTTTCTTTCTCTATGTAACGTTGTTTTTGTGAACGTTGTTTCTGTCTCATTGTTTCTGTCTAACCTTGTTTCTGTGTAACATAGTTCCTGTGTAACATTGTTTCTGTCTCGTTGATTCCGTGTAACGTTATTTCTGTGTCGTTGTTTATGCGGAACGTTGTTTCTGTCTCGTTGTGTCTCTGTAACGTTTCTGTGTAACGTTGTAACTGTGTCATTGTTTGTCTCATTGTTTCTCTGTCTCATTGTTTCTGTGTAATTTTGTTTCTGTCTCATTGTTTCTTTGTCATGTTTCTGTGTAACGTTGTTTCCGTCTCATTGTTTCTGTGTAACATTGTTTCTGTGTAACGTTGTTTCTCTGTCATGTTGTTTCTGTGTAAGGTTGTTTCTGTTTCATTGTTTCTGTGTAACGTTGTTTCTGTCTCATTGTTTCTCTGTCATGTTGTTTTTGTCTCATTGTTTTTCTGTCATGTTGTTTCTGTGTAACATTGTTTCTGTCTCATTGTCTCTGTGTAGTGTTGTGTCTCTCGTTTCTGTGAAAAGTTGTTTGTTTGTAACGTTGTTTTGAGTTACGCTGTTTTTAGTAATGTTTCTAGGTAACGTTATTTTTTAATAATATTATTTTTGAGAAATGTTATTTCCTTCTCGTGGTATCTGTGTTACGTTTCTGAATCACGTTTTTCTGTGTAACGTTGTTTCTGTGTAATGTTGCTTCTGTGTAACGTTTCTTTATCATTGCTTCTCTGTAACGTTGTTTCTGTGGAATGTTGTTTGTCTAGTTGTTTTTCTGGAACATTGTTTCTGTGTCGTTGTTTCTGTGTAATGTTGTTTGTCTGTAACATTGTCTCTGTGTAACCTTGTTTCTGTCTCATTGTTTCTCTGTAACGTTGTTTCTGTCTCCTTGTTCCTGTGTAACGTTTCTGTCTAACGTGGTGTCTGTCTTCTTGTTTCTGTCTCGCTGTTTCTCTGTAATGTGTCTCTGTGTAACGTTGTTTCTTTCTCAATGTTTCTCTGTAAGTCTCTGTATAACTTTGTTTCTTTCTCATTTCTGTGTAACGTTTCTGTCTTGATATTTCTCTATGATGTTGTTTCTGTGTAACATTGTTTCTGTTTTGTTGTTCTGTGTAACGTGTCTGTATTGCATTGTTTCTTTCCCTTTTCTGTGTAACGTTGTTTCTGTCTCCTTGGTTCTCCGTAACGTTGTGTCTGTGTAACGTTGTTTCTGTTTTATTGTTCTGTGGTGAACCCTCGGCTGTGCCTCGTCCTCCATCTTAGATTCTGAAACACAGCGACCAGGTAAGAGCAGATTCAAGTTCAATATCTAGCTGGTTGCTTCACTGCCATGGGCTTCATACCTACAACTTCAGTTCTGTATCTGGTTGCAGGAGGTACGGGAGTGCACAGTAGATATGCCGATGAGCACAGACAGCTCGTGTCACCCTGGCAACAAGAAGAAAAATCGATACATCAACATCCTGGCATGTGAGTCAGTACGGAGAGGAATCACACCGGGACATCACCATGACAACACACATCACAATGATAACATGACGTTACCATGACAGCACAACACCGCAATGACAACATGACATCACCCTGACAACACAACATAACCATGACAACATTACGTAACCGTGATAACATGACATCACCATTACAACATGATATCACAATGACAACATGACATCACCATTAAAACACAACATCACAATGACAACAGAACATCACCATGACAACATTACGTAACCCCGATAACATGACATCACCATTACAACATGATATCACAATGACAACATGACATCACCATTAAAACACGACATTACAATGACAACATGACATCACTGTGACAACATTACATCACCGTGACAACATAATATCTCAATAACAACATGACATCACCATTAAAACACAATGTCACTGTGGCATATGATGTCGCCATGACAACATGACATCACCGTGACAACATGAAGTCACAATGACATGACGTCACCGCGATAACATCACTGTGACATGACATCACCGTGACATGAAGTTACCATGACAACATTACATCACTGTGACAACATGACGTCACCATGACATCACTGTGACAACTGACACGGCATCACCGTGACAACATGATGTCACCATGACATTATGTAACCGTGATAGCATGTCATCACCATTACAACATGATTTCACAATGACAACATGACATCACTGTGACAACATTACATCACCGTGACAACATGATATCACAATGACAACATGACATCACCATGATAACATGACATCACCATGACAAAATGACGTTGCCGTGGCAACTATTTGGATGTTGTAACGGTCAAATGTTGCCTCAATGTAATACATTTCACCCATTTAACCCTAATCCAACATGCTGTCACTGTGACAACATGACATCACTGTAACATGAGTTCACCGTGATAACATGACCTCATCATCACAACATGATGTCACCGTGACCACATGACATCACAATAACAGCATGACATCACAGTGATAACACAACATCACAATGACATCACCATGACAGTATGAAGTCACCGTGACGTCACCGGGATAACATGACATCACCGTGACGACATGACGTCACCATGACAACATGACGTTACTGTAACAATATGACATCACAAATACCACATGACATCACCATGACAACATAAAATCACAATGACAGCACAACGTCACGTGACAACATGATGTCACCATGACAACATGACGTCACCAGGACAGCATGACGTCACCGTGACAACTTGACATCAATGTGACAACATTTTGGACATTGTAACGTCCAAAGTTTACCTCAATGTGATACAATTTACCCATTTAACCGGGACCCAACATGACATTACCATGGTTACATGACGTCACCGTGATAACATGACATCACCGTGACATGACATCACCGTGACCACATGAAGTCACACTGACAACATGACGTCACCGTGATAACATCACCGTGACATGACGTTACCATGACAACATGACATCACTGTGACAACATGACGTCACCGTGACATCACTGTGACAACTGACATGACATCACCATGACAACATGATGTCACCCTGACAACACGACATCACCAGGACAGCATGGCGTCTCCGTGACAACATTTTGGACGTTGTAACATCCAAACTTGACCTCAATTTGATACATTTCACCCTGACACCTACCTTACGCTGAACCTTAACCCTCCTTTACCTTTACTCTTAACCATAGTCTTACCTGATCTTAACTCACCTTTCTTCCCCTTAAAGTCATCTTGACATTTCCTCCCCAGACGACCACAGCAGAGTGCGACTGTCTCCTCAGGACAACGGAGACACGGGGGGGACAGGGGACTACATCAACGCCAACTATGTCGACGTAAGTTCTGACTGGTTCCAGCTGTGTTTTCTGAGTGAAATATATTTACTCACTTCCATTTTTTAATCAAGTCTGAAACTCTGTGTGTGTGTGTGTGTGTAGGGCTACCAGCGGACCAGGACCTACATCGCTACCCAGGGTCCTTTGCGCTGCAGCCGAGCAGATTTCTGGAGGATGATGTGGGAGCAGGAGGTGGGCGTGGTAGTGATGATAACCAGGCTACTGGAGAACGGACGGGTGAGTAGGACCATGGTAATACTGTAGTACTACTGTAGTAATACTGTAGTACTCCTGCAGTAATACTGTAGTACTGGTGTGTCTCCCCCAGAGGAAGTGTGAGCAGTACTGGCCAATGGAGGGCCAGGAGGAGTTTGGCGGTCTCCTGGTGACCCTGAGGAGCGAGACGGAGCTGGCCTTCTACACCCAGAGGACCTTCACCCTCCAGAAGACCCACAAGAAGGTGACACACCCAGCCGGTCTGTGTCCAGACCCTGGTCTGGATCCGGGTCTAGACCCAGGTCCAGACCCGGGTCCAGAACACAGCACCCGGGACCCATGACACATGACCCATCTCCCAGCTCCCTCCTCCCCCAATGTAGAACTTGGTAGGTTCCAGCCTTTTCTCCACCTGGACACTCCGTTCTTCCATCAGGAAGAGGAGTGATGGCCGGGTGATTGATGACAAAGCCATAATCTGTTGAGTGCAAAAACTCAAATTAAGGGATTTCAGGAGAGCAAACAGCGACAACACAAAAGGTTTTTTCTCCAGGAATCTGTGAAATTTGGCCATGGCCAAAGTCCATGGCTGAAATTTGAAATGAGATTTAGTGTATTACTCATCCATACCTCCTCCACCTCCTGATGGAGGGAAGCATCATCCAGTTTGACCCTCCCAAGTTCTTCATGAGGATGAGGAGAAAACAGGGAGAACCTTCAAATATCTATCTTTATTTTAGGGCGCTGGGAATAAGTTTGATGGTTCCTGTCCTGCTGTCACTCCCCAGGGCAGCCAGAAGGGTGGTGCTGAGAGAACTGTCACCCAGTTCCACTACACCCATTGGCCAGACATGGGCGTGCCCCAGTACGCCCTCCCCCTCCTCACCTTCATCCGCAAGTCATCGCAGGCCAGGACAGACTCCATGGGCCCTGTCGTAGTCCACTGCAGGTACTGTAACACAGAACCCTCTAAAATTCTGTGTACTGGATAGTACACCAGCAGGATGTAATCGTGCTGCACAGGAAGTGATGTGGTTTAGGTATTACAGATATCAAGAGAGTTACTACGGTAACAGACAGATATACCGATCAGCCACAACATTAAAACCACTGAAGTGAATAACATTGATCATCTGGTTCCAATGGCACCTGTCAAGGGTTGGCATATATTATTATTTTATATATACTGTTATATATTATTATTTTATATATACTGTTATATATTGTGTGGCGATAGTGGCGCCGCCCCTAGCGATCGCCTGCGCCGGCGCTCCGGTTACTTTCTTACTCTTTAGTATTTTTTTCCTTTTTTTATCACAATGTTCGCCAGAAAAACATCAACAATTAACTCATACGGCCGCGATGCACTCATGGATATAAAAATTTCCCTAAACGAACAACTTTGGGACTTTTTATCCGTGGGAGCAGAGTGGCCGGCGGAAATCCTACGCGGGAACACTCGCAACAACAACTACAACAACAAAAATGGAGTCGCTGTTCCACGAGCCGGCCCACGGAGGAAGCACCGAGGTAAACGAGGCGGCATTCGGGTCAGAATGAGGACGCAACCTTACCGTCCACCTCTGCCAAGCATCCTTCTTGCTAACGTCCAGTCCCTGGAGAACAAGATGGATGAACTTCGAGCGAGGATTCAATTCCAGCGTGACACGGGGAACTGTTGCGTCCTCTGCCTGACGGAAACATGGCTGACCCCACTGGTGCCGGATGAAGCCATACGTCCAGCCGAGGCCTTCTCCGTGTTCCGCGGCGACAGAACGGGAGAGTCGGGGAAATCCAAAGGTGGAGGCGTCTGCCTAATGGTAAACAACCGCTGGTGTAACGCCAACAACACCAAATTCCTCTCCCACTCCTGCTCGCCGAACCTGGAACAGCTGACCATCCTATGCCGTCCATTTTATCTCCCCCGGGAATTCAGCACGGTCATCATTACAGCCGTTTATATCCCACCGCAAGCGGACACCGACGCAGCTCTGTCGGTTCTGTACGATGTGTTGTGCGGATTTCAGAACAGACATCCCGACGCGGCTGTGGTGGTGACTGGGGACTTTAACAGGGCCAACCTGAAAAAAGTTCTGCCGAATTTCCACCAACACATCACGTGTGCCACCAGGGGAGACAGAACTCTGGACCATTGATACACTCCTTACAAGAACGGATACAAGCCCGTGTCGCTTCCTGCTTTCGGGAAATCAGATCACGCCGCGATCTCGCTGCTTCCTGTTTACAGGCCTCTGATCGCGCGGGATCTGGTGATGACGAGGGAAGTGAAGCGGTGGACGGACCAATCAGAGGCTGCGCTTCAGGACGCTCTGACTAACGTAGACTGAGACATGTTCCAAGCAAGTTCAAGTGACGTCAGCGAGTTTACGGAGGTTGTAGTGAGTTTTGTGGCTACGCTCGCGGATGAAATCGTTCCCACGGTGAAAGTTCGGATATTTCCAAACCAGAAACCATGGGTTGATAAATCCATCCGCTGCGCTCTGAATGCGCGCACGGCCGCTTACAACGACGGACTTGTATCTGGTAACATGGACAATTACAAAGCGGCGTCGTACAATCTGCGGAGGGCGGTGAGGGACGCCAAACGGACGTACAGAGACACCGTGGAGCTGCAGATGGAGCGGGGGGGACACCAGACGCTTGTGGGAGGGGCTGCGAACAATAACTAACTACAAGAGCAGCTCCTCCCCAGCCACGAGTGCGGACGCCTCCCTGGCCAACCAACTGAACTCCTTTTATGCGCGGTTCGAGTCTGGCAGCAGCACCGCTAGCTTGCCGGCTAATTGGAGTTACACCGCTGGGGACGAGTGCGCACTCTCAGTGTCCGTGCACGAGGTCAGGAGGGCTTTGATGCGGGTGAACACCAGGAAAGCTGCGGGCCCAGATGGCATATCTGGGCGAGTACTGAAGACCTGTGCTAACCAGCTAGCTCCGGTGTTCACCACAATATTCAACATCTCCCTGGCTGAATCAGTGGTCCCATCCTGTTTCAAGAGGTCCACCGTCGTTCCTGTCCCGAAGATCGCCTCTCCAACCTGCCTGAATGACTACCGTCCGGTGGCCCTCACCTCGGTGGTCATGAAGTGTTTCGAGAGGCTGATTAAGGATTACATCTGCGCCTCCCTCCCCCGCACCTTGGACCCGTTGCAGTTCGCGTACCGGCAGAACAGATCCACGGATGACGCGGTCTCCCAGGTACTGCACACCACGCTCACGCACCTGGATGGCCAGAAGGGGGCCTATGTGAGAATGCTGTTCATTGATCATAGTTCAGCTTTCAACACCATAGTTCCCACCAGACTGGCTGTCAAGTTGATGGAGCTAGGATTGAATGCTCCGCTGTGCACCTGGATCCTGGACTTCCTCACAGGCCGCCCCCAGGTGGTCAAGGTGGGGAAGTACATGTCAAGCTCCCTCACCCTGAATACAGGATCCCCCCAGGGCTGCGTCCTCAGCCCCCTACTGTACTCCCTGTACACACATGACTGTGTGGCCAGGTCCAGCTCCAACACCATCATCAAGTTTGCTGACGACACCGTGGTCGTGGGCCTGATCACCGACTGCGATGAGAAGGCCTACCGCGAGGAGGTGGCTGACCTGTCACTCTGGTGCCAGGACAACAGCCTCCACCTGAACGTCAGCAAAACCAAGGAGCTGATTGTGGACTTTAGGCGTGGATCACAATCGAGGACGCACGCGCCCTTGTGGATTAATGGGACTTCTGTCGATAGGGTGAGCAGCTTCAGATATCTGGGAGTCCACATCACAGAGGACTTAACATGGACTGTTCACACAGACACTCTGGTGAGAAAGGCGAGGCAGCGTCTCTACCACCTCAGGCAGCTGAGGAAATTCCGGGTCTCGGTGAGGATCCTCAAGTCCTTCTACTCTGGAGCAGTGGAGAGCATCCTGACAGGCAACATCACTGCCTGGTTTGGGAACTGTACTGCCCAGGACAGGCGGGCCCTGCAGAGGGTGGTGCGTTCAGCTGAACGTACCACTGGAACTACCCTCCCCCCCTTGCAGGAGTTATACACCAGGAGGTGTAGTAGCAGAGCCCGTAGGATCATGAAGGATCCTCATCACCCCAACAACGGACTGTTCCAGCTGCTGCGGTCAGGCAAGCGCCTCCGCAGTCACGCAGCGAGAACAGAGAGACTGAGACGGAGTTTCTTCCCTCAAGCCATTAGAACTGCCAACGCTGACCTCACCAGGGGTCCTAACTGAGCCATGCACTAGGCTCCACTACCTACTGTACTGTATGTAGCATACTGTACCGCATACTGTATCACTGTTCAGGGTTGTTCGTGATGCCGTATTGCTGCGCCGTACTGTTGTATACTGTGCTGTATTATCCCAAACACTACCTCACACTATTCACATTCACATGCCACTTTAATTCACATGCCACTTTAAATGCACATATCTGTATATACATAGGTATATTCCTTCTACCTATTCCATTTTATTTCAATTTATTTTTATTGTATTTTATTCTATATATTTTTTATCTTATTCTATAAGTATTCCACTTACTGTATTACGTTTTAGGAGTCAGTTAGTCGGTCTATTAGAAAGGAATTTTCTACTTTTTATTTTATTTTATTTTTGTACTTTTTCCTAGGACTTATTGTGTGCTATCACCGGGTGCGTTGCATTACATTTCACTGCATATATGTATGGAAGTATGTATATGTATGTGACAAATAAAAATCTTGAATCTTGAATCTTGAATCTTGAATATTGTTTATATATATTTACACACAGTATAGTGTTATATATGATATATATATGAGGCAGCAGGTGAAGAGTGAGTTGTTGAAGTTGATGTGTTGAAGCAGCATAAGGATCTGAGCCACTTTGACAAGGAGCACATTGTGATGCTGGACGACTGGGTCAGAGCTAAACTCAGACAGCTAAGGTTAGAGAAGGAAGAGGCGTTTCGGAGTGGGGACCGAGACATGTTTAAAGTGGCTAAGTACAGGTTTACCAAAGAGGTGCGAGTTGCTAAACGAGGGTACTCAAAGAGACTCCAACACCAGTTCTCCGCCAATGACTCTGCCTCTGTCTGATTCTGAAAGCGTGGCTCCTGTCCGCATTGGATTGTCACTATCGGGAATAGTGGAATTTAGCCACGTCTCAGTAAAGATAAGAGCACAACAGTCTTTTATCTTGCGTTGGGTAGTTAAATCCAGTCTCAAATATTTTCATTTTCCATTTTGCTTTCCAGAGAATGGACATTAGACAGAATAGATGGAAGCGCAGGTATGTAGGGGTTAGCTTTTAGCCTAGCACTGATACCCGCTCGAGTGCCGCCTTTGATCTGTCACACCGCTTGTGTCGCTCTCTGCGGCGGACAGTGATGGTAGGAGAGTCTGCTGTTGGTAGGCCTATGGGTCCTGCCGGTGTAGAATCCCCAGTTCGCGGAGTGTTTTGAGTTCCAAAGCCAGTAGACTGCTGGATAAGTTGGATGCACGAAGTCCAAGCAATGTACTACAATTGTAAACGAGTCTCGTATTTGACTGTGTCGGAATAGACAGTATATTTAACATAAATCGCACATTGCTATCGAGAGCCGGAGTAGCCGCTGCCATACAGGGCGCTGCAATTTTGGAGTTTTTGGGGTTTTTTTCACTATGGGAAGAAGGCAAGCCGGTGGAGGCAGTGTGATGCTCTGCCCGGTCCTGGCATTCATGTCGAGGACAAGACACGTACCACCTACCGAAACATTGTTAGGTGGGTCAGAGCTGTTTTGGTGGCACAAGGGGGGACATACATAATATTTGGCAGATGGTTTTAATGTTGTGGTTGATCAGTGAAGATCTCAGTGCTACAGACTCCAACTCCAACCCCCTGATGGTGAAGGACTGGCTGTCAGCCAATTTCCAGCAAACCACCATGCGCTTCCCAGTTGGTTTTCATTCCCCTGGAATTCCCCCTCCTTCTCATGTGTCTTGACAGGACGTGTTTAATTTGACTGTAAACGTGCCCATTTATTCAATTGCAACGTGTCACCATGAGATGGCGCTAACTTGACAAAAACACAATCAAATTCCAGAGAGAGATTTGAGATTTTCACCCCTAACCTGCGCGAGCACCGCGTGTCGATTACGCACATTTGAGTGTTTTCGAGCTTGTAGAGCTTGTGCGTAATCACTGGGTGTCGTGACATTTCACTGAATATATGTACGACCGTATGTGTATGTATGTGACAAATAATCTCTGGAACTTGAACCCTGACTCATTACCTGAGATATTGTCAGACATTTTTTTTCTCATATGAATGAGAACAGGTCTTAATGATTTATTTTAATCTACATGTTGCACAGTTGTTTAATTTAAAAATGGGAGCTGTTCTTTTATTTACATTTTTTTTAATTACAAAGTTCAAAAGCTTTGTAATGAGAGCACTCAAACTAGGTCTATGTAATTATAGTTTCAAGTTTATTGTCAAATACTTAACAATGCAAACATCATTACCAGTAATGAGATTCTAAGTGTCAGAGCCAACTCAACTTTACAAAAAAGGTAAAATAGGGGCAAATTAGTGATTTAAATAAAACAGTATTTAAAAACTGAATTTAAAGAGTATTTAAACAGTTATTTTTTAAACAAAATCTAAAATGGAAAGAAGTAGTGTAGTATACGTAATATAAAAGTATTTACCTCAAATAATAATGCAGACAATAATGACAGTCAGTCAACTTGATAGTGGACATCTTAAATAACCCTGGGCCACAACAATGCAGTGTCATACTGAATGGTAAGATAGACACAGTGTTGTAAGACAAACACTGCAATATACTACTAAGAGGTAAGACAAAACAGGTATGTAATACTTGATGAATTAAAATGACTAGTTTTAACGTTTTACTAGCCTCTTTTTAAAGTGGCCTAGTGTGTGGATTGATAGGTTCTAGTCTTCAGCCTTTTGCAAACAGCAAAAACCTGATAAACAATAAAGGGTGATGCAGCAATACAGATAAAAACAATCTTATACAATCAAAAGTCAATAGTCAATAGTCAAGCCACAGATGGTAAATTACACTTGTGTCGCTGCGTGTGCATTAGTTGTCGTTATGAAAAGCAACAAGGATGGATAGATACTAAAAATACACTTCAAATGAGCATTTCCATAGAGTAGGAGTAATATGTAATAATAACTTTTAAGGTGCGCACACGGGGCACTGTAGGACAAAAAAAACCTGCTCCAATCTAAGAGTTAGGTTCTCCTCTCACACAATGAGTTAAAGACAAAGTGTTGAAGATGATTGAGCATGATTGTAATTCATGAATTTATCAATTTACAGTAAAGCAGCAGAATGTACATTATACTTAATACTACATGCCTGCCTAATACGTAGTTCATCCTTGGATTTTCCCCTAACCCTGCTCTTAATCTGAGGAAGGGTTTAGGACTTTATTTGTTTGTGTTGACCGCGACTCCCGCATTTATTGGAGGCCTCGTTTTTATTTGAGTACCTGTTTATATTTGTGACCCACCGCATACTTTAGGGTAATTTGGCGGCTTTCGACTTTTTTTTTCGCACCATACTTTAGGGTAATTTGGCGGCTTTCGACTTTTTTTTTCGCACCATACTTTAGGGTAATTTGGCGGCTTTCGACTTTTTTTTCGCACCATACTTTAGGGTAATTTGGCAGCTTTCGACTCTTTTTTTTCGCACCATTTGAAAGGGGAGAATCAGAGCTTCCAAACAAGGTGTCACTTGTGCAACTCGAGCAAGTATATTGTTGATGACAAGGGTTTGGCAAACAGTGTTTCTGAGATAATCACCTTGAGACTCGTCTTCATTCAGCTCCACAACGAAGCGAGGAGCCAAAGCCACGTGGCTGCTAAACATACTGCTGCATGTCAACAGCGTCAACAACACAACTACACAACTACTTTTATTTTTTTTAAAAAGCTTTTACTCAACACTAACAATATACATGTTCTATAAAAGTGGAATTTATTTTCCGGTGGTTCTTGTCAATATCCCGTTTCATCGTCACCTTCGGGTTGAAATCCGCTGTTTGAAATGTTCTCCAAGTCCAGAGTAATATCACATTCAGCGTCGCTCTGGGAGAACTGACTGTCATGGTGGAACATGAAGTCCAGTGCGCGCTGCTTACACTGACTTGGATCTATGGCACTGCTCACATCAAGCTCCGCGACATGATGTAGATCTTCCTCCACCCGCTTCTCTTCAAGCCAAGTTTTCCCAGAGAAGTGAAAGCGGAGCCTCGTCTTGTTTACGGAAGTGACGGCGCTGTCTCGTGTGTGTATAAAACGCGTCATATTTAAAGGCTGAACTCTATCGAAACGCTCACGCATTGTGACGTCACAATGTGTGAGCGTGACAGTGTGACACAACGCTAAACCGTCGATCGTCGTTCTTCAGCGCAAAGTGAACTATGTTTCCTCATGTCATCTAAGGGGAATGTTTACCTCCACTGGGTTTTGAAAATACGTTGACAGAAAAAGAATCTGGAAAAATGTCATTTTCCTTTAAGAAAGTTTTTTCAACTTATTTGCTGCTCCTGGACATTTTAGAAATGCACGAGACGGCGGCTTTTGCTGCGATGGGACACATTTGTGTGTGTGAGATTGAGAGGGAGAAAGGAGGGAAAGTAACTTCTTTGCCTGGTGAGTGTTCCAATTGACACCTTTACCATTTGGGGATGAAGACAAGAGTTAACAGAGCTGAGGTCTCAGCAGTGTCCATTAGCGCCCCTGGGGAGACATTCCTGCAATATCCAAATGTCTGGATATCTCACTTTGTGGATTCCTGACCCAGAAGGGGTTAAACTCATTACACTTCTTAAGGTTCTGTGTGAATGATTCTAGAGAAGCTTCCAGAGGGGTATTGAGGTACCAGAGAAGACTTGGAGCTTCCAGAGGAGACCTGGAGCTGGACAGGCTTGGATCTGGTTTTATATCTGAAGCAGAAAAGCCAGCCCTGGATTGTAGCTCAGGACGTTATGTTACTTTGAGGACTGACTGTGACATGAGAACTGACTTACTTTGAGAAGTTGTAGTAGTAGTGGACGTTGGTGTGGACGGGTTCCTTTCTTCTGGAAACGCTTGGTCCAGAGACTTGAGACTGAAACTGTCTGTCTGGCAGCTGTAGCTTCGTCCTTTGGTTTTTCCAGGTTGTGAAGAAAAAGGTCAGTGCTCAGTGCTGCTTCTCAGGGTAAGATCTTCCAGAATCCTCTCGAGCTCCAATAGAAACAACCAGAGAAACCTTTCTCTGGTTGAACCAACTGAACTGAACTAAACTGAACTGAACTGAACTGAACTTCTTCCTCCAATACTTTTATTCCGACATTGTTTCCGTTTGGCTGACATGGACTCTCCATCGCTGCTGATCCTCCTCCTCATTCCCGTCCTCCTCCAGTGCTGGTGTGGGCCGGACCGGGACCTACCTGGTCCTGGACAGCATGCTGAGCCAGATCCAGGACCAGGGAAGCGTCAACGTCTTGGGCTTCCTGAAGCACATCCGCACCCAGAGAAACTTCTTGGTCCAGACAGAGGTCAGAGGTCACAGATGGACCTTAACGTTGTCCAGTGTATTTTACCAATATACAGTAAAATAATAAAGTCCAAAATGTATTGGAGCAGATTATCCGAACCCTGAACTCTGTGTTAGAATATGAGATTCACTTTGGTGACATTTTATGAAGCTAATATTTAAAAATAACATTATGAATTGATTCATTTACTGACCTTTTACTGAATTAATTTCTTGATTCAACTCAGTGATTATGAGACTGTTAGACTTTTCTGGTTCTCCTCCTGCAGGAACAGTACGTCTTCATCCATGACGTGCTGGTGGAGGCCATCTTGAGCCAAGACACCGAGGTTTCTTCCTCCGATCTCCATGGATACATGGACCAGCTCCTCACTCCAGGAGCTTCTGGGAAAACGGGCATGGAGAAGCAGTTTGAGGTGAAGAAAGAGAGTTGTGTTTCCTGTTTGTCCTGACCGAACACACTAAAACACCTGTATTGTTATTATTAGGTGTCCAGCCAGCAGGAATTGTATGGCAGCCCCTTACCCTTATTGTAAGAGGAAAAATTTGGAAAAGTTCTCGGAATTTTGAACCCTAAAACTATCTGGAACACCAACTTGGGCATAACACACGAATATGGTTGACATCTTGTTTGTACTGTGTTGTCACAAAGATCTCATGGTTGAAGTTTCATCCAAATCGATCAACAAACGGAGCAGATATTATGAAGGCTTTATGACATCATCAAATTATTAATTATAAATTATTTTTACAGTAACGTGCTTTATGACGTCATCATATTACTACTATAAATTACATTTACAGTAAGACACTTTATGATATCATCATATTATTTACTATAAATTATATTTACAGTAAGACACTTTATGACATCATCATATTTACTATAAATTATATTTACAGTCAGACGCTTTATGACATCATATCATTTACTATAAATAACATTTACAGTAAGATTTTAAATCTGTGCTCCACATTACTTTGCCAGATCAATGAAAAATACAATAAAAAATAATCCTTGAAATATCGTCAGTGTGTCCCTCGAACAAACATTTAAATGTGCAACTGAGTGATGCATTCAAAATCCAGCGAGGCGTCGGAAATGTATAAGTCGTGCAACAGTAACTACTCACAGAAATCAAGATTCAAGATCAAGATTAATCACAATGTTGGTCATATTTCATGGAAATGTAGCCTATCCAACTAAAAAACTAAACTAATCTTTACTAAAGAAATACGTAAATTACACTGCTCTCGTAAATCAGTGTAAATATGTCATAATTTACGATTACGACCCACAACATCTACTGTCACAGAAACTCCGGATGTACTACAATGCAACAAGGTAAGTTAAAACAATGACAAGACATAGTTTCAAATAAAAAATAAAATACTTTTCTTCAACAAGGTAAGTTAAAACAATGACAAGACATAGTTTCAAATAAAAAATAAAATACTTTTCTTCGTAATAGACGTCATGTATAAACATTGTCCTATAACTACCCTGAACAAACTGTAATGAAAAGACAGAGGTGTTTATGATCTTGAATAATTATTCCATAATAATACAAATGAAAAATTAATGTAAAAGTTGCATTAATGTTGTCTGTGTTACAATATAGATGAATTATCTATTAAACCAAATTTTACAATTGTACATTATTAACAGAAAAAAGTACAATAAAGTAGTAATAACAAATAACATGTATTTATCTCTTTTTTCAATTAAAAGTATTTATTTATTAAATGTTATGATGAAAATTAATTAAAAAATGTTGTTTTTGTTATTGTTACAGATGCCAAAAAATATCAAAGACAATAAAACTCTAATACTTGCTCAACTCCATGTCTTGATGCCTGCAGCTATATTTATATTATGATTATTATGTATATGATTATAATTATTACAATAACAATAACCCTTTTGTTTTTATCTGGATTATTATTCAAGATTCAAGATTCAAGATTTTTATTTGTCACATACATATACATACTTCCATACATATATGCAGTGAAATGTAATGCAACGCACCCGGTGATAGCACACAATAAGTCCTAGGAAAAAGTACAAAAATAAAATAAAATAAAAAGTAGAAAATTCCTTTCTAATAGACCGACTAACTGACTCCTAAAACGTAATACAGTAAGTGGAATACTTATAGAATAAGATAAAAAATATATAGAATAAAATACAATAAAAATAAATTGAAATAAAATGGAATAGGTTGAAGGAATATGGCTATGTATATACAGATATGTGCATTTAAAGTGGCATGTGAATTAAAGTGGCATGTGAATGTGAATAGAGGGAGTAGTGTTTGGGATAATACAGCACAGTATACAACAGTAAGGATATTATTATTATTATTATTATTATTATTATTATTATTCTCCTAGGCGCTTTTCGGGCTGTGTCTGGAACGGAACAGAACAACCGTTACGTTTACATCTTGTTAGAATCAGGGCGTCTCAGACATTTCGTGTTTCAAGTTTGATCCAAATCGATCCACATATGGAGCAGGAATTAGTGAAAAAACAATGAAATTCAACCGGAAGTAGCAGAACTTTGGTGCTTCACCCACACACCAAGGTTGTAAAACTTGCAGTCGGGTGGTGCAGCGAGATGAGTTTGTGGAGTAAAATGCTTTGTGACATCATCATTATAAATGTGCAGGTTGTGGCTACGAACGTCCAATCACATCGAGCGAACTACGTAGTGTAGACTCCATCACTATGTAGTGGTTACACACTGTCTGTCTGTCTGTCTGTATGAATGTCTTTCTGTATGTGTGTGTGTGTGTGTGTGTGTGTGTGTGTGTGTGTGTGTGTGTGTGTGTGTGTGTGTGTGTGTGACCTGCTTGACGTGGGCGTGGCATTTGGTTTGATATTCAATTATTTTTACCTTTTTCTAAACATAAACTCATTGTGTTCATGGAACCCGGTGCCGTGTTCTTATTTTGCAGCATTGGCTCCATCATAACACAAAGTGTAGGAGTGGAAAAGTCCAAAACATATTCCCAGTTTGTGACCTCACACATGGAGTTGGCTTGCAGCTCCAGAGCAACGGGTCTGAATCGTGTCCCTTTTATTTTAGTCCCAAAGGTTAAAAAAGTGGATGAAATGTCTGTGAGGGACATGCAGTGTTGAATCCGTTCCAATGGAAGCAGAAGGACTCTGTGGACTACAGGACGTAGACAGGGACCTGACAGGAAGTGGACAGGGACCTGACAGGAAGTAGACAGGGACCTGACAGGAAGTGGACAGGGACCTGACAGGAAGTAGACAGGGACCTGACAGGCTGTCGACAGAGACCTGA
Organism: Zeus faber; assembly: GCF_960531495.2. Classification (NCBI taxonomy): domain Eukaryota; kingdom Metazoa; phylum Chordata; class Actinopteri; order Zeiformes; family Zeidae; genus Zeus; species Zeus faber. The sequence continues at coordinate 35,809,307 of NC_137201.1, forward strand.
CAGGATGTCGACAGGGACCTGACAGGAAGTCGACAGGGACCTGACAGGAAGTCGACAGGGACCTGACAGGAAGTAGACAGGGACCTGACAGGAAGTAGACAGGAACCTGACTGGAAGTAGACAGGGACCTGCAGGATGTCGACAGGGACCTGACAGGAAGTAGACAGGGACCTGACAGGAAGTATACGTGGACCTGACAGGAAGTATACGTGGACCTGAGAGGAAGTATACGTGGAAATGACAGGAAGTGGACAGAGACATGACAGGAAGTGGACAGAGACATGACAGGAAGTAGACAGGGACCTGACAGGAGGTAGACAGGCACCTTCTAATTTTTAAGGAAAAAGTCAGGCACAACAAGTGGATCCTTGTATTAGTAGTTCTGCGTCACCGGGACTCACCGCGTCATCATTTCAGCTGATGCGTTCAGTGCGTTCAATGGAAACATATGAAAATATTGTAACTCGTTTTATATGTAATAATGATGTAAAAACGGGACCCCACACTAACTGATGCTACATTCCATGGGAACTCAAAAAATGGTGACTGGTGTCGATAATTTAATATATCTATTATTATTATTAGTAGTAGTAGTAGTAGTCGCAGTAGTAGCTGCTTGGCAGTGCCCCCTATGGTCGCCAGCACCAACGCTCTGTGTAGATTACACACATTTTAGTCTTTTTTTTTTCAATTTACACTATGTCCATCAAAAACTCATCGGTAGTAATCTCCTACGACTGTGATGCACTTGTGGATATAAAAAAATTCCCAGAAAGTACTTTGAGACATGTTATCCGCTGATCCAGAGTAGCTGTCGGAGATTGTACCTGCCAACACTTTAACAAAGACAATAGCATCAACAGAGTCGCTGTTTCACGGGTGGGTTGATGGAGAAAACACAGCTGTAAACGAGGCGGCATTCAGATCAGAATGAGGACGCAAACCTTACCGTCCACCTCTGCCAAGCATCCTTCTAGCCAATGTCCAGTCCCTGGAAATAGGATGGATGACCTCTGGGCGAGGATTACATTCCAAAGGGATGCGAGAAACTTCTGCGTCCTCTGCCTGACGGAAACATGGCTGAACCCACTGGTGCCGGACCACCCCGAGTCCTTCTTCGTGTTCCGCGCCGACAGATCGGGTGAGTTGGAGAAATCCAAGGGTGGAGGTCTGCCTCATGATGAACGCAAACTGGTGTAACCCCAATATCAAGACTCTCTTCTGCTTCTACTCGTTGAACCTGGAACAGCTGACCATCTCATGCCGTTCATTCTACCTCCCCCGGGAATTCAGCACGGTCATCATCACAGCCATTTATATTCCACTGCAAGCCGACACCGACACAACACTATCGGACTTAAGTAACACGTTGTGCGGACTTCAGAAAAAACATCCCAATGCGGCTGTGGTGGTGGCTGGGGACTTTAACAGGGCGAACCTTACAAAAGTTCTGCCTAATTTCCATCAACACATCACGTGTGCTACCATGTGAGATAGAACTTTGGACCAGCGCTACGCACCGTACCAGAACGGATACAAGACGCTCTCGCTCCCTGATTTTGAGAAATCCGCCAATGCCACCATCTCGTTGCTTCCTGTTAACAAGACATGCATCGTACGTGGAACGATAGTGACGAGGGACGATCGTGACGAGGGACGATAGTGACGAGGGACGAAAAGAGGTGGTCAGACCAATCAGAGGCCGTGCTTCAGGACGCTGTGACTGACGCCGACTGGGACATATTCCAATCAAGTTCCAGTGACGTCAGCGAGTGTACGGAAGTTGCTATGAGTTTGATAGCTACGTTAGCGGTCAGCATCGCTCCCACTGTGGTCGATAAATCCATCCGTGGTGCTCTGAATGCTCGCACGGCCGCTTACAACAAAGGTCTTGTATCCGGCAACATAGACAATTACAAAGCAGTATCATACGGGGACGGTAGCTCAGGAGTTAGAGCTGGTCATCTAGTAATCTAAAGGTTGCTGGTTCGATCCCATGCTCCTCCTGCTAGCATGCTGTCGTGTCCTTGAGCAAGACACTTAACCCCTATTTGCTCCTGATGGCTGCGTCCGTCGGTGTTTGAATAATTGTATGTCGCTTTGGATAATCTAGCAACAGCAACCACCAACTAACCACCTCTCCAGCCTATCGGAATTACTACTGTCCAGTGACTCTCTCCTCAGTGGTCATGAAGTGCTTCGAGAGGCTGATTAAGGATTACATCAGCACCTCCCTTCCTCCGCACCATTGACCGCCGCAGTTCACATACAGGCCGAACAGATCCACAGACGACTCGTTCTTCCAGATACTGCACACGATGCTCACACACCTTGAAGGCCGGAAGGGGGCCTATGTGACACTGGTGTTCATCGACTGTAGTTCAGCCTTCAATACCATAGTCCCCTCCAGACTGGCTGTCAAGCTGCAGGAGCCAGGACTGAACACTCCGCTGTGTGTCTGGATCCTGGACTTCCTCACAGCCAGGCCCCAAGTGGTTAGGGTGGGGAAGCACATGTCCAGCTCCCTCACCCTGAACAGAGGATCCTCCCAGGGCTGCATCCTCAGCCCACTACTGTGTACCGCGAGGAGGTGATGGACCTGACAGCAAAACGAAGGAGCTGATTGTGATTTTTGGCGGCGAGGACGCACACGCCGTTGGTGATTAATGGGACTTCTGTCGACAGGGTGAGCAGCTTCAAGTACCTGGGAGTCCACATCACAGAGGACTTAACATGGACTTTACAAACAGACACTCTGGTGAGAAAGGCGAGGCAGCGTCTTTACCACCTCAGGCAGCTGAGGAAATTCCGGGTCTCGGTGAAGATCCTCAAGTCAAGTCCTTCTAATGTGGAGCGGTGGAGAGCATCCTGACAGGCAACATCACTGGCTGCTTTGTACTGTACTGCTCAGGACAGGAGGGCCCTGCAGAGGGTGGTGCCTTCAGCCCAACGTACCACTGGAACTACCCTCCCCTCCCTGTAGGACTTATAAGATAAGATAAACCTTTATTAGTCAAACAACGGGGAAATTTACATCGTTCCAGCAGCAATAAGGGGACAGCAGAAAATAAAGAGCATATCAAAAAATATGGAAACATACAAATAATAAAATAATCACCATAAGTAGGAAGCAGATGGTACTAAGTGTATTGCACATATCTTGACTTTCTTTTTTTCTTTTTTGATAATACCATTTTTTTCAGTGTGTGTGTGTGTGTGTGTGTGTGTGGTTGTTCCCCTGGCTGCTGTTGGTTATACAGAAGAAGAGGAAGAAACAGTCTTTATTTGTCACGCAACACACCACACCAGAACACATGCTTGCACACACACACACATGCTTTGATGGTGCCGGTGAAATGGCTCCTCTGCTTTTGACCCATCCTGGCTTGTCCTTCCTCTGGGGGCACAGCCAGGAGCAGTGGGCAGCGTACGTGGACGCGCCCGGTGACCAAGTGACAAGTGTCCATCGCAAAACCCCATGTGAGCACGGGGAGAACATGCAAACTCCACACAGAAAGGCTCCTGTTTGGGAGATAACCCACCGGAGCACGGTGCCAACAGCGCCCCAGGCGGGAATCGAACCCAGGACCTTCTTGCTGTGAGGCAGCAGTGCAATGCACTGCACCATATGACCTTTTTACTCTTATTTTATTCTCTTAACTAACTGGATTACGTATTAGGAATCAGTTAGTTCAGTTCAGTTAGTTATTGTTTATAATATCCAGGTGCGTTGCAATGACATTTCACTACATATACTATGTATGATCGGATTTATATGTATATGACAAATAAACATCTTGAATCTTGAATCTAGTAGTAGTAGTAGTAGTAGTAGTAGTAGCAGAAGCAGTATGGTAACAGTATGCCTGTGCCCTCAGCTGGTGTGTCAGTCCAGAGATGAACACGGCCTCTACTCTGCCGGCCTGAAGGACGCGAACAGGAGCTGCAACCGAAACACTGCCCTGATCCCCGGTCAGACCTTTATCCCCACAGGCTACATACATGCTATATACAGATACCTACATGCTATGTACATGTTACATACATGCTTCATACATACTACATACTTGCTACATACATACTACACACACCATACATACTACATACATGCTGAATATATACTACATACATGCTACATACATACTACATGCCTGCTCCATGCATGCTACATACATGTTACATGCATGCTACATACATACTACACATGCTACATACCTGCTCCACACATGCTACATACTTTCTACATACTACATACACACACCATACATAGATGCTGCATACATGCCACATACATACTACATGCCTGCTCCATACATGATACATACATACAACATATACACTATATATATATGCTACACACATACTACATACAAACTAGATACATTCTACATACAGGCTACATACTAAATACATACTACATAATGCTACATACATACATTCTACATACATGCTACATACATGCTACAAACATACTACATACATGCAACATGGATACTACATATGTACCACAGACATGCTCCATACTACATACATGCTACATACATACAACATACATATGACATGCGTTTATGCCTGTAGTGTGGAATCAGATGTTGATGTGTGTTCTCAGTGGAGACATCGCGGGTGAGTCTGTCCTGCAGCGCAGATGAACCGTCCGACTACATCAACGCCTCTTTCATCGCAGTAAGAGACACGGATACTGTTATACTTGATACTTCATGGTTCATAGTTTATACTTGATGCTTCATGGTTCATACTTCATAGTTCATACTTCATAGTTCATACTTCATTGTTCATACTTCATAGTTCATACTTCATGGTTCATACTTCATGGTTCATACTTCATGGTTCATAGTCTATACTTCATATTTCATGGTCTCTACTTAATGTTTCACACTTCATACTTCATGTTAAAACTGTGGTCTTTCCCGCTGCAGGGCTACAGACACAGCAGGCAGTTTGTGGTGACACAGTGTCCCCTTCCTGCCACAGTGAAGGACTTCTGGAGGATGGTCCTGGAGCTGAACGTCCAGCGGATCGTCTCGCTGCTGGGAACGGACACGGTGCGTCCAGTTATTCAAGACTAGGACCAAGACCAGGACTAAGACCAGTACCAAGATCAGGACCAAGTCCAGGATCAGGAACCCTATTGTCATTGTTCTGGAAGAAATTCTCAGAATTTTGAAGCCTAAAACTTTCCGGAAGACTTACTTCGGCTTAACCTACGAACGCGGTTGAGGTGTCGTTTAAAGCACTTGTGGTTTAAATTTCATCCAAATTTAGTGACATTAGTGAAAAACCAAACAAGTTTGACCCTAAATATTCAGTTGGTTTTAAAATAAAATAAAATAAAAATTAATCCTTAAAATGTTGTCACCTCTAAAACACTGAAATGTACGACTGAGTGATGCATTCAAGGTCCAACGAGGTGTTGGAAAAATAAAATCCGTGCAATGGTAATTACTCACAGAAACCACACCACAACGATTTTCATATTAAATGGAAACGTAACTTAATAAAAATGTAATCCAAGTAAAAAGTCAACAAATAAATGACGTGCCTAACACGGCACCAAACGACCACCGTCACTGAGAGAGCAGCTCTATTTCCACAGATAACGTGGTGAGCTCTAACAATGACAAGTTCTGATTTACAGGTGAACATGTACGGTTGTTTTAGAGACAGGAGGGTTGCGCTGTGTAGACCGCATAGTGGTTGCTCCCTGGTACGGGCAACCAGTAGACGACAGACCGTGTTGGGTCATATTACAGATATATATATATATATATATATATACACATATATATACACATATATACACATATATACATATCCACACACACACACACAGTAACAAGTAGGTTGTAGTGTCAGCATTCAGTAGTATTTCTTTGTTTACTGTCCCCAGGAGGCAGAGCTTGGTGCCTTCTGGCCCCTGAAGCAGTGTCCAATTACCTTCCAGGGATTCACTTTGACTCCTTGCTCTGAGACTCTTCTCTGCCTGTCCAACAAGGACCAGGTGCTGGTCAAGGACCTGGTGCTGGAGACCGCCCAGGTGGAGTAGAGTGGGTTTAGTGTAAAGTTTTAGTGTTAGTTAAGTGTTTTTTTGTGTGTATCGTGTCAGTAAGGTGTATGTGAATTGTGTGTTTTCTGTAAAGTGTGTTTTGTATGTAAAGCATGTGTGTAAAGCATTTGTAGAGGTGTGATGTGTATAAAGCATGTGTTGTGTAAAATGTGTGTAAAGCACGTGTAAAGCGTGTGTTGTGTGTAAAGTGTGTGTTGTGTGAAAAGTGTGTAAAGCATGTGTAATGGGTGTGTTGTGGGTAAAGTGTGTGTTGTGTGTAAAGTTGGGATGTCCTTACCGCAAGGAAGACAAACGTATAATGTCCTCGTGAGGCAGTTGGTGGGAGGTCCTCGTCGTGAGGCGGTTGGTAGGATGTCCCCGTCATGAGCCAGTAGGTGGGATGTCCACATCATCAGGCGGTCGAAGGGATATCCTTGTCATGAGGCGGTCGGTAGGATGTCCTCCTCGTGAGGCGGTTAGTGGAATGTCCTCGTTGTGAGGAGGTTGGTGGCATGTCCTCGTCGTGAGGAGGTCAGTTTGGATGTCCTTACATGAGGCGGTTGGTGGGATGTCCTCGTCGTGAGGCGGTCGGTGGGATAGCCTTGTCGTGAGGCGGTCGGTGGGATGTCCTTATCGTGGGTCAGTAGGTGGGATGTCCTTGTGGTGAGGTGGTTGGTGGGATGTCCTCGTTGTGATGCGGTGGGTGGGATGTCCTCGTTGTGATGCAGATTGTTTGGATGTCCTCTCTGTAAGGCGCTCAGTGGAAATCCTTGTCATGAGGCGTTCGGTGGGATTTCCTCGTTGTGAGGCTGTAGGTGGGATGTCCTTGTCATGAGGCGGTCGGTGGGATGTCCTCGTTGTGGGGAAGTCGGTGGGATGTCCTTCTCATGAGGCGGATCAGTGGGATATCCTCGTCATGAGGCGGTCGATGTGATGTCCTCGTCGTGAGGCGGTGGGTGGGATGTCCTCGTTGTGAGGCGGTCGTTGGGATGTCCTTGTTGTGAGGCAGCGGGTGGGATGTCCTCATTGTGAGGCGGATCGTTTGGATGTCCCCTCTATAAGGCGGTCAGTGGAATGTCCTCGTCATGAGGCAGCCGGTAGGATGTCCTTGTCATCAGGCGTTCGGCTGGATGTCCATGTTGTAAGGCAGACCGGTGGGATGTCCTCGTCGTGAGGCGGTCAGTGGGATGTCCTCTTTTGTGAGGCGGTCTGTAGGATGTCCTTGTTGTGAGGCTGTAGGTGGGATGTTCTCGTCGTAAGGCGGTTGGTGGGATGTTCTCTTTGGAGGTGATTGGTGGGATGTCCTCGTTGTGAGGCGGATTATTGTGATGTCCTCCTTGTGAGGCGATTGGTGGGATGTCCTTGTCATGAGGCAGATCGGTCAGATAGCCTTGTTGTGAGGCGGTCGGTGGGAAGTCCTTGTCGTGAGGCTGTCGGTGGGATGTCCTTGTTGTGATGCCCTGGGTGGGAGGTCCTTGTCGTGAGGCGGTCAGTAGGATGTCCTCGTTGTGAGGCGGTTGGTGGGATGTCCTTATCGTGAGAGCATACTTACAAACTGCATCTCTGTCTGGTACGGTAACTGCAACGTTGCCGACCACAAGGCACAACAGAGAGTAGTGAACTGTGCCCAGAGGACTATTGGCTGTATACCCCCCCCCCATCCACAACACATACCATGACCGCTGCTTAAACAAAGCCAAACCCATTGTCAAGGATGACACCCACCCTAACTATGGACTTTTCACCCTTCTCCCATCTGGCAAGCGATACAGGAGCCTGCACTCCCACACCAGCAGGCTCAAGTACAGCTTCTTTCCAGAGACGGTTACACTGTTGAATAAACCCCCACCCCCCCTCTAGCGCTGGACTTTTAAATGGTTACCTGCTTACCTGCTGTTACCTGCTTACCTGTTGTTACCTGCTTACCTGTTGCATCTCACTTTCTGCAATGTTCACCTGTTTACATTTACTGCCTTGCACTGTATAACTGTTTACACTCACTACTGCACTGTTTCATCAATTGCCCTTGCACTGCTATCACCAAAAAAACTGCACACTACTTTTTTTTAAACTTAATTTTTTTTTTTAATTCCATAACCTGACCAAAACCTGCACAATATACATAGATATACTACATGTATATATATAGTATTTATATAAATGTCTATTTATACTCTCCCTACATAATCACCCTATACTCCTGACAAACCTGTATTTATAACCACTATACACTGTTGTACATAATACATCTCTTTTGCCTACATAACTGAACAGAAACACTGTACTTAAATAGCAATTTGGTATTTAAATGCTTCTTTTGCACTTCTGGTTAGACGTCAACTGCATTTCATTGGTTCTGTACCTGTACTCTGCTCGTGACAATAAAGTTGAATCTAATCTAATCTAATCTAAAAATGTCCACATTGTGAGGTGGTTCGTTGGGGTGTCCTTGTTGTGAGGCGGTCGGTGGGATATCCTCGTCATGAGGCAGTCGGTGGTATGTCCTCGTCGTGTGGCGGTCGGTGGGATGTCCTCATCGTGAGGCGCTCGGTGGGATGTCCTCATCGTGAGGCGCTCGGTGGGATGTTCTCGTCATGAGGCAGTCGGTGGAATGTCCTCGTTGAGGCAGATCGGTGGGATGTCCTTGTGAGGCAGATCATTGGGATGTCCGCATCGTGAGGCGGTCGGTGGGATGTCCTTGTTGTGGGACAGTCGGTGGGATATCCTCGTCATGAGGCAGTCGGTGGTATGTCCTTGTCGTGTGGTGGTCGGTGGGATATCCTCGTTATAAGGTGGTCGGGGGGATGTCCTCGTTGTGAGGCGGTCGTTGGGATGTCCTCGTCGTGAGGCGGTCGGTGGGATGACCTCGTCATGAGGCGGTCGGTAGGATGTCCTTATCGTGAGTCGGTAGGTGGGATGTCCTTGTCATCGGGGCTGGTTATGTTGCGACCTGCCCGCAACATACCCAGCCCCTCGACCAGCCCCCACTGGCTATCCGAAACTCCCCCTCGACCTGCCCGCCTTTCACGACCCCCCTCCCCCCCACTCAGCCCCAAACCACTCGCCCGACCCTCCGCAATTCCCCCTCGACCCGCCGACATCAAGCGACCCCCCTTACCCACGCCCAGCCCTCAGCGACCCCCTTCCCCCACGCCCACCCCTTCACTTCAGAAATGTGCGCCCATCCCCGCACCCAGCCCTCGAAAACGAATCCACCCCCCAGAAAGCCTCGCCCACACCAAGCTCCCAGGAACAAGCGCCAATTACCCCGAAAGCCCCCCACACACCCAGCGCCCAGAAAAGGCCCCATCGTCTGCCCCCCCCCGTTCCCCATGCCCACAGTGCAGAAAAGACAGACAAGAACTGCATCACTCAAGGCCAAATAACTGATCACACACCAGATGCCATTTCAACTTTGATCACGGTTAGAAAGAACAGTCATTACTCAGCACGCTCTGTATGTAAGTCAAACCTGATTTGTATTAAACCAAATCAGAGCGCCCCCTGTCCCCCAACAGACTCTTGATCCCCCGCAGACTAATTTCAGCTGAAATTAGCGCTGCCTGATGTCTGGGCTTTGAAACAAAAAACCTTTTTGATCAATGAGCTAATAACTGAAAATGATCTACACTGTATGTTTTTAGTCGAGACCTGGCTGGACAAGACACTGGTCCTGGGATATTGAATGAAGTGTGCCCCCCCAATTTTAAATCTTATCAATCAACCAGACTGAGGGGAAAGGGAGGAGGAGGAATAGCCGCCATCATGGCACTGCAGGTTACGTCAAATAACGTTGGCTTGGGCACATATCCATCATTCGAGTATCTTGCTATGGAAATTAGAACACACTTTCCATTAATCAGTGTGATACTGTACCGCCCACCAAAATACTCAGTATCAGTGTTGATACAGGAATTCTCAGAAATGATCTCAATCTGCCTTACTAGATATGATAAAATAATCTTAAATGGAGACCTGAATATTCATATTAACAAGAAGAACGACCCCAAAGGTTGTGAGCATCAGAACACACTAGACGGTTTTGGGCTGACGCAGCATATACACGAACCCACCCACCGATATGGAAACAAATTAGACCTACTAATAACAGCAGGGTTAGATATTGAGAATGTGTCGGTGCAACAAATGCCCATTTTTGACCATTATTGCGTGTTCTATGAGACAAAACTTATCATGAAAACGTCCAGAAGCAAACTCCTAGTCCACAGAAGGGTCTTAGACGACAGCGCTGAGACCAAATTCTCTAATATTATGCGATCAATCAGGCCGTGCCATGACCCCCCCTTGAATGAGATTGAAAATTTCCGTTGCACTCTGTCAATAGTGCTAGACACAGTCGCCCCCCTAAAGGTCAAAAATTTGAAAATGATAGTTTCCCCCTGACTGAATAACACCGATGTCAAAGACCAAAAAAGAAGGTGTAGGACAGTTATATGTATGACCGTATGTATATGTAAGTGACAAATAATCTCTTGAACTTGAACTTGAACTTGAGCAAAACTGGAGGAAATCCAAGCTCACAGTTCACTGTAGCATATACAAAGACTCCTTGACTACTTACAATACAGCAATACGACTTGCACGAAAAGATTATTTCTCCAAAATAATTTCAGAAAATACTGGTAACCACAGAGTGCTTTATGATCATAAACATGTCACTTCAAACTGGCATCTTTCCAGACGCCTTCAAAACAGCTTTGGTGAAACCGCTACTAAAGAAGGCCAATCTAGATGTGAACGAATTGAAAAACTATAGGCCAATATCCAATCTTCCCTTCATCAGTAAGGGACTCGAGAAGATAGTTTCAGTACAAATAAACTCTTTTCTCAAAGAAAATAACATTATGGAAGAATTACAGTCAGGCTTTAGAGCAAATCACAGCACAGAAACTGCCTTCACTAAAATAGTTAGTGATCTCAGGCTGAAGGCTGATGCAAATAAGGTCTCAATCCTTCTCCTGCTAGACCTGAGCGCAGCATTTGATACAATTGACCATGACATCCTAATCATCTTGAAACGCTGGGTGGTCTCTCCGGCAACATGCTCAATTGGTTCAAAACATACATTATAGGGAGAAAGTTCTACGTTAAGCTGGGAGATCATGTATCAGAGAATCATGACAGCAGCTTCGGAGTGGCGCAAGGAAGTTGCCTTGGCCCTTTGCTTTTCTCACTATACATGCTCCCACTTGGGCACACCATTAGAGAGCACAATGTATACTTCCATAGCTATGCCGATGACACACAGTTATACATCTCGGCAGAACCAAATGACACTGTAGCCATACAGTCCATCACAAACTCTCTTCTAGCGATAAATAAGTGGATGAGCAATAACTTCCTGAAGCTAAATGAAAACAAAACTGAAATCCTTCTGATTGCCCCCCCCAAAAAAGGGACATGCTACTTAAAAACTAGGGAAACTGGCACCCTGGGTCAAACCTGAGGTTACAAGTTTGGGTGTCATTCTAGACTCCGACCTAAGCTTCAAGTCCCATATTAACAAGGTGACGAAAGTTTCATTTTTTCACCTTAGAAATAATGCAAGAGTAAGACCTTTCATAAACCAAAAGGATGCTGCAAAGCTGATTCACGCCTTTGTATCAAGCCGGCTTGACTACTGTAATGCACTTCTCACTGGCCTTCCCAAAGTAACTACTGAAAGGCTTCAGCTCATCCAAAACTCGGCTGCCCGACTACTAACTAGAACTAAGAAGAGAGAACACATCACCCCAGTCCTGGCTGCCTTACACTGGCTTCCAGTTACATCTAGAGTCGACTTTAAGGTCCTTCTCCTCATATATAAAGCTCTAAATGGGCAAGGACCAGAATACATCACCTACTTCCTTACTAACTATGTGCCCCCAAGAGAGCTAGGATCATCTACTGCTGGCCCGTTAGAAGCACCAAGTAATACACAGAAGAGAATCGGGAGTGAAGCCTTCGAAACTTATGCCCCAAAGCTTTGGAATGCACTACCTATAGATATTAGGAAAGCCGGCTCGTTTGCCATCTTTAAAAGAAAACTAAAAACGCATCTATTCACTCTAGCCTACAACTAGAGCTCTCCTGCACTGCTATTTCCACTGCACTGCTATTTCCTATCGGCTGTACCTACTGTTTTACTGCTGTACCTACTGTACCTAGTAGGCCTACCTAGACTCTTATTGTTTTATCAGCACTTTGTAACTCTACGGTACTCTAGTTGTTTTTCCCTAACGTTTGTCATCACCTTGTGTTGAGCTGTGGAGAGACAGGGCCGAGGTCAGCTGACATTCCAATGAAGGAGACTAGACACAGACTGAGGGACAGTTTGTTGTTTTAAAATATATGTATAGGCCACAAATCTTTAAGTGTCTAAATTAGTAGACTAGAAACTGTAAATTAGAAACTGTGCTTTGGCTTGTTTTTAATCTTCTAATTCTTATGATTAATGTTTTTCATTTTGAATCTTCTAATTCTTATGATTAATGGCTTGATTGTATATGATTAATGGCTTGATTTTGATCTTTTATTCTCTGATAAATGTTTTTGAGTTTCATTATTGGATAAATCTTTTACTTTCTAATGCATTGTTGTACAGCACTTTGAGTTGCATTTAATGTTGGAAAGGTGCTATATAAATACATTTTTACTTACTTACTTACTTACTTGTCATGAGGCGGTGGGTGTGATGTCCACGTTGTGAGGTGGATCGTTGTGATGTCCTCATTGTGAGGCGGTCGATGGGATGTCCTCGTCGTGAGGCAGTAGGTGGGATGTCCTCGTCCTGAGGCGGTCGGTGAAATGTCCTTGTCCTCAGGCAGTCGGTGGTATATCCTCGTCGTGAGGTGCTCGGTAGAATGTCCTTGTCCTTGTCCACGTTGTGAGGCAGATCGTTGGGATGTCCTCGTCATGAGGCAGTCGGTGGGACATCCTTGTCATGACGTGGTTCGGGTGATGTTCCTGTCGTGAGGAGGATCGGTGGGATGTCCTCGTCATTAGGCGGTTGGTCGGATGTCCTTGTTGTGAGGCGGTTGGTGGGACATCCTTGTCATGACGTGGTCGGGGTGATGTTCCTGTCGTGAGGAGGTCGTGAGATGTTCTCTCCGTGAGGCGGTCGATGGGATGTCGTCATTGTGAGGCGGTCGGTAGGATCTCCTTGTCGTGAGGCTGTCAGTGGGATGTTCTCGTCGTGAGGCGTTGGTGGGATGTTTTCTTTGTGAGGCAATTGGTGGGATGTCCTCGTCGTGAGGTGGTTGGTGGGATGACGACGTCATGAGGCGGTCGGTGGGATGTCCTCATCATGAGGCACTCGGTGGGATGTCCTTGTCGTGAGGTGGTCGGTGCAATGTCCATATCGTGAGTCGGTGGGTGGAATGTCCTTGTTGTGAGGCGGTGGGTGGGATGTCAACATTGTGAGGCGGATCGTTGGGATGTCCTTGTTGTGAGGCGGTCGGTGGGATATACTCATCATGAGGCAGTTGGTGGGATGTCCTCGTCGTGAGGTGGTCGGTGGGATGTCCTCATTATAAGGTGGTCGGTGGGATGTCTTCGTCGCGAGGCGGTCGGTGGGATGTCCTCGTCGTGAGACGGTCGGCGGGATGTCCTCGTTGTGAGATGCTTGGTGGGATGTCGCCGTTGTGAGACGCTTAGTAGGATGTCCTCGTCGTGAGGCAGTCGGTGGAATGCCCTCGTTGTGAAGGGGTCGGTGAGATGTCCTCGTTGTGAGGCAGTCGGTGGAATGCCCTCGTTGTGAGGCAGATCGGTGGGATGTCCTCATCGTGAAGGGGTCGGTGAGATGTCCTCGTTGTGAGGCGTTGGTGAGATGTCCTCGTCGTGAGGCGGTGGGTGGGATGTCTTCATCATGAGGCGGTCGCTGGGATGTCCTTGTCCAGACGTGGTCAGTGGGATGTCGTGGTTGTGAGGTGGTTTGTGGAGTTTGTGCTGTGTGTAAAGTGTGTGTAAAGTATGTGTTGTGTGTATGTGTTGTGTGTAAAGATTGTGTGAAGTACGTGATGTGTGCAAGGTGTGTGTAAAGTGTGTGTTGTGTGTGTCAAGTGTGTAAAGTGTGTGTAAAGTGTGTGTTGTGTGTAAATTGTCTGTAAAGTTTGTTGTGTGTAAAGGTCATGCTGTGTGTGCAGGACGACATGGTCTTGAAAGTGAAGCTCTTCCAGACTCCCCGTTGGCCGAATCCTGACTCCACCAGCTCCACCTTCGAGGTTGTGGACCTGGTCCGGGTGGAGGGCCACACCCATGATGGGCCCATCGTGGTGCTGGACCAGTAAGACGCCCGCATTTAGATCAATATCCTGTAAATGCCACTGTGGAGATGAAGCGCTACTACACCCTCAGTACTACACCCTCAGCACTATGCTGTCAGAATTACACCCTTAGCACTACACCCTCAGTACTACACCCTAAGCACTACTCCCTTAGCACCACACGTTTAGCACTACACCCTCAGTACTACACCCTCAGCACTACACCCCCAGTACTACACCCTCAGCACTACACCCCCAGTACTACACCCTCAGTACTACACCCTAACACCTTTTTTTGCAATCTGGAAAGGTTTGCAGATTGCAACAGCACTAGATGCCACTAAATTCAACATTGCACCTTCAAAGGATCCTGTTATGTATGGAATGTTACATTATGGGATGTTGATATTGAGCTTCCGACCGCTCTGAACGCTCTGTTCAATTTCCTTATATTGTCATCAGCTCCACCTGCAGCGACTGGACGTGGAAGTAAAATACTTTAGACTTGGAAGTTAAAGACTGACTTGGTAGTGAAAGCCTTGAGACTTGGAAGTTAAAGACTCAGTCTTGGAAGTTAAAAACTCTGACTACAAAATTCAAGACTCGGACTTTGAGCTTAAAGAGTCGAGGCTTGGAAGTTAAAGACTCTGACTTTGAAGTTAAAGACTGACTTGAAAGTTAAAGACTGAGATGGAAGTTAAAGATTTGGACTTGGAATGTAAGGACTCTGACTTGGAAGTTAAAGACTGACTTGAAAGTTAAAGACTGAGATGGAAGTTAAAGATTTGGACTTGGAATGTAAGGACTCTGACTTGGAAGTTAAAGACTCGGACGTGGAAGTTAAAGACTCGGACGTGGAAGTTAAAGACTCGGATGGGGAAGATAAAGACTCGGTTGTGGAAGTTAAAGACTGACGTATAAGTTAAAGACTTGGACTTCGAAGTTAAAGACTCGAAACTTGGAAGTTAAAGACTCAGACTAGGAAGTTTAACACCAGAGACTTGGAAGTTAAAGACTCTGAAGTTAAAGACATGAGACTTGGAGACCTGGAAGTAAAAGACATAGACTTGGAAGTTAAAGACTCAGACTAGGAAATTTAAGACCGGAGACGTGGAAGCTAAGACTCTGACTCGGAAGTTAAAGACATGAGACTTGAAGGTTTAAGACTGGAGACTTATAGGAATGAGAAGAATAAATCCTCTTTAAACCTTTAAGGTTTAACTGAAACTCCAAGTGGTAGAGTCCAGATGTTTCTATACTCTAAATCTCTACTATACTAGTATAGTAGTATAGTATTATACTAGTAGTGAGTGTGTACTCTCGTCTCCAGGGGCGGGGGGGCGGCAGCCGCCACCTTCTGTACTCTCGCCACCCTGGTGGACAAACTGGACGCTGAAGGAACCGTGGATGTGTTCCAGGTTGCGAAGATGGGAAATCTGATGAGACCAGGAGTGTTCACACATATCGTACGTTTAGTACTAAGTTATACACATACATGCATACATACAAGTAAAAATACACTATATTATATAACAGGACACAGTATACTAACATATAATCTGTAGTGTGCAGGACTGTCATCCTGGTACTTTTCACACACTATTCAATGTACTATGGGTTCGAACATACTAAACATCCATTTAATGTACTAAATGTAGTATATTAAGTAGTATGTACAAGGTAGTATGCTATGTACTAAGTAGTATATACTAAGTGGTATGTACTAAGTAGTTTGTACTAAGTAGTGTGCTATGTACTAAGTAGTACATACTAAGTAGCATGCTATGTACTAAGTGGTATGTACTAAGTAGTATGTACTAAGTAGTATGCTATGTACTAAGTAGTATGTACTAAGTAGTATATACTAAGTGGTACGTACTAAGTAGTATGCTATGTACTAAGTGGTATGTACTAAGTAGTATATACTAAGTGTTATGTACTAAGTAGTATGTACTATGTAGTATATACTAAGTAGTACATACTAAGTAGTATGCTATGTACTAAGTGGTATGTACTAAGTAGTATGTACTAAGTAGTATGCTATGTACTAAGTAGTATATACTAAGTGGTATGTACTAAGTAGTATATACTAAGTAGTAAATACTAAGTAGTATGCTATGTACTAAGTGGTATGTACTAAGTAGTATGTACTAAGTAGTATGCTATGTACTAAGTAGTATGTACTAAGTGGTATGTACTTATTAGTATATACTAAGTGGTATGTACTAAGTAGTATGTACTAAGTAGTATATACCAAGTAGTAAGTACTAAGTAGTATGCTATGTACTAAGTAGTATATACTAAGTGGTACGTACTAAGTAGTATGCTATGTACTAAGTGGTATGTACTAAGTGGTACGTACTAAGTAGTATGCTATGTACTAAGTAGTATATACTAAGTGGTACGTACTAAGTAGTATGCTATGTACTAAGTAGTATATGCTGAGTGGTATGTACTAAGTAATATGCTATGTACTAAGTAGTATGTACTAAGTAGTATATACTAAGTAGTATGCTGTGTACTAAGTAGTATATACTAAGTAGTATGCTATGTACTAAGTAGTATATACTAAGTGGTATGTACTAAGTAGTATATACTAAGTAGTATGTACTAAGTAGTATGCTATGTACTAAGTAGTATATACTAAGTGGTATGTACTTAGTAGTATATACTAAGTAGTATGTACTAAGTAGTATGTACTAAGTAGTATATACTAAGTAGTACATACTAAGTAGTATGCTATGTACTAAGTGGTATGTACTAAGTAGTATGTACTAAGTAGTATGCTATGTACTAAGTAGTATGTACTAAGTGGTATGTACTTATTAGTATATACTAAGTGGTTTGTACTAAGTAGTATGTACTAAGTAGTATATACCAAGTAGTAAGTACTAAGTAGTATGCTATGTACTAAGTAGTATATACTAAGTGGTACGTACTAAGTAGTATGCTATGTACTAAGTGGTATGTACTAAGTAGTATATACTAAGTAGTACATACTAAGTAGTATGCTATGTACTAAGTGGTATGTACTAAGTAGTATGTACTAAGTAGTATGCTATGTACTAAGTAGTATGTACTAAGTGGTATGTACTTATTAGTATATACTAAGTGGTATGTACTAAGTAGTATGTACTAAGTAGTATATACCAAGTAGTAAGTACTAAGTAGTATGCTATGTACTAAGTAGTATATACTAAGTGGTACGTACTAAGTAGTATGCTATGTACTAAGTGGTATGTACTAAGTGGTACGTACTAAGTAGTATGCTATGTACTAAGTAGTATATACTAAGTGGTACGTACTAAGTAGTATGCTATGTACTAAGTGGTATGTACTAAGTAGTATATGCTGAGTGGTATGTACTAAGTAATTTGCTATGTACTAAGTAGTATGTACTAAGTAGTATATACTAAGTGGTATTTACTAAGTAGTATGTACTAAGTAGTATGCTGTGTACTAAGTAGTATATACTAAGTAGTATGCTATGTACTAAGTAGTATATACTAAGTGGTATGTACTAAGTAGTATATACTAAGTAGTATGTACTAAGTAGTATGCTATGTACTAAGTAGTATATACTAAGTGGTATGTACTTCGTAGTATATACTAAGTAGTATGTACTAAGTAGTATGTACTAAGTAGTATATACTAAGTAGTACATACTAAGTAGTATGCTATGTACTAAGTGGTATGTACTAAGTAGTATGTACTAAGTAGTATGCTATGTACTAAGTAGTATGTACTAAGTGGTATGTACTTATTAGTATATACTAAGTGGTATGTACTAAGTAGTATGTACTAAGTAGTATATACCAAGTAGTAAGTACTAAGTAGTATGCTATGTACTAAGTAGTATATACTAAGTGGTACGTACTAAGTAGTATGCTATGTACTAAGTGGTATGTACTAAGTAGTATATACTAAGTAGTACATACTAAGTAGTATGCTATGTACTAAGTGGTATGTACTAAGTAGTATGTACTAAGTAGTATGCTATGTACTAAGTAGTATGTACTAAGTGGTATGTACTTATTAGTATATACTAAGTGGTATGTACTAAGTAGTATGTACTAAGTAGTATATACCAAGTAGTAAGTACTAAGTAGTATGCTATGTACTAAGTAGTATATACTAAGTGGTACGTACTAAGTAGTATGCTATGTACTAAGTGGTATGTACTAAGTAGTATATGCTGAGTGGTATGTACTAAGTAATATGCTATGTACTAAGTAGTATGTACTAAGTAGTATATACTAAGTGGTATTTACTAAGTAGTATGTACTAAGTAGTATGCTGTGTACTAAGTAGTATATACTAAGTAGTATGCTATGTACTAAGTAGTATATACTAAGTAGTATGTACTAAGTAGTATGCTATGTACTAAGTAGTATATACTAAGTGGTATGTACTTAGTAGTATATACTAAGTAGTATGTACTAAGTAGTATGTACTAAGTAGTACATACTAAGTAGTATGCTATGTACTAAGTGGTATGTACTAAGTAGTATGTACTAAGTAGTATGCTATGTACTAAGTAGTATGTACTAAGTGGTATGTACTTATTAGTATATACTAAGTGGTATGTACTAAGTAGTATGTACTAAGTAGTATATACCAAGTAGTAAGTACTAAGTAGTATGCTATGTACTAAGTAGTATGTACTAAGTGGTACGTACTAAGTAGTATGCTATGTACTAAGTGGTATGTACTAAGTAGTATATACTGAGTGGTATGTACTAAGTAGTATATACTGAGTGGTATGTACTAAGTAGTATGTACTAAGTAGTATGTACTAAGTAGTATGTACTAAGTAGTATGTACTAAGTAGTACATACTAAATAGTATGCTATGTACTAAGTAGTATGTACTAAGTAGTATATACTAAGTGGTACGTACTAAGTAGTATGCTATGTACTAAGTGGTATGTACTAAGTAGTATGTACTAAGTGGTACGTACTAAGTAGTATGCTATGTACTAAGTGGTATGTACTAAGTAGTATGTACTAAGTAGTATGTACTAAGTGGTATGTACTAAGTAGTATATACTAAGTGGTACGTACTAAGTAGTATGCTATGTACTAAGTGGTATGTACTAAGTAGTATGTACTAAGTAGTATGTACTAAGTAGTATATACTAAGTAGTACATACTAAGTAGTATGCTATGTACTAAGTAGTATGTACTAAGTAGTATATACCGCCCATATCCGCTCCGGTGACCAATGCACGTCCCCGTTCCTCCAAAACCAATAATAACAGCGTTAATATTCTACTGGCTGCTGCCACCCAGTGCTGTTCACAGTTATGAACAAAACAAATGAGCTTTGGAACCTTTGACCTTTGGTGACCTTAGTGTCCGCTTTCCTTCCAGGATCAGTACCACTTCCTGTACCGGGCCCTGCTGGGCCTGGTGGGGGCCCGCCAGGACCAGGACCAGGAGCCACTGCCCCTGCTCTGCAGCACCGCAGACAGCCTGGTGTCGCTGGTTTGAATCCTGAACAGAGAGTCGTCGGTTCGAATCCCCTTCGGCCTCAGTGCGGAACTCTGAAAAGTTCGTTTTTTATTCTTTTTTTACGACGTCCTGAAGCGACACCTTGTGCTTTGTGCCTTTTCTACTTTTCACATTTCTCTACTAAAGTTTCAAACTAACAACCTTCTGAACCTTCATATTTATTGGCAATAAGCCAAATGAAAAAGGGAAAAGAGTTTGTAGAAGTTAAAGATACTAAAACCTTCATGTAAATAGTTGGACTCCACTCCAAGCACCACCTTCTACTTCTACGTCTGCATTGACTGTATTATGTTCTGTAACATCATTAAACTTCATTAAAGACATAAAAACTGAGCTCAACCCTCTGGCTGATCTTTCATTTAACATATGAAATACGATCATATAAAGATATGTTTTTCAATATGAAATTTTATTTTTTATCAAACAAAGAATTTAAATGTGATCTACTTTACACTGAAGGTGAAACTGATATTTGATCCATGTCTGAGGAACTGCTATGAAAACTGTTGTATTATAATAATTTGTATTATAATAATTGCTAGAGTAGAGGAGAATAATCTGGTTTTATTAATTGATTTGAACAGAATATTCAGAGAAATTATTAGTTACATAAAATTCAAACAAACACTTTATATAAACAGGAAGTAAACACACCAGTCCTTTCAAAGTACTGAGTACACATACTGAATGTACTCGTCTCTTTAATTTATGGAAAATATTTTAAAACTTAACATTTCATATATTTTTACTTTGTTTTAAATTTAATTTTTGACTTTTTATAAAAATTCTCCATTTTCATTTTAAAATCCCATTTGTATAAATATTTTCAGAAATGAAAGTAAACAAAAGACAAAACCAATTTTCTAAAAATAAATTCATAAACACGTCAGGAAAATTCAGATTTAAGTTTTAACCTTAAAACACAAAAACAGGGAGAAAAGTCATATAAATAGAAAATAAAGCTGTAGATAAAAATACCAACCTGTTTATAATTTAAAAACAGGAAGTCCATCTCCCCTACTCCCTGTCTGTGTCCTGGTTTAAAAATGAAATAACCACTTTGGTTTGAATTCGGGATTTGTTTCGAAAAAAAAAAAACGTTCATGTTGATTTGTGTTTAAATCATTTGTGTAAAAGCTGCAATTTCCCATGTTCTAATTCATCTTTCAGTGTTTAGTTTGATATTGACCAACTCAGTGTGACTGGGACCAGATGGAACCAGATGGAACCTGCTGGGACCAGATGGAACCTTCTGGGACCAATTGGAACCTAATGGGATCTGCTGGAACCTGCTGGAACCTACTGGGACCAGATGGAACCAGATGGAACCTGCTGGGACCAGATGGAACCAGATGGAACCTTCTGGGACCAATTGGAACCTAATGGGACCTGCTGGAACCTGCTGGAACCTACTGGGACCAGATGGAACCTGCTGGGACCAGATGGAACCTTCCGGGACCAATTGGAACCTAATGGGACCTGCTGGAACCTGCTGGGACCAGATGGAACCAGATGGAACCAGATGGAACCTGCTGGGACCAGGTGAAACCTGCTGGGACCAGGTGAAACCTGCTGGGACCAATTGGAACCTGCTGGGACCTGCTGGAACCTACTGGGACCAGATGGACTCTGCTGGGACCAGATTGAACCTTCCGGGACCAATTGGAACCTAATGGGACCTGCTGGAACCTGCTGGGACCAGATGGAACCAAATGGAACCTGCTGGGACCAGGTGAAACCTACTGGGACCAGGTGAAACCTGCTGGGACCAATTGGAACCTGCTGGGACCTGCTGGAACCTACTGGGACCAGATGGACTCTGCTGGGACCAGATTGAACCTTCCGGGACCAATTGGAACCTGCTGGGACCTGCTGGAACCTGCTGGGACCAGATGGAACCAAATGGAACCTGCTGGGACCAGGTGAAACCTGCTGGGACCAGGTGAAACCTGCTAGGACCAATTGGAACCTGCTGGGACCAGATGGAACCAGATGGAACCTGCTGGGATCAGATGGAACCAGATGGAACCTGCTGGAACCAGTTGGAACCTTCTGGGACCAATTGGGACCTGCTGGAACCAGTCGGAACCTTCTGGGACCAATTGGAACCTGATGGGACCTGCTGAACCTGCTGGAACCTGCTGGGACCTGCTGGGACCAGATGAAACCTGCTGGGACCAGATGGAACCTGCTCGAACCAGTTGGAACCAAATGGAAGCTGCTGGGACCAATTGGAACCTGCTGGAACCTGCTGGAACCAGATGGAACCTGGTGAAACCTGCTGGGACCTGCTGGGACCCACTGGGACCAAATGGAACCAGATTGAACCGGATGGAACATGCTAGGATCAGATGAAACCTGCTGGGATCAGATGGAACCTATTGGAAACAGTCGGAACCTGCTGGGACCAGATGGAACCAAATGGAACCTGCTAGGACCAACTGGAACCTGTTGGGACCAGGTGAAACCTGGTGGGACCTGCTGGAACCTGCTGGGAGCTACACTACTCTAAAGTTTGGGATATTTTGCTTTTGGGTGAAATTGATGGAAAATGTAAAAAGTTGACGCTACAGTGATATGATATGATGAAAGTAGAGCATTTAAGTAGAAGCATGAAATGGTGATTTCCTCATCTCAAACAATTTACTGAAACAAAAGCCAACAACCGTGGTGGGTTTACCACAACAACAAATGTCAATGTCTCAATAACTTGTCATGTGGCCTTGAGCATCAGTTACAGCTTGACAAGGACGTCTCATGCTGTTCACAAGTCGACTTATTGTCTGCTGAGGCCTGGCCCCCCACTCTTCTTGAAGGGGGCCCTCAGGTCATTGAGGTTCTGGGGCACAGAGTTAGGAGCCTCTACACGGCCACTCAGCTCATCCCATAAGTTTTCTATGGGATTCAGGTCTGGAGAAAGTGCAGGCCACTCCATTTGAGGTGCCCCAGTCTCCAGCAGCCGTTCCCTAATGATGCCACCTCCATGAGCTGGAGCGTTGTCGTCCATGAAGATGAAATGAGGCCTGTGTTGTTCATGCAGAGGCACAATGACTGGATGAATGATGTCATTCAGGTAGTATGGGCTTGTCACTGTACCATTCACAAAGTGTAGGGCAGTTCTGTATTGACTAGACACACCTGCCCACACTGTAACACCACCACCACCAAAGGCTCGTCTGGTGACAGCAGTGGCTGATGCGTAGCGCTCTCCTTGACGTCTCCATCATTTCTGCTCAACGTGAAGCGACTTTCATCAGAGAACAGCACCGAGGCCCCTGGTCCCTCGTCCAGCGTCAACGCTCCCTGGCCCCTGCAAGACCATGATGCCTGTGCCTGGTGGTGTGGTCAGGTGCCCTTGCAGGTGGTCTAGCACGCAGACCACGCTGATGTCAACAGTTTTGAATGGTCTGACGTGACACTTGGTGCCTCTCACCTCCCTTAAATGTGCCTGGAGTTGAGTGGCATCATCATGCGGTTCCTCAGGGCACTGTTCACAATGAAGCGCTCATCAGTGTGGGATGTGGCCAAAGGACGTCCACTTCTATGCCTTTCTGTGACTCTTCCAGTCTCTGTATCTCTGTTGGAACCTGCTGATGACACTTTGTGACACTCTAAGCTCAGTGGCCACTTCCCTCTGACAACATCCTGTTTGAAGCCTCACCAGCCGAGGTACTTTTGATCAGTTGTTGGCGTGGTCCTGGTCTCATGATGTCAAAATGTGAACAGCTTGATGAAGAGGACTGTTTAAATACCAACTCTAATTGAACCAGGAAATGTATTGGTCCATTCATGGGTCAAACACCTGTTGTGAATTTTTCCGTTCAGCTCCTTATTAGAGAAGAGCAAGTTGTGCAAAAAGTACTGAAACATTGAACAGTTGGACATGTGCATTCAAAAGTTAAGAGAAGGTCAAATTTAATTCACCTGCAAAGGTTATAGTGCATTTTAGGTTCATCCTGAAATTTCCCCCCAAAGCCAAATATCCCTAACTTTTTGTGAGTAGTGTACTGGGACCTGCTGGGACCACATGGAACCAGATGGAACCTGCTAGGATCAGATGAAACCTGCTGGGACCAGATGGAACCTGCTGGGACCAGATGGAACCTGCTGGGACCAGATGGAACCTGCTGGGACCAGATGGAACCTACTGGAACCAGATGGAACCTACTGGGACCAGTTAGAACCAGATGGAACCTGCTGGGACCAGATGGAAGCAGCAATAACTAGTAGGAACCTGCAAGAACTGTCCTGTCCTGACAGACAGGTCAGTCTTGCAGACAGACAGGCCAGTCCTGCAGACAGACAGGTTAGTCTTGCAGGGTCCTCTTGGACGTGATGTCCAGTCCTTCCTGTCTCAGTCTCTTCAATGCTGGTCCATAGACGTCTCTGCTCATCGGAGTCACCAAACCAGGACGACGCATCTCACCTGGAGAGACAGACAGATGCTTACTGACCAATCTCCTGGAGAGACAGACAGATGCAAATTGACCACGGGTCCAGAGGGACAGACAGATGCTAACCTGAGGTTACTGAGAATGTGGTTTCCATGGTAAACATGTTAGAATATGATCAATATGGGTAAGATGGGAGAGATGGTTAGATGGGTCAGATGGTCAGATGGGTTGAATGGTTAAATAGGTCAGATGGTTAGATGGATCAGATGGGTTAGATGGGTCAGATGGGTTAGCCGAAGTAGGAAGTAGAGAGACTGACCGTCCAACACCATGCGGGCAGCAATGGCTGCTGGGTAACCGACGGTCTTGGCCATGGCGGAGAAGCCGCCGGGCGTCCCGTAGACCACCAGGCTCAGGTGCTGGGTCTCCAGCTCCCCCGTCGGGTGGCGGACCCCAACATCGTTACGCATGATGACCATGTCCCGCTCGCCCTTCTCTGGAGAGAGAGGGGGTCAGTTATAGTTTCTATTCAAAATGAAAAGTTCCTTTTGCAGCGACTTCAGGAAACTGTTTAACTCCAGATGAAGAACGGAGTGGTGTGAGGTCACTTCCTGTTATAAACACATTCTGCATTCCCTAGTCCTAGTGGCAGTCCTCCTCCTAGTTCTAGGCCCAGTTGTAAGTCCTAGTCTTATGTTATTGCTTAATAATTATTGGATAATGATCAAATAAATAATTGACTCACCCTGAAGCGAGAAGGCATTTGTTTTGCACTGATTATTATTATTATTTTTATTATTATTCATCTTCTTGGCATTTTTCACTGCGTTCCAAATTATTATGCAAATTGGATAAGTGCATAAACATTACATTTTTTGTTTTTCTATTCAACTCATGGAGGGTATTGTGTCTCAGGGCTCTTTGGATCACTGAAATCAATCTCAGACACCTGTGATTAGTTTGCCAGGAGCCCAATTAAAGGAAAACTACTTAAGAAGGACATTCCACATTATTAAGCAGTTACAGGTTTCAACAATATGGGAAAGAAAAACCATCTCTCTGTGGCCGAAAAGCCTCAAATAGTACAATGCCTTGGACAAGGTATGAAAGCATTAGATATTTCACAAAAACGTAAGCGTGGTCATCGTACTGTGAAGCGATTTGTGGCTGATCCAGAGCACAGACGGTTGGTGCAGATAAAGGCAGAATGAGGAAGGTTTCTGCCAGACTAATTCATGGGATGAAGAGAGCAGCTGCTAAAATGCCGTTACAAAGCAGCAAACAGGTATTTGAAGCTGCTGGTACCTCTGGAGTCCAGCCAACCTCAAGGTATAGAATCCTCCGGAGGCTTGCAGTTGTGCATAAACCTACTATTGGGGCCCCCCCTAACCAATGCTCCCAAGCAGAAACGGTTGTAGTGGGTCCAGAAATACATGAAGACTCATTTTTTAACAGTCTTTTTTACTGATGAGTGCCGTGCAACCCTGGGTGGTGCAGATGGATGGAGTAGTGGATGGTGGGTGGATGGCCACCATGTCCCAACAAGGCTGTCACGTTTGCAAGGAGGTGGCGGAGTCATGGGGAGAGAGCTGGTAGGCCCCTTTAGGGTCCCTGATGGTGTGAAAATGACCTCGGCAAAGTATATAGAGTTTCTGACTGACCACTTTCTTCCACGGTACAAAAAGAAGAACTGTGCCTTCTGTAGCAAAACCATCTTCATGCACGACAACGCACCATCTCATGCTGCAAAGAATACCTCTGTGTCATTGGCTGCTATGTGCATAAAAGGAGAGAAACTCCTCCTCCCCTGACCTCAAAACAATTGAGAACCTTTGGAGCATCCTCAAGCAAAAGATCTATGAGGGTGGGAGGCAGTTGGCATCAAAACAGCAGCTCTGGGAGGATGTTCTGACATCCTGCAAAGAAATTCAACAGAAACTCCCCAAAAACTCACAAGTTCAATAACATTCAAATTAAACACTAACGGTTGATGACTTGAAAATTATACTGACTGTCATTTGCATCGACTATTTAGGAAAATCTGAGAAAAATATAATTTGTATAATAATTTGGAACGCAGTACAGGTATGTTCACCAGAGATCACTCTGTGATCCTATTGGTCAATGTCAAGGAATGTGTCCTATGAGTTGTTAGGCTAGGCAGGAAAATACCAAACAGTCTGACATGCTAGACCTTTCATCAGGGTGGTCACCGATGATGTCACACTACACGGGTAAAGACGCCCGTTCATCATTCCCAACATTCAAATTTGGGCTGGAAATTTGTAGGCTACGATAAAATCGGGTCAAAATCGGGCTGAATTTGTGTCGTCTGATCCCGGCATCACGGACACTTGGAAAACGAATACGTACCTATTATTATTATTATTACATAACTATATAAATAATATGAATGGTTTGGTTGGTTGGTTTTTCAGAACAGCTGGCGCCAAAAGCTGCTTCTTGTGCTCCACTGTTCAACAGTTTTTCTTCTTGTAAATTTCCACCAGGAGCAGGATGGAAATAATCTCAAAATGTATCAAGTTGAGTCTTTTCAAAGTCTTGTAGTGTATGGTAGGCATTAGTCCGAGTTGTAGTCCATAGTCCTGGTTCTAGTTGTAGTACGAGACGTAGTCCTGGTCCTGGTTGTAGTCCAAGTCCTAGTTGTAGTACATTTACATTACATTTAGTCATTGATCAGACGCTTTTATCCAAAGCGACTTACAATTGTTCAAACACCGACGGACGCAGCCATCAGGAGCAATTAGGGGTAAAGTGTCTTGCTCAAGGACACTACAGGATGCTAGCAGGAGCCTGGGATCGAACCAGCAACCTTTAGATCACTAGACCACCAGCTCTACCGCCTGAGCTACCATCCCCGTAGTACTAGATATAGTCCTGGTTTTGGTTGTAGTCCTGGTCCTAGTTGTAGTACTAGACATATTCCTGGTTCTGGTTGTAGTCCTGGTCATCCCAGGTCTTTGTCTCTTACCGAAGGACAGTTTGGCCTCCAGGTGTTTGGCCAGAGCACCCAGAACGCTGTCGGCTCGAGGAACGCTGTCGTCTCCCAGCATGCCCAGCCTACACACAACATGACACTGCATTAAAGCCTCTTCACACATGGAATCCGTAACATCGCTGGAGAAAATTATATATGCAGCAAAGCCCCGCCCCTCCTGGACGGTCTGGGTTCCCTCTGCTGACGGAGCGGGGACAGAGCCCCCGTCCCCGGACACAACAACTCCAACCCCATGTTATTAAATCAGTGTGATCATTTTCAACCTGTCCTACACCCTCTGCCTCCACCCGTTCTACCTTTCCCTGCAGCAGCGGGGAATCCAAGCGCTTGTGTCCGATGTCCCAGCACCGCACCTGAACTGTAAAACCCACTGGAGGGTGTGAGTGCTTTTTAACAATATTACAACCTGGACGTCTTTTTAACAATATAAACACCTGGACGTCTTTTTAACAATATAAACACCTGGACGTCTTTTTACAATATAAACACCTGGACGTCTTTTTAACAATATGAACACCTGGACGTCTTTTTACAATATAAACACCTGGACGTCTTTCAGTTTCTCATCTCTGTGCCACAGTTCAGATCAAGATCACTTTTTTCCCCAAAATGTTTTTATCTCTTCCCGTAAACAAATATATTAAAAAATATATTTGTACAAAATAAATATGAATAAACATTATTTGTGCTTTATTTGGAATCAGCTCCACCCCCTCTTTACCAAAATGTTAGTGCTTCCATTCCGTAGACACCGCATTATGAGGACACTACATTACGAAGACGTTACATTATGAGGAAGCTACATTATGAGGATGTTACATTGTGAGGACCCTACATGACACTAGATTATGAAGACGTTACATTATGATGAAGCTACATTATGAGGATGTTACATTATGAGGACCCTACATGACACAAGATTATGAAGACGTTACATTATGAGGAAGCTACATTATGAGGATGTTACATTATGAGGACACATGACACTACATCTGAGGTAATTACATTCTGGGGAAGCTACATTATGAGGACGTTACATGACACTTCATTATGAAGACGTTACATTATGAGGACACTACATAACACCACATGATGACGTTACATTTACATGACACTACATCATGAGGACTACATTATAAGGATGTTACATTATGAAGATGTTACATTATGAGGATGTTACATTATGACGATGTGACATTATGAGGACCTTGCATTTTGAGGACACTACTTTATGAGGACGTTGCATTATAAGGAAACTACATTATGAGGATGTTACATTATGAGGACACTACATGACCCATTATGAGGACACGACATTATGAGGACACTACATGAAATGACATTATGAGGACACAACATTATGAGGACACTACATGAAACGTCATTATGAGGACACAACATTATGAGGACACTACATAACACGACATTATGAGGACATTTCATGTCCTGACAATTCCAATGTCTTACTAATGCTGCAGGGTGTTTAGCTGTGTTTATAAACCACTCACTCACTCTGAGCTCCACTCCCCCTCCCTCTCCCCCTCCCACCTTTGCCCCCTCTCTCCACCCTCCTCCCTCCCTCCCCCACCAGTACAATGCACTAACCTTCAGTGTTGCTGTGAAAGGCGGCACAGCGCCCCCCCAGAGAGGGGGTGGGGGGGGTCCTTGGCGTCTACAGAGTTGAGCAGCTGCTTTTGCAGGTGAATTGAATAAATGAACAACGAGTCTTTGACGACAGAAAAACACCTTTTAGCGCTGAAAGGAATGTTTCCCACAGTTCAGCGCTCGCCGCGCGGCCTTGGGCACAAGAGACTCGTCCAGAAGTTGATTTATATTGAAGAGCGGCGCAGGCGCCACTTGAAGCGGCGCCGGCCTTGCTCCAAAACACAGCAACACGGCAACACGCTGGGAGTCAGTCCTCCATCTTTACAGACGACTGTCTTTAAAACAAACCAAACACGCTGATAATTAGACTCTTTCAGACAAAATTCAGCCTTTTTGACTTTTCAGGTGACACTGAGCTGAGCTGCTTCAGTCCCAGCAAACTAAACATCAAACACCGAAAATATCAATAACTAGAAAGAGTCATAACTGAAAATTTTAATAACTAGAGTTTGAAAAGAACCACAATTTGAAAAGAGAGACTTGAAAAGACGACAGAGGAGGAGGGAAATAAATTATAAAGAACGCTACCAGATCCGGACCAGAACTGGACCAGCTTTTCCACATGCACAGCTTGTGTCTCTGGAAGATGTCCAGATCCCCATCTATCCAGGTCCCCATGTGTCCAGGTTCCCATGTCCCTATCTTCAGGTTCCCATGTTGGAACTTGGATACATGTGGACATGGAACCGGGACAATGGAACCTGGGAATATATCCAGGTCCCATTGTCCCCGTGTCCTGGTCCCCAAGTCCACATGTGTCCGTGTCCTCATGTGTCCCAGTGTGTCCCCATGTGTCCAGGTCCAAATGTGTCCATGTCTCCCTGTGAGTCCCTTTGTGTCCATGTCCCCAAGTGTCCATGTTTTTAATTGCACTTTATCAACCCTCTGGCGGAAGTTCTCTTTATCAACCCTCTGGCGGAAGTTCTCCATATTAGCCCATCCTAGTATCTACGGGCAGTGAGCTGTCACATAGCGGTGGGCAGATGCCTTGCTCAGGGGCATCGGCAGGAGAGTCTAACTCTGACTGGGTGTTGGGGGGGGGGGGGGGGGGGGTTAGGATAACATGGGAGAACATGCAGACTCCACAGAAAGATCCCTGTCGGGTCGAGGCCAGACCCTGCTGCTGTGAGGCCACAGTACAAACCACTGAGCCACCGTGTCCAAGCGTCCTCACCATCTCAGCGTCTCCATCCTGAAAGCGTCTCGTCCCACTCGCTCGTACACAGCTTCTTCAAATGCATCATGGGAAACGGAGGCAGAGAGACCCATCTGCCTGGAGAGGAGCTCTTTCTGTTCCAGGGACAAGATGGAGGACATTCTTTACTACAAAAGGATCCTGACACCTCCTGCACTCTCCTACAACCTATACCGTCTCCTACATGTAGTCTGTCTCCTACTTCCTAGACTGTGTCCTACATCCTAGACTGGCACCTACATCCTCAAATATCTCCTTCATCCTAGACTGGCACCTACATCCTCGACTGTCACCTACATCCTCGACTGGAACCTACATCCTAGACTGTCTCCTACATCCTAGACTGTCTCCTACATTCTAGACTGGCTCCTACATCCTACATTGTCTCCAAGCTTGGCTCCAGATGAGTGCATATGAGGTACAGTGGACAATGTAGTACTAACAGTACTACAGTAGTTGTGTACCAAAAAGCAGACACTGCTTTCACCACTGTATTGATCACTGTCACCTCACCATCCAACAACAGACTGTTCCAGCTGCTGTGGTCAAGCAAGCCCCCCTGCAGTCACACAGCGAGGACAGAAAGACTGAGACAGAGTTTCTTCCTCAAGCCATAAGAACTGTCAACGCTGAACTCACTGCCTTACTGTACTGCAGACTGTACTGCATACTGTATCACTGTTCTGGGTAAATGTATACTGTACTGCATACTGTATCACTGTTCTGGGTTACTGTATACTGTACTGCATACTGTATCACTGTACTGCATACTGTATCACTGTACTGGGCTACTGCATACTGTACTGGGTTGCTGCATAATTTACTGCATACTGTATCACTGTTCTGGGTTACTGTATACTGTACTGCATACTGTATCACTGTACTGGGCTACTGCATACAGTACTGGGTTGCTGCATAATTAACTGCATACTGTATCACTGTTCTGGGTTACTGTATACTGTACTGCATACTGTATCACTGTACTGGGCTACTGCATACTGTACTGGGTTGCTGCATAATTTACTGCATATTGTATCACTGTTCTGGGTTACTGTATACTGTACTGCATACTGTATCACTGTACTGGGCTACTGCATACTGTACTGGGTTGCTGCATAATTTACTGCATAGTGCATCGCTGTACTGGGTCACTGCATACTGTACTGCATACCGTATCACTGTTCTGGGTTACTGCATACTGTATTGCATCGCTGTACTGGGCTACTGCATACTGTACTGCAAACTGTACTGGGCCACTGCATACTGTACCGCATACTATATCACTGTACTGGGTTACTGCATACTGTACCGCATACTATATCACTGTACTGGGCCACTGCATACTGTACCGCATACTATATCACTGTACTGGGTTACTGCATACTGTACGGCATACTGTATTACTGTACTGGGTTACTGCATACTGTATTGCATACTGTATCACTGCTCTGGGTTACTGCATACTTGCCTGTATACTGTATCACTCTACTGGGTTACTGCATACTGTATCACTGTGTGGGTTACTGCATACTGTATCACTGTGTGGGTTACTGCATACTGTATCACTGTTCTGGGTTACTGCATACTTATCACTGTACTGGGCTACTGCATACTGTACTGCATACCGTATCACTGTACTGGGTTGCTGCATACTCTACTGCATACTGTATCACTGCATACGGTAATGCATCACTGTACTGATTACTGCAAATTGTACTGCATACTGTATCACTGTTCTGGGTAACTGCATACTGTACTGCATACTGTATCACTGTACTGGGCTACTGCATACTGTACTGGGTTGCTGCATAATTTACTGCATACTGTATCACTGTAGTGGGCTACTGCATACTGTACTGGGTTGCTGCATAATTTACTGCATAGTGTATCGCTGTACTGGGTCACTGCATACTGTACTGCATACTGTATCACTGTTCTGGGTTACTGCATACTGTACTGCATCACTGTACTGGGCTACTGCATACTGTACGGCATACTGTACTGGGTCGCTGCATAGTGTACTGCATACTATATCACTGTACTGGGTTACTGCATACTGTATTACTGTACTGGGTTACTGCATACTGTATTGCATACTGTATCACTGTTCTGGGTTACTGCATACTTGCCTGTATACTGTATCACTGTACTGGGTTACTGCATACTGTATCACTGTACTGGGTTACTGCATACTGTATCACTGTTCTGGGTTACTGCATACTTATCACTGTACTGGGCTACTGCATACTGTACTGCATACCGTATCACTGTACTGGGTTGCTGCATACTCTACTGCATACTGTATCACTGCATACAGGAATGCATCACTGTACTGATTACTGCAAATTGTACTGCATACTGTATCACTGTTCTGGGTTACTGCATACTGTATCACTGTTCTGGGTTACTGCATACTGTATCACTATACTGGGTTACTGCATACTGTACTGCACACTATCACTGTTCTGGGTCACTGCATACTGTGCTGTATTGCTGTTCTGTTAGGTGTTACTGTATTGCTTTTTAGTACTGTTGTATACTGTACTGTATATCTCCACACACACTTTATTCACAAGAACGATTCCTCTTATTTTCTACTTTGTATTTCCACTATATATGACCATTTTACTCTTATTTTATTTCAATTTAATTTTTTATTGATATTATTCTAGTCACTAACTGAATTAGCTTTTAGGAATCAGTTTCAGTTAGTTGCTAGGTAGGACTTAGGGCAGCTATTATGTTCTGTTTAGTAACTATTGTGCATAATCTCCAGGTGCGTTCTAAAGACATTTCACTGCATATGTATGAAAGTATGTATATGTATGAACGTATGTGTATGTATGTGACAAATAAACCTCTCGAACCTAAATTAAGGTAAATAAGATCTAGTGTCAGGTTTCTCAGGATATGAAATACTAATATATACATACACACATACATACACAGATAGACAGACTGACAAATAAATATCTCCAGAGGTGTGTTACCCAGGAGGTCATGCTCTGCAGCTCAGATCTTGGTTCAGTGTTGATCAGACCAAGTTTGACGAAGCCAGACATTGCTCTGGAGAAACCCTGCAATACACACACACACACACACACACACACACACACACACACACACACACACACACACACACACACACACACACACACACACACACACACACACACACACACACACACACACACACACACAATAAAGCTCAATCCTCCACATGGAATGTTGGCTTTGATTTTTTTATTTAATGTCTCTGAAGGAAAATCTAAATAAAATATAGAAACCATGTCTCATGGATCCCTTTAAAACCCTTAATATCCTCCATCTTGGAATTCTGTTCATTTGTTTCAGGTTCAGTAGATAGGTTGAGCACAAAACATTTATTTTCATTTTATAAACATGTTTTTATTTGGCATCAGAGGAACTCCTTTCACACCATTTCCAGTACCCCCGCACTCCGAGTGCTCGCAGTACCTTGTAGCGCAGCGTGCCCCGCAGCAGTGTGTGCACCCCCTGCAGGCCGTAGGGCTCGACGTACGTGGTGCTGTCGCGGTTGGGGAAGCCCTCCAGGCTGAACCCCGGAAGGAAGTCCATGGAGGAGCTGGAGTCCATCAGAGAGCCCCCTGCTGGGAGGCTGACCACCTGGGGGCGCACCACAACCGCAACCACAACCACATCCACACCCATTCACCCCCCCACACACACACAAAATGTTTGAACTGGATCTTAGTGTTTGAGAATGGTGTCGTTCCAGTGTGCTGTGGTGCGGTTTGGGTGTAGTTTTAAGTGTTTTGTGTTGTTAGTGTGTTTGGGTGTAGATTCACCGTTGTTTGGGTGAAGATTTGGTGTGTGCTGTCTTGTTACAGTGTAGTTTCAGTGTATTTTGGGTGTTTTGTCTGACCTGGCCGTCCTTGAGGAACACGGCAGGGCTGACAGTGTTGAGCAGAACACCGTACGGACTCCAGCTGAACTTGTATCGCAGAGGGTTGTCGGAACATTCTGGAGCCGGCAGACCGCCGCAGAACGAGCTGTAGGACTCCACCTGAACAACGTCAAGAAACAGAAATATCAAAACTCATCAATTTACACTTTATTCTGCGTGATTTAAAAACAACTTGAATCTCTTTCCCCCAAGATCAATAAAACGGGAAACAAATACATTCCATCGCAAACTATGTTTGTGTTCCAAACATGCACCACTCACCCTGCAGCCGTCGGCCATGGCCTGGTCGATCACCTCCATGGCCAGCATGTGGTCGATGCCCGGGTCCAGACCCATCTCGTTCACAATGGTCACACCTGCAGCCTCCGCACTGACGGGTTATTAAATATACACAGCAAATCAATAATATTAATGTGACAATGTTTAATGTAAACAAACAGAAACAGCCTCTGAAATTACTGTTATGAGCTACAACATGAAATATTGACCGCGGACCTGAAGCATCCAAAACCTGACAATCTGATCATTATTGATTTTGGATTGATAGATCAAGAAGCTCATTATGTATCATTATAATCATGATGGAATAATAATTCCTAATAATGTCAGACTGGAGCTTGAGACGCAGGATGGGGTTGAATCCTGGAAGCGTGGGCAGAGAGACACATCTGAGTGTCCGCCCACAGCTGGACCAACACAGAACCCAAGTCCTAAACCCAAGAAGACCCAGGACCAAAGCACTGACTAGACCAGACTTGGGCATTTTATGGCCAGTGGGCCAAATCCGGCTCTTTGGGCGTCCCTGTCCAGCCCGCGTGAGGTCAATCGTAAATTAGAACATAAATTAAAAAGTATTTATACTGTGCACACAATACAACTGTGTAGCTTATATTTTGAAAAGCGTCCCGTTTGTTTTTTTTTATTTAAGTAAGGGAGCGCATGCGTGGGTGAACAGCTACAAGTGATGCTGGCCAGCTAGCCCTCAAAATGTCAGCTCACGCCAAAAAAATAAAAATTTATCCCGAATCCTTATTCTTCTGATTACCAGTAGCAGCTAATCAAAATATTTAATTTACTGCTTTTTACAATGGGAGAAAATTAATATTGAGCAGAATTAAGTTCAAGTTATTGTTGGTTCAGCCCTCCAACACAGGTCAGGTTTCTCATGTGGCCCCTTGTAAAAATTAATTGCCCACCCCTGGACTAGACCATATAGAGCCAGCAGCACCTGCGGCTCCCGTGACAGAGGGAGTAGAACAGTGTAAAAGGCGTCAAAGTAGGTCATCATGGCGAGCGTCCCTTACCTGTTCTGCAGCTCCTTCATGGCGGGGCTCAGGTAGCTGGCGGTCACCATGTTGACCTTGCGCTG
The DNA here is from genome assembly GCF_960531495.2 of Zeus faber. NCBI lineage: Eukaryota > Metazoa > Chordata > Actinopteri > Zeiformes > Zeidae > Zeus > Zeus faber. The sequence continues at coordinate 35,844,736 of NC_137201.1, forward strand.
GATGCAGTGTTTGGCCACAAGAGGGTGGAGGGCGTACGGCAGTAAACTGTGGACACAAACCATGAGCTGAAAGGTTTTGGACGACAGGGATCTACCCTACCTGATTTACCTAATGAAACAGAGGTACTGGACCAGATGGATCTACCCTACCTGATGAACCAGAGGTATTGGACCACATGGATTTACCTGATAAAACAGAGGTACTGGACCAGATGGATTTACCTGATGAACCAGAGATACTGGACCAGATAGATCTACCTGATGAGTCAGAAGTTTTGGACCCGAGGGACCTACCTGATAACCAGGTCGTGGTCTTTGACCAGGGAGTCCAGGTGTCCCTCCTGGCTGGTGATGTCCAGCATCACTGGGATGGTGTTAGGGTACTGGGCTGCCAGCTCCTCAGCCTGGCTCAGCATCACCGAGGCTGGAGATACAAACAGGTCGTCATGGAAACAGCATTTGGTTCCGATCTGGAACTACAAATTTCTCTTGAGGTTCTAGTTCCTCCTTCGAGAGGTTCTAGTTCCTCTATCTAGAGATTATAGTTCCTTTTTCAGGATGTTCTACTTCTTCCTTCTAGAGGATCTAATTCCTCCATTTAGAGGCCCTAGTCCCTCCTTCTGGAGGTTCTAGTTCCTCCTTCTAGATCTCCTAGTTCCTCCTTTTGGAAGTCCTAGTTCCTCTTTCTGGGGTTCTAGTTTCTCCTTTTAGAGGTTTTAGTTCCTCCTTCTAGAAGTTTTAGTTGCTCCTTCTAGAGGTCCTAGGTCCTCCTTCAAGAGGTTCTAGTTCCTTGTTCTAGAGGTTCTAGTTCCTCTATCTAGAGGTCCTAGTTCATCTTTCTAGAGGTTCTAGTTCCTACTTCTAGAGTTTCTAGTTCCTCCTTCTAGAGGCCCTGGTTCCTCTTTCTTGAGGTTCTAGTTACTCCTTCTAGAGGTCCTAGTTGCTCCTTCTAGAGGTCATAGTTCCTCTTTCTAGAGGTTCTAGTTCCTCCTTATTGAGGTTCTAGTTCCTCCTTCTCGAGGTCCTAGTTCCTCCTTCTAGAAGTTCTAGTTCCTCTTTCTGGAGGTTCTAAGATAAGATAAGATAAACCTTTATTAGTCCCACAACGGGGAAATTTACATCATTCCAGCAGCAAAAAGGGGACATTAGAAAATAGAGAGAATATCAAGGTACACACTATAAACAATATAAAATACATAGAAAACATAAAAATAAAAAATCACCATAAATAGGAACCAGAGTGCTAAGTGTATTGCACATAACTGGACACATTACACATCAGGGATTGCACTTTCCTTTTTTTTTTTATACAACAAATGCACTTGCTCTATTTCACAGAGTGTATGTGTGTGTGTGTGTGTGTGTGTGTGTGTGTGTGTGTGTGTGTGTGTGGTTGTTCTACTGGCTGCACTGTTGGTTATACAGTGACAGCCGCAGGAAGGAAGGCTCTGCGATAGCGCTCCTTTTCACACTTTGGGTGAAGCAGCCTGAAGGAGCTCTCCAGTGCCGGCAGTCTCATGCATGGGGTGGGGTTCGTTCTCCATCATGGATGACAGCTTAGCCATCATCCTCTTTTCTCCCACCACCTGCACTGGGTCCAGGGGGCCCCCCAGGACAGAGCTGGCCTTCTTGATCAGTTTATCAAGTCTCTTCCTGTCAACTGTGGTGAGGCTGTTGCCCAAGCAGACTACTCAATAAAAGATGGGTGATGCCACCACAGTGTTAAAGAGGAGAGCCCCCTGCACTCCAAAGGACCTAAGTCTTCTAAGCAGATAGAGTCTGCTCTGACCCTTCTTATAAAGTGCATGTATGTGATTAGTCCAGTCCAGTTTATTGTTCAGGTGAACACCTAGGTATTTGTAAGATCCCACTATGCCAATATCCATTCCCTGGATGTTCACCGGTGTCGGGGGGGGGGAGTGTCTGTGCCTACGGAAATCCACCACCAGCTCTTTGGTTTTCCCAGCATTGATCTTGAGGCGGTTCCGCTGGCACCAGTCCACAAAGTCCATGGTGAGTTCTCTGTATTCGCTGTCGTCCTCATCTGTGATGAGGCCGACGATTGCAGAGTCGTCAGAGAACTTCTGCAGGTGACAGCTGGTTGAGTTGTACATGAAGTCTGCAGTGTAGAGGGTGAAGAGGAAAGGTGCCAAGACCGTTCCTTGCGGGGCCCCTCTGCTGCAGATGACCATGTCAGACCCGCAGTTCTGAGACCTCATGTACTTTGGCCGGTCCGCGAGTTAGTCCAGGATCCAGGAAGGCAGGTGATGGTCCACTCCTGTGTGCTGCATCTTGTCCCTCGGAAGCACAGGCTGAATGGTGTTGAAAGCACTTGAGAAATCAAAGAACATGATCCTCACAGTGCTCCCAGGCTTCTCCAGGTGAGAGAGAGCTCGATGTAGCAGGAAGACGACGACGTTGTCTACCCCGATGCCAGGCTGGAAGGCAAACTGGAGCGGGTCTATTACTGATCTCACCAGGGAGTGGAGATGCCCAAGGACCAGCCTCTCCAGGGTCTTCATGAGGTGAGACGTCAGTGCCACCGGCCTGTAGCTGCTGGGGTGCTTGGGGTGCGGGATTTTCGGCACCGGTACCACACAGGATGTCTTCCACAGCTGTGGCACTCTCCCCACCTCTGGTGTTCTTTTGCTGGAACTATTCCGCCATCTTTCTTCTGTAGCTGTCCTTCCCCTCTCTGATCTTCCGCCTCAGCTGTTTCTGTACCACCTTCAGCTCCTCCTTGTCTCCTGATTTAAAGGCCCCTTTCTTCTCCTTGAGGAGAGCCTTTATATCTGGAGTTATCCAGGGTTTTCTGTTGGGAAAACACTGTACAGTCCTGGTGGGTACAGTGTTTTCCACACAGAAGTTGATGTAATCCGTTATACAGTCAGTGAGACCGTCCATGTCCTCCCCATGAGGAGCACAGAGTTCTTCCCACACAGTAGAGTCAAAGCAGTTCTGTAGAGCCTCTTCAGTCTCTTTAGACAACCTTTTCACTGTGCGGCTCACAGCTGGTTGCCTGAGCACGGGAAGTTTGTAATCTGATCTCCCCATGGGGGGGGGGGGGGGGGGGGTTATATGCCTCCTGGGTGTTGGCATGTAACAAGTCCAGTGTTTCATTGTCCATGGTGTGGCATGTCACGTACTGGGAGAAAGTGGGCAGAGTGGAGGATGGAGAGGCTTGAATAAAATCCCCAGAGATGAGAAGGAGGGCATGTGTGTGCTGTGTCTGCAGCCAACTTACAGCTGAGTGCAGGACATCAGCGGCCGCTTCGGCGTTAGCAGAGGGGGGGGACTTACGCCGCGATCACAACCACATGTGAAAATTCCCTCGGGAGATAGTTCAGCCTCGTACTATCGGCTTCCAGCTTGATGTCCTTACAACAATGTTCTTTCTTGATAGTGATGTGCCAGGGGTTGCACCATCTATCATTCACAAACATTGCCAGCCTGCCTCCTTTCCACTTACCGCTCTCCATTGTCCTGTCCGCCTGCAGCAGATCTAGTTCCGCTATCTAGAGATCCTAGTTCCTCTATCTAGAGATCCTAGTTCATCTTTCTAGAGGTTCTAGTTCCTCCTTCTTGAGTTTCTAGTTCCTCCTCATCGAGGTCCTAGTTCCTCCTTCTAGAGGTCCTAGTTCCTCCTTCTAGAGGTCCTAGTTCCTCTTTTTGCAGGTTCTAGTTCCTCCACCACTTCCGGTTCCGGTAACGTCTTTTGTGTTTGTGCTACTTCTTTGAATCACTTCCCAAACTACCTGATTTTTGACACGGATCTCGGATTATTATTATTATTAATTTTTTTTTTTACACTGTGATAGCACTACTCTTTCCTGGCTTTGACCCTCGGTTGAACTGTCTTTTCGGATTTTGGAAGGTGGACTCTGGCTTGGCTAGCGCTTGGCTAGCGCTCGGCTAATGCTAGGTAGCCTGTTAGCCTAGCATATTGCTAACTATGCCGGCATCGATGCCTACCTCCACGGATTGTGGGAACTGTTTGCGCCTGGTCGACATACTCAGCACTCTAGAGAATTCGGTCTTCAAAGACATCCACAGCCGGCGTGAGGACGTGAAGAAGAAGGATCAAGTGTTTGTGCATCTGACCTCCATCGCTAGCGCTTAGGCTAAGCGCATCTCCTGCTCCATGTCCTCCGCTGTGATCGGACTTAGACTCCACTCTCCCATGGCCCGGATCCATTCTCACTGCGGGTGAGTTGGATCCATCTGACGCCCCGCCGGCTATTATAGAGGAGCCATGGCCCAAGTCCCGGACCTGTTCCACCCCAGAGCCTTGGACCCTGGCGGCGAGCCATTGCCGGCGTTGCGTGCGCTCCTTGCGCCGCTCTTTACCGGAGACTCTCCGGCTGAGGAACAGATTCCAAGCCCTGGAGCCTGCAGTCGATGCCAGAGATATGCGGGAATTCCCTCCTTTGGGGGGCGGCTCACAGTCTACCGTGGTATCGAGGGCACCAAGACGGTCTCTACCACCAACGGCCTCGTTCCCACTGCCGCCAGACTATCCATCGCCTGCCCGGGCCTCCGCTACCGAGCCAGTTGGTGACTCCTCCGCGGTCGTGGGCCCCGCTGTTTTCAACACCGCAGAGCGCCGCCTCGGCTCCTGCAGCGCCAACTCCGCCCGTTGGGGCCCCCCTGCTGCCACTGACTTGGACCGCCTGCCTGCGCCGCCTCAAGGAAGATGGTGCTCTCCTGGCTCAGCTGCTGCTGTCCCTCGGAACTCCTCTGCTACCGGACCTCCATCCATGCTCATTGTCGGCTCCTCCATGGTTCGCCACATCACCCTGCCTGCGGCTATAACCATCTGCTACCCGGGTGCTCTCGTCCGGGATATAGACTCCAGAATCCCACAGCTGCTGGATCAAAACCCTTTTGCCTCCACTGTTCTTATCCACGTCAGAACCAACAATTTCAGGAACAAACAATTGGAGATACTTAAAGAAGACTTTACGAAGCTTATTGACAGTCTTCTACAGTCGGACTGCCAGTTCATCGTCTCCGGCCCGCTGCCGTGTCCCAGCTTTGGAGACGTAAAATTCATGCATGTCCTTCAGCCACACACATGGCTCAAGGGATACAGCTGCTCCCTTATCGTACCGTTTGTGGACAACTTCGGCACCTTCTTGAACCGTCTAAACATCTTCAGACATGATGGAGTTCATCCAAACTTTGACGGATCACGCCTTCTGGCCTTAAACATGGAACTTACGCTGAAATCTTCTGTTCGCTGCTGATGTTTGGTGAGTCCGATCCACTCTGACAATAATGACTGTCACTCTGCTCTACAAAATCCTGTACTTATAAACTATAGACCGAAACTACGTAACTTCCCTGTAACATACAGGAATCTAAACAATTTACTACCAGTTCGAACTCAAACTCTCAGTACCCCGCAAAGCCATGCACCCAGAACAATAAAAATGTCTCTATTAGACATTAGGTCACTAACTAAGAAGTCATTTTTAGTTAATGAGCGTATAAGTACTCATAACCTGGATTTCGCACTATTAACTGAGACCTGGCTGGATAGAAATGGCTCAGTCTCACTCATTGAGACAGCACCTCCTAATTTCAAGTTCATCCAAACCACTAGAGCTGACCAGAAGGGCGGTGAAATAGTTGCTGTCTTCTCTGATATCTATACCTGCAAGGAAATCCTCCTTGGAGAATTCACGTCTTTTGAACACCTTGCTATATCTATAAACTCCAGTGACCCCATTTTAATCATCGCTGTCTATCAGCCACCAAAATCTAAATCTGGCTTTCTTGATTAATTCTCTGAGCTACTGTCCAAGGTCTCCACTGATTATGATTGGGTAATTATCTCAGGTAATTTTAACATTCACGTTGACAATCAAACAGACCCAGATGCTCAACACTTCATGAGCCTATTGGAGGCGTTTGACCTCACTCAGCACGTTTCTGGACCCACCCACAATAAGGGGCATACTCTGGACTTAGTCATATCAAAAGGACTAAATATCACTGTACCCTATGTCATGGATGTTGCTATTTCAGATCACTGTTGAATTTTCTTTGACATGTCTGCTAGTCCTGTACAACAGAGGGGTATCCGAACAATTAAAAAATGTATCATTAACAATAATACCATTGAAACCTTTAAGAGAATTGTAAATGAGTTGCCGCTGTTCAAGGCATCATCAACTAAGGATCCTGTGAACAACTTCAACTCCAAAATACCAAATATCATTGATAAGAATGCACCTGTTAAAACTAAAACCATAGAAAAACAAAAAGGAGCAGTTATTGGAGCAGTTATTAGGCAGCTTAAGAGAGAGTGTCGCCAGGCAGAACGAAAATGGAGGAAGACAAATTTTCAGGTTCATCATGAATTTACAAGGATAGACTCAATTGATACAATATAGAAATGAAACAGGCCAGACAGTCTTTCTTCTCTTAAATCATTAATGAAAACCTCAACAATAGTAAAGTGCTCTTCTTCACTGTTGATCGACTTAATAATCTACCATCTACAACCCGTCAGAGATGCTCTCCACTGAAAAATGTGAGGAGTTCGCTACATTGTTCAGTACCAAAATTATAGCTATCAGATAGAATATTAGTGCCTCAACATCCAGAAATGAACCTAGCCTTCAGTTCCCCAGTAATATGACTGCTGCCATGTCTAATTTCGTCCCCTTAAGACATTAAAGGACTGGACAATATTGTTGGTCAGCTCAGGTCCTCCACCTTCTGCCTGGACCCCCTCCCTACCAGATTTTTTAAAACTGTTTTTAACTGCCTAGCACATGAGGTATTATAAATTTTAAAAGGCTCTCTTCAATCAGGTATATGCCCTGCAGTACTTAAAACAGCTGTCCTTAAACCACTCCTGAAGAAGAGCAATCTCGATGCAACAGTTATTGCCAACTACAGGCCCATTTCCAACCTGCCGTTCCTCAGCAAACTACTTGAACAACGACCTAACCTCAAACAGCCTTTGAGACCCCTATCAATCTGGCTTTTCACCTCACCATAGCACAGAAACAGCACTTATTAAAGTTCTGAACGATCTACACATAAACACTGATGCCAAAAAAACTATCTGTTCTTCTGCTCCTGGATCTCAGTGCTGCCTTCGACACTGTTGACCATCACATTTTATTAGCGAGATTACAAAAATGGGTCGGCCTATCTGGCCCGGTTCTAAATTGGTTCAAAACCTACTTCCAGGACAGGCAGTTCTTTGTGTCCATTGGAGATTTTGTGTCAAACAAAGTGGATATTGTATGTGGAGTGCCCCAAGGTTCGATTCTGGGACCATTTTTGTTTACACTCTATATGCTTCCACTGGCACATATAGTAAAGAAACAAAATAAATCACCATAACTATGCAGATGATTCACAACTGTACATACCCTATCTCCTGATGACCTACTCCCCATACATTCCCTCACTCAGTGTATTAATGATATTAATGCATGGATGTCAAAGAACTTTTTACAACTGAACAAAGACAAAACAGAAATACTCATCTTTGGTGCAAAGGCTAAAGAAAATTTGCTGCTCATCTTAGTTCTCTGTCCCTGGAGAGCAAGAATGAAGCCAAAAATCTGGGTGAAATCATAGACGGCAATCTAAATTTTAAGAGACATATAAATCAAATCATAAAATCAGCCTTCTACCATCTAAAAAACCTTTCAAAATTAAGAGGCTTCCTGTCAAAAGCAGACTCCGAAAAATGAATCCATGCATTCATAACGAGTAGCTTGGACTATTGTAATGGCCTATTCACCGGCCTCCCGAAATCAACTGTGCAGCGGCTACAGTTAATCCAAAATGCGGCTACACGCGTTCTCACTGGGACAAAAAAGTTTGAACACATCACACCTGTTCTTAGATCTCTACATTGGCTCCCCGTCAAAACTAGAATTGATTTTAAGATTCTGCTACTTGTATATAAAGCTATAAATGGCCTCGCACCTCAGTATATAAAATAAATGCTAATTATACACGAACCCGCAAGAACTCTCAGGTCCACAGGCAGTGGTCTTTTAAAGATCCCCCGTACCAACTCTAAAGCAGGAGAAGCTGCTTTCTGTATCTATGCCCCAAGTAAATGGAACACCCCACCGAGGGACCTGAGAGAGGCCCCCCACACTGACTACTTTTAAAAGCAGGTTAAAAGCCTTGCTGTTCGCAACAGTCTATGACTGACTGACTGACGTCTGTCTGTCTGTCTGTGTTACTGGTGCTGGTGCTGTGGCTGCTGCTAACCTTATACCTAAACTTAACCCTCACTTACCTTATAGCTAAAATTATGCATCTCTAACGCTATACCCTAACTTAAACACCTCTAACCTTATACCTCAACATAACCGGAGTGACTTCTCCATTTCCGGTGAAAGCTACCACTTCCAGTTCCGGTGACTTTTTTGCGTGTGCGTTGCTGTTGTCTTTTTTGCTATTGTTTTTTGTTGCTGCTGCTGGAGTTGTTTTGTGGCTGCTGTTGCTATTTCTGTTGCTGTTGTTGTAGTTTCTGTTGTGATATCACAGTGAGAGGATTATAAGAAGGGTGTGTTTTCGGTTAACAATACACCCACTGATGCACAAAACTTGGACACATCCTCAGTGTTGTTTCCTGGATTCACTGGGTGTTTCGGGTCTTACAACAGACACCCTCCTCCAGGCGACCCGACCGGGGTGATCAAATCCCGGCCAGTGTACAAGTGGCATGCTACACCCACTGCACCCACTGCTCTCCCCTTTTCAACCAGAGCCATCTGGAGGCTTTTTCTGCTGCCTCCACGTTGTTGCCTATGGCCTCCGGTTGGCACCGGTTGGCACCGGTTATGCCTAGTGTGCCGTAGGCTTTGCTCAGGGAGTGGCTCGCGAATCCCCGACTGCCCACCTTCACTGGCATGCACCTGGTCTTCCAGCCGTTCCTCCGACAGTCCTCCACCAGCTCCTGGTACTTCTCCCTCTTTCTTTCTTGAGCCTCTTCCATCCTCTCCTCCCAGGGAACCGTCAGCTCCAGCAAGAAAAGTTGTTTTGTGGCCTCTAAGACCAAGATGATGTCAGGCCAGTTGTTATAGCTTGCTGGCTTTGGAGGCTCTGTGGGTTGTTGGGAGATGATGCTGTTTCTTGGGGGCTTAGGGTGGCATGTGAGCTGTTGGCAGCGGGTGCAGGCGACACTAGGAGGCTCTGGGCACTGTGGGTTGCCTCCAGGCCTGGCTCCTCCTGCGTCTGACCAGAAGTGACTTCTGTGCGTTGTGCCGTCGTTGCCGCTGCCAAACACTTCATTCTGCCTTGATGTATCTTTAAACCCTTCTGATTCTTGCAGGTTTTACCGCAGATGCACTGTACTGTCGTCGTCGTTGTTCCATTGCCCTGAGTCGTCGTTCTTAGATCCGTCCTGTTGGGGTGCTCATCCTCCCCCCCTCTCGGGCACCTTTGGGGTTGTTTTTCCTTTGTCGTGTCTGTAGCTTGCTTTGGGTTCTCCCTCACGGAAGAAGTGGCTTGGGCTGCCAACCCTCCCCACCCCGGTTTGCCGTCTCTCCGGCCGTCCTCTGTCTCTCCAGATGTCGCCACCCTTTACGTGGCCGTCACCCAGTCTATTCCTGGGTGTCACTGGTACCCCAGAGGTTTCAGTTAACAATACACCCACTGATGCACAAAACTTGGACACATCCTCAGTGTTGTTTCCTGGATTCACTGGGTGTTTCGGGTCTTACAACAGACACCCTCCTCCAGGCGACCCGACCGGGGTGATCAAATCCCAGCCTGTGTACAAGTGGTACTGTGTTGTTTTTTGTTGCTGCTGCTGGAGTTGATGTTGCTGCTGCTGTTGTTTTTTTGTGGCTGCTTCTGCTATTTCTGTTTCTGTTGTGATATTACAGTGAGAGGATTATAAGAAGGGTTTGTTTTCGGAGAGATAGTCAAAAGCATCTCCCGCCCGAGGTCAGAATGAAAAACTTGAACCGTAATTTAGGGAGGCTAATTAAACTTGACCGTGACTGGATTAAGATGAGACGGTGCACACAGTTGAAATTTCCGTTTCTGGTGAGGGCTACCAATTCCGGTTTTGGTGACGTCTTTGCTCTGGGTTACTTCGTTGAGATGAGATGGTACACACTGTTGACACAATACAGACGAGGAGATTTCTGGTTCCGGTGAGAGCTACCACTTCCAGACCCAGTGACGTCGTTGCTTGTGTGCTGTTGCTGTTTTTGTTGCTGCTGTTGTCTGCTGCTGGTATTGTCACTGCTGGTCGTTGCTGCTGCTGCTGGTGCTGTTGTTGGTACCGCTAACCTTATACCTTAACTGGTGTTGTCGTTGCTGCTGCTAACCTTATACCTAAACTTAACTCTCGCTTACCTTATACCTCAACTTAACGTTACCTTGTACGTCAACTTAACCATCTCTAACCTGAGTGACCTTTCCAGTTCAGGTGAGAGCTACCACTTCCGGTTCCGGTAAAGTCTTTGCGTGTACGTTGCTGCTGTTGTTGTTGCTGCTGGTGGTGTCGATGTTGCTACTGCCGTTGTTGTTGTTTCTGTGGCTGTTGTTGCTGCTGCTGTTGTTTTCTGTTGCTGCCACTGTGGTTGGAGTCGCTTCAATTGTTGTTTTTGTTGTCTTTGTTGTTGCCTTTGTTGTTGCAGTTGTTTGTTGTTGCATTATTTTGTAATGACCGGCTGACAACTACTTTCTATCTTTCTTTTTTGTATTTCTTAATAAAGCGCATTGTGTTGCCCATGTATGAAATGGGCTCTAAAAATAAAGTGTGACTTGACTTGACTTCTTCTAGAGGTCCTAGTTCCTCTTTCCGGAGGTTCTAGTTCCTCCTTCTAGAGCAGGGCTGCCCAATATATAGTGTGGGTAGATTGCCTGCCAATCAAATATTTTTTTTTAGACATTAGCCTTTCATCTATCCTCCGATTGGCATTTGCCACTTGATTGACGAACAGGGTGGCCAGTCTAATGTTGCTTAAAACGTTGTTCGTTGGGTTACAATCACAACGACTTAGATCTCCTCTCTTCTAACACACGGGTCACCACGTAGAAAACATGTGAGCTACTGCAAAACTTAAGCGAGCTGAGTGACCTAGTTAGCCTTCTGATTTATATCTACTAAAGAAGGGATATAAAAAATGAGTGGGGGAGCCAGACCAAGTAAGAAACCAAAAGCTTACCACTTCCATGCGGAATGGCATTTTTTTTTCAAAATGTCATACTCAAAGTGCATTTGTCTGATCTGTCAATCTACCGTTGCGAAAAAGGAAAATGTGGAAAGGCACTTTTGAACTGTTCATAAAAAATACAACATTGATTTCCCTCCGAAGAGCGAGCTGAAAAAGAGAAAGGTGACTGAACTAAAATCGCAGTTAATGGACAGCAGTAATTCTTTACACAGCTGAATCCAAAAGCAAAGGCAGCCACCGTTCCAGGTGAGTCACGCCATCATTAAGCGTAAGAAGTCCTTCCAAGATGAAGAGATGGTAAAAGAGACCTTCGTTGAGCAGCTAACTCGTTGTTTGGGGACTTTAAAAATAAACCGGAAATATGATCTTCAATCAAAGCTCTTCAGCTATCAAGAAGTACAGTTACATGGCGCTGTGAAGTAATGGGCGATGATTTGACACAGCAGCTTTGGAAGGACAATGTGAAGCGTGAGTGTTTCTCATTGCAAGTAGACGAGTCTACGGACATAAGTGACACAGCACAATTATGCATTTTTATTCGAATGGTGTTAACAGATATAACTGCAAAAGAGGAGCTGTTAACAATACTGCCCATGAAAGAACACACGCAGGAGGGGACTTTTTACAGTCTTTCAAAAACGTTATCGACAAAACCCAGCTGCCAGTGTGTCAATTGATGTCAGTCACCACGGACGGCGCACCCGCAATAGTGGGCCACTTGAATGGATTTATTACCGAGTGCAGGGAGGCGATGCTTTCCCCGACTTCCTTAACTACCACCGCATATTACACCAACAAGCATTATGTGCAAAAATGCAAAACATGAAAGAGATAATGGATGTGGCAACAAAAATCGCCTGTTTTATTCGAGCGAGATCTCTTCAAAGACGGCTGTTCAGTGTACATCTGGAGGAGGCTGACTGCAACAACTCTGACCTCTTGCTACACACTAACATGAGATGGCTTAGTCGGGGGAAATTCCTGCAGAGATTTCGAGAGCTCTCAACGGAGATAAAGGAGTTTCTCCTTGTCAGTAAAAATGCAGAATACAAGCAACTTAATGACGATCAGCGGCTGCTAGACTTGGCATTTTTAACAGATCTGACCAACATGTTGAATGAGCTTCATTTAGAGCTGCAAGGGAAAGACAAAACCGTGGTCAGCATGATCAGGTCAGTTAATGCCTTCAAACGAAAAATGCAACTTCTGTCCTCAAAGCTGCAGCGCCATGATTTGGGAAACTTTCAAAACCTGGCATCAGAGCTAGAGACTCAAGGGAAGGCGTGTGCACAACTTGAAAGTGCTACACAGAGCAGATGGAAAACTGTCTGTCAGACTTTGACAAACGGTTTCAAGACTTTGCTCTACTCGAGCCCATCGCTACATTTATGTGCTGCCCATTTAGGGAAGATGTTGAGGTTGATTTACTCGCATCAAAAATTGTAACACTGTTTCACCTGAACTCATCCTCCACTGCAGTGGAGGATGAGATGTTGACACTATAGGCTGACATTGAGCTGAAGTCTGGGGCTCATGGACAGCTTTGGAACTTACTCGCGGAGGAAAAGTACACAAACATGAAGAAATGTGCTACCTCCTTGACTGCATTATTCGGCTGTACTTATTTATGCGAGTTAGCCTTTTCCCACATGAAGATTATAAAGGCCAAATATCGTTCCACCATGACTGATCATCCTCTGGAAGCTGCTGGAGGCTGGCAACCAGCAGCTACTGTCCGGACTATGCAACCCTGGCCAACTCCATTCAGTGCAAGTCATCAGAATAAGGTATTTACCATAAATGTATTTTATTGTATTGTGCTGTAAACGTTCATGCAGTGATGCAAGGTCACCAACATATATTGTATATATAAAGTATATTCAGTACCTTCTTCTTCATTCAGCTGCTCCCGGTATACTCAGTATATATATTAATAAATATATTTAGCATTCTTTAATGCAGGTAGATCATTTTGACCTGGTCATTTAAAAAGTAGCACGCAAGTTGAAAAAGTGTTGGCAGCCCTGTTCTAGAGGTCCTGGTTCCTCCTTCTAGAGGTCCTAGTTCCTCCTTCTAAAGGATCTAGCTCCTCCTTCTAGAGGTTCTAGTTCCTCTATCTAGAGGTCCTAGTTCATCTTTCTAGAGGTTCTAGGTCCTCCTTCTAGAGGCCCTAGTTCCTCTTTCTGGAGGTTCTAGTTCCACCTTCTAGAGGTCCTTGTTCCTCTTTCTGGAGGTTCTAGTTCCTCCTTCTAGAGGTTCTAGTACCTCCTTCTGGAGGTCATAGTTCCTCCTTCTGGAGTTTCTAGTACCTCCTTCTAGAGCAGAGGTCTCAAACTCAACTTACCTGGGGGCCGCTGGAGGTAGAGTCTGGGTGAGGCTGGGCCGCATCAAGTATTCCACAAAGAAAGTACAACTTCTTTTCCCTTTCCTATTGCAACACTCTGCTGTCTTTATTAGGTCACTAATTACTGTGTTGAGTCCGCCCACTTCCTGAGTCCTCTGTACCTTGCACTGGGTGACAGGATATATTTTCCTTCCACTTAGTGTCACTCCGGAATCACGTTTCAACCAAGTGACTAACGCGTTGGCTAACTTGTCAACAAACACCACCGGAGCCTGAGCTCCGGTCACGAGCCTGAGCTATGGTAGCCCATAAGTGATAAAAAATATATAAAACGGCCAGGGCAACTACTCGCACAACGACTCGGCAAAAAGGTGCGTGTGAGAAAAACATGCGGGCCACACTAACACTAAACTTTGATGTCAAGTAGGGGGCCACAAAATATTGTCCCTTCTTCTAGAGGTTTTAGTTCCTAATTCTAGAGGTCCTGCTCTTTCTGGAGGTTCTAGTTCGTCCTTCTAGAGGTTCAAGTTCCTCCTTCTCGAGGTCCTAGTTCCTCCTTCTAGAGGTCCTTGTTCCTCTTTCTAGAGGTTCTAGTTCCATTTTCTAGAGGTCCTAGTTCCTGCTTCTAGGGGTACTAGTACCTCCGTCTAGAGGTCCTAGTTCCTCTTTCTATAGGTTATAGTTCCTCCTTCAAGAGGTTTTAGTTCCTCATTCTAGAGGTCCTAGTGCCTCTTTCTGGAGGTTCTAGTTCCTCCGTCTGGAACTTACCCACGGTCACCTGCGTCCCCTCGTCCCGGGTCAGGTACTCGATGACGGGACCAGACACATATCCAGAACCCAGCAGCAGAACGCGCTTCATTCCCTCCTTCCTCAGGATCTGAGCCCGTTCCCTAAGGAGGAACCAGTGCTTTAGAACCAAGACCAGCAGAACAACAACCAGAAGAACCCGCACCACCAGAAGAACCTGGACGAGCAACACCAGAACTATCAGAATTAGGAACAGCAGAACCTGTTCTGGAGGATTCTGGTTCTGAAGGAACATTGTGCACGTGTGGACCACCACAGGAACAAAACTTCTGATTGATTGGTTTTAAAGCGATAACATGAAATAAATCGGGCAATACATTTAAATAAATAATGTCAGAACCACACCCACACTGAACACAAAGGGGGAACATAGAAGGAGGAGAGAATACTCGGAGCTGCCATGTTGACCCGGTAGCAGGCTAGCATGCTAGACATGCATGGCTTATGGGAAGGCAGTTTGGCTCCGTGCAGGGACAACCAGAGTCAGGGTTAGTACTGCAGCTCAGCGCTCCCTGCTGTAGGTCGCTGCAATGACACATCTAGAACAGTGTTTGTAAATCCGGCACCCCCTGTCCTCCTGGTTTTAGCTAGATTTCTACTCGCACCTGATTCAAATCAGGGTCATGAGAATGTGTGGTCCTTCATGGAATCAGGTGCTAGAGTAGCGTAGGGCAGGGAGAAGTGGAGGCCCGGGTTGGGAAACACTGGACTAGAGTACACTAAGGTTAGCGCCACAAAAGCTAGAACCCAAACAATGCTTTGGCAAACATTGGGTGCTAAGCAACAAGCAAACACACAGTAACCGGTCTCGCACTCTTTACAGATTGATCCTTAGTCGTAAGCTTGAGAGGAGGCAGCGCTGGGCCAAGTGGTTTATACTGTTTAATCAGCTTAAACAGTCAAACTCCACAGACACAAGACAACAGAGATTTAAAGACACCGACCTTCTCTCTCTGAGTTTCTGGATGTACTCGAACTTGGGGGTCAGCTTCCCATTCGAAGTGATGACAGCCTGGATGACACGAAACCAACCAATCAACCCATCAATCAACCAACTAAACAACCAAGCAGTTTTAGTAGTTACTCCAGTCAAGTTTGGTAGTTATTCTCCAAGTATTTTGCTAGTTATTGTAGTAGTAGTATTCGGTGGGCCTTACATCTCTGACTTGGGGACCAAAGTCCTCGTCCTCAAGGGGGCGCAAGGCATCAGACAGAAGCTGAAGAAGAAACAGAATTTAAAGAAAACCAAGATGTCTGCCATCAGGAGTCGAAACAAGATGTCTGCCACCCTGTAGACATCAGGAGGTCTAAAAAGCCTCCTTCCGGGGCAGGTAACTCCAGAGCAGTGTTTCTTAAATGGGGGTACTCATACCCCTTGGGATACTTTCTTACTTACCCTGTAGTACCCAGGGTACTGCAGGGTAAGTAAGAAAGTATCTGCAGGGTAAGTAAGAAAGTATCCTCTGGATCCCCTGCAGGGGGTACTCCAAAAATCAAAGAAAAGGTGTTCAAACATATTGGTTATATATAATGTTTTTAAAAAACACATACAATGCACATACAGTAGATAGTTTATGTTAACGTATTATTTTTTCTCCCAATGCCAGTGAAGGAGGTAGTGAGCTGAAAAAAGATCTTAGAATTACACAATTAACAAAAGTTTGAGAACAACTGCTCCAGAGGTTCCTGAATAGGTTCCTCCAGAGGTTCCTGAATAGGTTCCTCCAGAGGTTCCTGGGCAGGGTCCTCCAGAGATTCCTGGGCAGGTTCCTCTTACCATCTCCCAGATGTAGGGGAACAGACGGTCTCCGAAGTACTCTGTGGCCTCGATGGGGAGCTGCGCCGGCAGGTTGTCGATAGAGCACATGAGGATCCCATTTCCCTCCACGCTGACCAATCACAGAGCAGCATTAGAGAGTGGGGGTTCAGGAGAAACATGCAAACCTTAAAAGCCTCAGATTATCACTGATGTAGCTTTGTTAAGATGAAGACATGGAGGCATGGAAGGCAGAACGACAAATCAATTCACTCCATCCATCCCAACTGCATTGAAACGGTGTACGATGTTCTGTAATGGAGTTCTGCATAGGAGCAGATTATATATAATGAGGGAAAGAGAGAGGAAGCAACAGAACAGGTGCCCTGCCCCCCCCCACCCCCCACCCCCCACCAGACCACTGACGCTGGCTCCCAGACTGAGACCAGCAACCACACAGAGACCCAGGTTTGCGGCGTGGACCCCGGCCCCCCCACCCCTCCCCCCACACACACAGCCCATCTCCCGCCCTCACAGCTTGCAGAAGAACAGAGCTCCACACCACGCCCAGAGCCCCCCAAAACTGCCATCCTCATGAACTCCAATGGCAAATTCCTCCTTCACAGGAAATTGTTCCCCAGACACAGTGTTGGTATGTTCTGGTGGCATCACACTGACAGCGCACTAAAGCTGCTCTGCCACGCCCACCGAAGTCAGCCTGACAACATCATTATACACACAGGCACCAATGACCTGCGCTACAAGGGAGAGGGCGTGGCTCTGACGGAGGTGGCTAGGAAAGCCCACAGAGAGTTTCCGAGAGCCAACATCACCGTCTCCACCCTAAAGCCAAGGACAGATTGCCGGTGACGCCATCAATAAGATCAACAACAAGATCACCACAGACTGTGGCAGCCTGACCCACATTACCATCGTCCATCACCCCACTCTAACGGCCGAGCAGCTACACCACAAGCTACACCTACACATACAATTGTTCAAACACTGACGGACGCAGCCATCAGGAGCAATTAGGGGTTAAGTGTCTTGCTCAAGGACACTACAGCATGCTAGCAGGAGGAGCCTGGGATCCAACCAGCAACCTTTGGATCACTAGACCACCAGCTCTACCGCCTGAGCTACCATCCCCACAAAGCTACACCCTACAGAGGAAATACTCCAGCTCTACTACAACATCACACGACTCCCACTAAGCAAGACAGAGGAAAGCTCAACCCAACAGACCCCAACCTACCAGATCCCAGCCTACTAGACCTCCACCCAAAGGACCTCAGCCCTCTAGACCCCCACCCGGAGGATGCTAGCCTCCTAGACTCCCACCTAACCAAACCCAGAGTAGGAGTCCTCCAGCCAATGGAGAGCAGTCCGGCTCTGGTTCCACGGCCTGAGACAACACACCTGGCACAGGACCCCACACAGGATCACAGCACAGCACCACCCAAGCCCTGCTGCCCCCTGAAAGGAAGCACACCTACGCACAGGTAGTTTCAGGACACCTGAACATTGGAGAGGTGAGACAGTTACTACACCTCATCTGCAAGATGATTGTTTAATAACAATAATAAAATAAATAAATAACTTACACACACACACACCCTGACACACACACACACACACACACACACACACACACACACACACACACACACACACACACACACACACACACACACACACACACACACACACACACACACACACACACACACACACTAACTTACTGCCCGATTCTTATTGCAACTCAATTGTTTATTTGTCATTGTACATAGATCTATGTAAAAAAAAATATATGAAGGAAATTAAATCTTTCTTGATTAGCTCATGGAACATTCAAGAGTTACACTCTTCAGTTTTTGGAGCAAAGAGTTTATGGGATGTATGGAAGGACATGACATTGTCATTCTACTAGAAAATGGTGTCAGCAGGACACAGACACTGAGTGTCCCCCAGGATATGCAGAAATCTTACTAATATCCCTCAAGCAGACAAACACCAAACACGGGAGAGATTCAGGTGGGGTTATGGTACGGTACAAAGAGGATCTGTCAAGCCAATTCAAACACATCAAAGAAGCAGCAACACATATCTGCCTTCAGTTCAATGAAATCACCATCAAATGTGATAACGATTTATACATATGTCCAGGGAGCTCCTACTGCAATGAAAACTTTTTTGACAATCTCCAAGTAGAGATCAACCACTACCAGGCCCAGGGTGGTGTTCAACTGATGGAGACCTGAATGCCAGAACAGGATGTGAGCCTGATATGGTGGATGCTACTGACAACAGTCACATCTTCAGATACCTCCACTCTACCTCAACCCCACCCCTTCACTGTACCTCAACCCCACCCCTCCACTGTACCTCAACCCCACCCCTCCACTGTACCTCAACCCCACCTCAACCCCACCCCTCCACTGTACCTCAACCCCACCCCTCCACTGTACCTCAACCCCACCTCAACCCCACCCCTCCACTGTACCTCAACCCCACCTCAACCCCACCCCTCCACTGTACCTCAACCCCACCCCTCCCCAGAGAAACAACCCTGACCGTGTGGTCAACTAAACAGACAAAGAGTCGGTGCATCTCTGTGGCTCCTTAGGTCTGTACATGTTAATGGTAGGATCAGAGGGGACTCTCTAGGGAGGTTCACGTACTGTTCAGCTGAACTAGTGTAGTTGACTATGCGATCGCTGACATGGACCCTGCTCTCCTCCATCAGCACGTTCACTGTCAGACCACAGACACCACTAACAGACCACTGTCAGATAAATGTCTATCTAAAAACCATTGGACACAATGGAACACACAAAAAAAAGAACCTGAGACCTGCAAAATGTTGAAACTACACCATCATTCAGATGGGCTCCTGACGGTGACACCACCTTTAAAAGTATCATCACTTCTCCTCAACTGACCAACATGATGAATAACTTTCTCTCAGCCAAATTTCAACAAATCAATCTGGAATAAATAAGACCATAACACAAATCAATACTATTTTTCACAAATCAGCCAATAGAGCAGGTCTTACTAAAAATAGTTCCACCATAAAAGTGAAGCCCAAAAAGGAAGAGTGGTTTGATGAAGAGTGTAAACATGTCAGGAAAAAAATTAAGAAAACTGTCCAACCAGAAACACCATCAACCACAAAACACAGACCTACGTCAGAATTCTGCTAGAACCCTGAGAGAATACAAACAAAATAAAAGAAGAAAAAATTACAATCAAAAAATAAAATAAATTGAAGAGCCCATCGACCAAAACCAATTCTGGGAAAGATGGAACAACAACAAAGAAAATAAACATTTTACTACAAAATGGTTATATTTGGAAAAAAAACTTTTGAAAATCTGTATGAAGAAATATCACTGAACAGTCTGACCTCCAATCAGAAACAAATACAAGAGAAATGAAGAAATCTTTAAACAACATCAAGAACAACAAGAAGCCACTTGATTACCAAATGACAATAAAATAATTAGAAGACAACGTTAAAAAGGTAAAATCAGGAAAACCCAGCGGTCCCGACAGTATCAGGACGGAGATGCTGAAGGTCAGCACTGAGCTGCAGCAGGTCCTGCTTCAACTGTTCAACCTGCTCCTTCAAGCTGCTTCCCTGAGATCTGGAGTCGGGGGCTTATTTCCCCAATAGAGAGATAAACTGGACCCTAGCAACTGCCGAGGCATCTGTGTGAGCAGTGACGTGGGGAAGGTTTTCTGCAGCATTATCAATGTCCGAATGCTGGGCTTCCTTATGCAACACAATGTCTTGAGTAAACAAACTGTCTTACTACCAAATCACCGCACGACTGATAATGTTGACACCCTACACACCCTCATTGATCAACACATGCACCAAAAATGATTTTTGCATGCTTTATTGATTTTAGGAAAGCATTTGATTCAATCTGGTAAAAGGGATTATACTATAAAATTCTCCAAAGTGGTATAGGGGGTAAAGTTTATGACATCATCAAATTAATCTATATAAAAAATAAGTGCGGAATAAAAGTTGGCAAAAAAAGAACAGAGTTCATTACTCGAGGGCAAGGGGTTTGCCAGGGATGCAGCTTATCTCCACCCTCTTTAATGTCTACATGGAGGAGCCAGGGATGCAGCTTATCTCCACCCTCTTTAATGTCTAATGGAGGAGCCAGGGATGCAGCTTAACTCCACCCTCTTTAATGTCTACATGGATGAGCCAGGGATGCAGCTTATCTCCACCCTCTTTATTGTCTACATGGAGGAGCCAGGGATGCAGCTCATCTCCACCCTCTTTAATGTCTACATGGAAGAGCCAGGGATGCAGCTTATCTCCACCCTCTTTAATGTCTAATGGAGGAGCCAGTGATGCAGCTTATCTCCACCCTCTTTAATGTCTACATGGAGGAGCCAGGGATGCAGCTCATCTCCACCCTCTTTAATGTCTACATGGAAGAGCCAGGGATGCAGCTTATCTCCACCCTCTTTATTGTCTACATGGAGGAGCCAGGGATGCAGCTTATCTCCACCCTCTTTATTGTCTACATGGAGGAGCCAGGGATGCAGCTTATCTCCACCCTCTTCAATGTCTACATGGAGGAGCCAGGGATGCAGCTTATCTCCAACCTCTTTAATGTCTACATGGAGGAGCCAGGGATGCAGCTTAACTCCACCCTCTTTAATGTCTACATGGATGAGCCAGGGATGCAGCTTATCTCCAACCTCTTTAATGTCTACATGGAGGAGCCAGGGATGCAGCTTATCTCCAACCTCTTTAATGTCTACATGGAGGAGCCAGGGATGCAGCTTATCTCCACCCTTTTTATTGTCTACATGGAGGAGCCAGGGATGCAGCTCATCTCCACCCTCTTTAATGTCTACATGGAAGAGCCAGGGATGCAGCTTATCTCCACCCTCTTTATTGTCTACATGGAGGAGCCAGGGATGCAGCTTATCTCCACCCTCTTTAATGTCTACATGGAGGAGCCAGGGATGCAGCTTATCTCCACCCTCTTCAATGTCTACATGGAGGAGCCAGGGATGCAGCTTATCTCCAACCTCTTCAATGTCTACATGGAGGAGCCAGGGATGCAGCTTATCTCCAACCTCTTTAATGTCTACATGGAGGAGCCAGGGATGCAGCTTATCTCCAACCTCTTTAATGTCTACATGGAGGAGCCAGGGATGCAGCTTATCTCCAACCTCTTTAATGTCTACATGGAGGAGCTAGCCACATTGTTGGAACCATCTGCAGCCCCTGGCCACGCCCTAAACAACAAGGAAGTGAAATTGTTGCTCTATGCAGACGACCTGGTGCTGCTGTCACCCACAGAGCAGCATCTGGACTGGCAGTGAATACACTAAAAGTGTATTCACTGCCAGTAAGTAAAGTAAACTAAATCAATTTACACAATTAGAAGAACATTTCACCAAATAGACAAACCCTTCAGAATCCGGACCAAAATATTTGATAGTATAATCGTACCAGTATCCCTGTATGGAAGTGAAGTGTGGGGTCCATTCAGTCAGCACGACGACACTAGATGGACAAGCATCCTATAGAGACCCTGCATGACACATTCTGAACAAGTACTGTATATGGAACATACAAAGAAAAACAGCCACCAATGCATGCAGGCAGAATGAGCTCCATATCCTTCCTAACAAACATTCAGAAAAAAACAACCACAATTTGGATGCATCTTAAATCAAGTCCCTAACGTACACTGCAGTTTGAAGCACTGCAAAGCCAATAAGTGAAGCCCAAAAAGAATCCCCTCAGTCACTTGCTCATGAGACTGACCATCACAACCAACACCAACATGGTTCCATGTAAGAGCAGCACTGTTTACCATCACACATCACAGTCAAGCAAAGAGTTGAAGACAACAAAAAATAACCATCAAACCAAAACACTAAACAAACTTCATTAATATCTGACATAAAAAGCGAAAATCCATTGTCAGAATATCTCTTTAGTGTCAGAGATATGAAGCAGAGACAGATCCTGAGCAAGTACAGGCTCAGTGAGCACAGTCCACAAACAAGACATCACAAGACAAAAGACATAGAAGGTGTGGTCAGTGTCTGACAGGTGTGGTCAGTGTCGGACAGGTGTGGTCAGTGTAAGACAGGTGTGGTCAGTATAAGACAGGTGTGGTCAGTATAAGACAGGTGTGGTCAGTATAAGACAGGTGTGGTCAGTATAAGACAGGTGTGGTCAGTATAAGACAGGTGTGTTCAGTGTAAGACAAGTGAGGTAGACAGATGCACATTTTACTACACTGTTAACAATACAAACACATCAGACAACATTTTTTTTATGAATTCAACTCAATATTAGTATCATTCACCGCACTGTCTGATGAATAAAGATGGCCGTGCTCCCCAGCTGGACTCTGCATCTTAGAACGTCATAAAATGAGCTACCCTGCTCTCTACATACTGGTACTTTTTAATGACTTACTTTTTACTTTTATTGTAATTATTGATATTATTACTGTTTTGTTGTTGTTAAATGATACTGGTTGTCAATGTACTTACTATTATTCTTATGGGGTTAATCTGTTGTTATTGTCTGTAATGTTGTTGTTGTTGTTGTTGTTGTTGTTGTTGAGTGCTACCTGCCTTCTAGCTTTGGAAATACTGTTGTTATAACTGTCATCAAGAGAGCCGCCCTCTCCCTCTCTACTCAGAGGTATTTTGAGCCCCTTTCACACATAGTTCCTGGTAAATGACAGCGATAACCTTTCTGGCACCGCTAGTGAGTTTCACTATTCACACACGCAGCTACATGACGGAACATTTCCGTTGTGCACCTTTTCACACATGCCATAATAACACCGGAATAGATGGGACAGGGGACAGTCCAGCAGAAGTCACCTGGTGCGGTCATGATCGCCCCCCCAGCACCAGAGAGCGACAGAGCAGCACACGCAGCTCATTTACTTGCACGCACAAGGAGGATCTATGTGGATGTAGCACGCAAATAAGAAAAATATGCCT
This sequence comes from Zeus faber, assembly GCF_960531495.2. Lineage (NCBI taxonomy): Eukaryota > Metazoa > Chordata > Actinopteri > Zeiformes > Zeidae > Zeus > Zeus faber. Next base: position 35,867,831 of record NC_137201.1, read on the forward strand.
ATGAAATAAATCCTGAAATATATCATATCTTTCGTTCCGATACAAGTGAGACCCCCCTGTCTATTTACGTGCCAACGTCCAGACTGGAAAGGAGGAATCAGAGAACTGGAGTTTATTTTTCCTCTAGACAGCGCTGCACGCCACAGTACGCCACTCCACTGCCAGTTGTCCTGTGTTTTAATTTAACATCTATTTATAATCGTTTGTATGAAACTTCATTTTAAAACAAAAATGAGTTAAGGGACAGCACGTCCAGTCCCCTTCCAAAAAACGTGTGTCTCCACTGTCCCGTGCCGGGTAACGCACGTTGCTTTCCGTTGCTATGGGACTCCATTTAGTAAAAACTGGATATTTTTGCTTTGTTTGTTTTGTGATGTTTTTGTTTTTTTTGTTTTAATAAATCCTGCACTTCTGGTGAGACTCTATTTGCCGCATTACGTTCTATGACTCCCAATTTCAGGGACCCACCTGTCGCGGTCGATGTGCTGGTGGGCGTCGTACATGCAGAACGGTTTATCGATTGTCGTGCACTCATTCATGAACTCGATGGATCCACCGGCGTCAGCAGAGATGTCACAGATGGCAATGAGTCTGGGGGAGAGAGAGAGAGAGCAGTTAACATGATGTGATGGCCACATGGTCAGGATCTGTGCTGTTTTCTTGACTCTAGACAGGAACACGGTAGGCAGGGCCAACATAGCGGGCGGGGCCAACACACAGCAGGAGGCGACACACCTGAGCCTCCTGCTGGTGTGTAAAGATCCAAGCTGTTACTTCTCTGTGCACTAGGCTACTGGTGATGTTGACCTTGGTTTGTGGAGTCACTGTCACTCTGTCACTGAGCCACTGACACGTCCCACTGCGTTGGTGCTAAACGACAGCTAGCTCATTCCTAACAGTGGCTAGCAGCTGCTAACTCTGCGGTGCAGCAGCTAGACGTACTTGTGCGGCAGCTCGGGCCAGCCCTCGGTGGCGCTGGAGGACGGCTTCAGGGGTCTGATGAGCTTCTGGGCGTCCAGGCGGCGCAGCAGACGGGGGGTCTGAGGGTCCCAGTAGATCCCGTTGACCAGGCAGGTTGTGTAGGGCGCCACCTGTTGGTCAGGCAAATAATCAGTCCTTCCACACTTTGCTTTGAGGGCAGCTCACCAGACACCAAGAGGCTTCTCCACGCAGGACAAGGTCGACAGTTCAGACCCAGACCCTGTGACACCCCAGGACCTGGAGGAACAAGCCCCAGAGCAGGAGGCTGCTTGACCACATGCTGCCCCTGGTTCCTACTACTGTACCACATTCTGCCCCTGGTACACAGTACTCAGTACACAGTACTCACACTGGTCCTGAAGTGGGACGTGTACAGCTCAGGGTGGTTCTCGTACTCCATGGGGTCGTAGATGCCGTCGCTCTTCCTCACAAGGTGGTGGTGTCTGCTCAGCACCGTAGCATACACCTTGGTCATGTCTGCGACAGGAAATGGGCGCAGGAAACAGGAAGTGGATAGAGGGAACAGGAAGTGGGTGAAAACACGTCTTCTGCCACTGGGAGGCCACAACCTCTACACCGTACTTAAGGTCCTTCAAATACTGGAAGAATGCAAGACGTGGAATGTTATTCACTGTCACTTTGTGCATTGTTTACTGCATTTGTGCCGAAACGCAGTGAAGACGCTGTGTCATACAGACGGGTGTTCGCCCAAATGATTTCAAACAAACACTAATCTTCCACTGCTGCTATTTCAGTTTGTTTACCAAGAAACAGTCCCTTCTTCAGTTATGTCATTTGTTGAGGAGTATTTTTATTCAGCACCTCTATGGGAAACACAGGAATTGCACCACACGTATGTAGCGCCACGTACATAAAACGGGGGATGGTAGCTCAGGAGGTAGAGCTGGTTGTCTAGTAATCTAAAGGTTGCTGGTTCGATCCCAGGCTCCTCCTGCTAGCATGCTGTAGTGTCCTTGAGCAAGACACTTAACCCCTAATTGCTCCTGATGGCTGTCGGTGTTTGAATAATTGTAAGTCGCTTTGGATAAAAGCATCTGCTCAATGTAATGTAATGTAATAAAACGTGACACTGTAGCCATATTTAGCCTCATATCACCATATGAATTATCTCCCAGTGCCATATCAGAATCCTGCCGTTTCCTACCTCCTGTTTCAGAGACGTCCTTCAGCTCATGAGGTTCCACGTACTCCACAGGAAGCTCGTTGATGATATCCTGTGCACCCTGCATGCACAGGATATCAAAAATATTGCTTAATCCTCTTAGTTGTCGTATAACGCACATGTAGTATAATGTGCAGTACAATGTGCAGTGTAGTGAACAGTATCATGTTCAGTATCATGCGCATTACAATGCACAGTATCATGTGCAGTACACTGTGCAGTACACTGTGCAGGATAATGTGTAGTATAATGTGCAGTTTAATAAGAAGTACAATGTGCAGTTTAATAAGAAGTACAATGTGCAGTACAATGTGCAGTACAATTTGCAGTGCAATGTGCAGTTTAATGTGCAGTATCATGTGCATTATCATGTGCAGTACACAGTGCAGTACACAGTGCAGTACACAGTGCAGTACACTGTGCAGGATAATGTGTAGTATAATGTGCAGTTTAATAAGAAGTACAATGTGCAGTTTAATAAGAAGTACAATGTGCAGCATAATGTGCAGTACAATGTCCAGTACAATGTGCAGTACAATGTGCAGTACAATTTGCAGTACAATGTGCAGTACAATGTGCAGTACAATGCGCAGTACAATGTGCTATATAATGTGCAGTGCAATGTGCAGTATCATACAGTATAATGTGCAGTATAGTGAACAGTATAATGTGCAGTATAATGTGCAGTACAATGTGCTATATAATGTGCAGTGCAATGTGCAGTATCATACAGTATAATGTGAAGTATCATGTTCAGTATAATGTGCAGTGCAATGTGCAGTATCATACAGTATAATGTGCAGTATAGTGAACAGTATAATGTGCAGTACAATGTGCAGTACAATGTGCTATATAATGTGCAGTGCAATGTGCAGTATCATACAGTATAATGTGAAGTATCATATGACGTATCATGTTCAGTATCATGTGCAGTATCACGTGCAGTATCACGTGCAGTATAATGTGCAGTATAATGTGCAGTACAGTGTGCAGTACAGTGTGCAGTATAATGTGCAGCTCCATCACCTTGGAGACGTTTCCCGTCCCGGTGAAGCAGAAGGTGACGGGGCCAATAGACTTGGGCATCAGCCCCATGGAGACCTCGTACCCACAATCCCTCACGGCCTGGACCGCCTGGCTAACGTTGCGGTAGTTGTGCGCCATGCCAATGTGCTGCAGAGAAACAGTAAGTGACATCATTCCATTGAGGAAGAGGGAGCAGGAAGTTCAGGTCCTGGGTTCCAAGAGGAGGTGCTCACCATGAAGGGCGTGTGGTGTCCCAGCGCCAGGAAGCGCAGCCCCAGACCGTGCAGGATGTTGATCATCCCTTGAGACAAAAGCACGTTGGACAGTCAGCCGCCATGTTGGAACCAAACTACAGACCTGTGTCAGCATCAGTCTGACCAGCTGCTACCTGCCACGCCCGCCCACTGGCCGAACGCCACGATGCGGAAGCCGTTGGCGTCCACCATCTTCTCATAGTCGATGAGACGAACTTCCTGCAGAGACAAGGAACGCAACACTGAAACCCCTTTCCCACTTGACTAAAAGACTTCAATCTATTGTTGTAATGTTCTGTGTTGGCGTCATGTGGGAACAGGCTCCATGTTCTATAAAAGTCCTTCTGTAATTATCCCCACTCTCCAAGTCGTATCATTTCTGCAAAATTGCCGGAACGACTGGGAATGGAAGTGTGTGGAAATGGAAGCAGTTCCATAAAGGGGTGGAGCCGAATCCAAATAAAGCACAAATAGTGGGTCTTTACGAATATTCATTTTGAATAAATATTTTTTTTATAAATTTGTTTTCGAGAAGAAAAAAAAAACATTTTGAAAAAAAGCGAGTTTGACCTGAACCGTGGCACTCGGCTACAGAGACGAGAAACTGAAAGACGTCCAGGTGTTTATATTGTAAAAAGACGTCCAGGTGTTTATATTGTAAAAAGACGTCCAGGTGTTTATATTGTTAAAAAGACGTCCAGGTGTTTATATTGTTAAAAAGACGTCCAGGTTGTAATATTGTTAAAAAGCACTCACACCCTCCAGTGGGTTTTACAGTTCAGGTGCGGTGCTGGGACATTGGACACAAGCGCTTAGATTCCCCACTGCTGCAGGGAAAGGTAGAACGGGTGGAGGCAGAGGGTGTAGGACAGGTTGAAAATGATCACACTGATTTTATAACATGGGGTTGGGGTTGTCGTGTCTGGGGACGGGGGCTCTGTCCCCACTCCGTCAGCAGAGGGAACCCAGACCGTCCAGGAGGGAGACAGGAAGCGAAGCGCTGGTCTAAAAAACAATGCTGTGGCCTCGTCTGGCGTGATGTCAAACACCTGGTGCAACATGACATCCTGTTCCAAGGGTCCTACCTTCTTCAGCAGGTCGTCCAGCAGCCCCATGTTGGCCTCCTGAGCCTTGATGGTGTGGGAGAAGAAGGCGTAGGTCTTCCTGGGGAAGACTTTGTCCTCAGGCGGTCTCTTCACCCCGATGATGAGTGACGCCTGGGAGACATCCTCCTGGATGATGGCTCCAGCCTTCTCGTAGTACTACAGCACCAGACAACTTCAGTAATACTGCAGTAATATGCTACATGTTTACAATACAACACACATGATGCTGTACTACTGTAGTTATGTAGTATAACAATATTACTGTATTACTACTACTACTACTACTACTACTACTATACCGCAGGGCGCAACAATAACTTCTAGAAGTGGTTGTCAACCATGCATCAGCAACTACAAAAGATGGCTGACAAAGGCCCAAATCTGGTTTCCTAGGGGTAACAAGGCAACTGTTAATGTCGGGCCCTGATTACAGTATTATTATACAGTACTACAATGTAATGTGTACAATGTACCGTAATAGGTGTTTCAAAGCAATTATCGTGCATAAATTAAACATTGATACTGTTATTGCAATTAGTGTGGAATCAATACAATACTCAGGTGTACTAATACTGTAAGTTTAGTTCAATGTACTTCTGCGGACACTAGGCACAAGTGCTAATTACTAGATTTACAACAAATATCCAAGAGGTATTCCACATGTGTCGCCAGGTGATAAAAACTTTGTAACTATGGTTACCACTCTAATTGAAGAGGAATATTATTAGTAGTATTATTATGGCACCATGGAACCTTCACATTACATTGATCAGACGCTTTTATCCAAAGCGACTTACAATTATTCAAACACCGACGGACGCAGCCATCAGGAGCAATTAGGGGTTAAGTGTCTTGCTCAAGGACACTACAGCATGCTAGCAGGAGGAGCCTGGGATCGAACCAGCAACCTTTAGATTACTAGACGACCAGCTCTACCTCCTGAGCTAGCAATAATTGTGGAAACTATTAACTGTAACATTTCAATGTTTTACTGTTGGAGCCGAAGCTAAGTGGCTCGAGATAAAACGAGCCTCAGATTATATTCAATAACTAATAACTTCATACAGTTGTTTATGTTCAGTTGCTTCTGTTTTCCGTGTTGAAAGGTTTTATTGTTGGTTTGGAAAAATACAATTTATAATGAATTGTTAATGAGCATTTATAATGCTGCTTTCGGGTACTCTTATGTTGATCCTCTTGGAACTTTGAAACTCACTCACCCTTTGAGCCCCCTGCAGGGTCCCTGCCACCCTTTGAGTCCCTTGCAGGGTCCATGGTCACCCTTTGAACCCCATGCAGGCCCCCTCACCTTCTCCTGGATGGCCCTGCGGTTGGACGGCTGGACCAGGACCGTGTGTCCGGCGGCCGTCAGCTCCTTGACATGGCGGGGGGCCAGCGGGGCCCTCCTCTCCCAGGGGTTGATGTCCTCCCTGCGGATGGCCACCACGCTGCGGTGGGATCTGCGACGCTGGGCGCCCAGACCCGCCCCGGGTCCCTGGACCCCCAGACCCGCTCTGGTCCTCGGACCCTGCTGGCTCAGGAGCCGGAACATGACTTTGCTTTGCCTGGATAAGAGAAGTCTGACTGAGAACCAGAGCCTGGACCAGAACCGGGTTCAGAGAACCAAGACAGCTCCAGTTTGAGATCTGACACACTTTTACCTAATACAAGATAATACAGATAACAACAACAACAACAACAACAACAACAACAACAACGTATGAATACAGATCATAAACCATCAGAACCAGGTCAGGACGGTCTGACTGGAAGCTCCTCCACTTTCGAAATAAGCACCAGTTCACGAGGAGACGGTTGCAAACAAGTTAAGCCAAATTAGAACCCCCCAGCACCCCCAGCACCCCCAGCACCCCCAGCACCCCAGCACCCCCAGCACCCCCAGGACTTTCCAGTACCACACACACACACCTTCCGAATCCGAACTCCTGAAACTTGATTCGAGCGGCGCGTGCAGAAGCGCCCCGCTGAACTTCTGACCAATCAGCTTCCAGATACTGGGAGCCGCCTCCTCGGTGACCGGCGCACGAATATTACGTCATGGACCGCAGGGTCACCCCGCCCGGGACTCGGGCTCCTGCTGCGTTCTCGTTAGGTCGGAAAATTCACACACTGTTCAGGTGACATGTTTGAAGTTGTGAAGCTGCAGCATTTGGAGCTGAGACTGGTTTGATTTAGATCCAACTCACAGTTTTATATGTGATGTTAAAACCCTGCAAAGGGAACTTTATGACATGTGAGCCGCCATGTCGCCACGACAACAGCTGTGTTATCTCAGGAAGCCCGTCCCACTCAACTGGCCGCTCCTTTGACTGGGGAGATTTCCGAGTTCTAGTGTGTCGGAATGCAGCATTAGCCCGGGACGCCCACTGTCAGCAGACATTTCATGAGAGTATTTTATCGTCATATAATGATATTTATCATAAACATTGATATTTGTGACTGATCGTGACGAATATAAACAGTTAAAGAGTTTCCTTTGAAAGTTTCCAGTTCGAAGTGACGTCATCAGCACTCGCTGCGCTGGTGTTTACGTCATGCCCAGCTTCAGCTCCCAGAATGCACTTGTCAGGAAACTGATCTGGTTAAAATGGCGTCTTAACTGGATTATTACTAACACGACTACTACTACCACCACCACCACCACCACCACCACCACCACCACTACTACTACGACTACTACTACTACCACCACCACCACCACCACCACTACTACTACGACTACTACTACTACCACCACGACTAAGACTACGACTACTGCCACCACCACCACCACCACCACTACTACCACTACTACCATTACTACTACTACTACTACTACTACTACCACTACCACTACTACTGTGACTACTACCACCACCACCACTACTACCACAACTACTACTACTACTACTACTACTACTACTACCACTAGCACTACTACCACGACTAAGACTACGACTGCGACTACTGCCACCACCACCACCACCACCACTACTACCACTACTACCATTACTACTACTACTACTACTACCACTACCACTAGTGGTAGGCCGTACCTGACCCAATATGCCACTCAACTGCTGCTACAAACCTTGGTGATGTCCCGTCTCGACTACTGCAACGCCCTCTTAACAGGCTTGAGCCCTGTGCGGTGAAGCCACTACAGATGATACAGAATGCGGCGACGCGACTGGTGTTCAACCAGCCAAAGAGGGCACATGTCACTCCGCTGCTCATCCAGCTCCACTGGTTACCTGTAGCCGCTTGGTTACCTGTAGCCGCTTGGTTACCTGTAGCCACTTGGTTACCTGTAGCCACTTGGTTACCTGTAGCCACTTGGTTACCTGTAGCCGCTTGGTTACCTGTAGCCGCTTGGTTACCTGTAGCCACTTGGTTACCTGTAGCCGCTTGGTTACCTGTAGCCGCTTGGTTACCTGTAGCCGCTTGGTTACCTGTAGCCGCTTGGTTACCTGTAGCCACTTGGTTACCTGTAGCCGCCCGCATCAAGTTCAAGTCTCTGATGCTGGCCTACAGAGTGATTGCTGGGAATGCTCCCGCCTACTTAAATGCTCTTGTAAGAGCACATGTTGCCCCCCGGATGCTGCGCTCGTCAAATGAGCGTGGCCTGGCTCTGCCGGCCATACAGCCACGGCAATCCAGGCTATTCTCATTTGTAGTTCCACGTTGGTGGAACGAGCTGCCAAAAATGACCAGAGCGGGGACCTCCCTCTGTCTTTAAGAAGCACCTGAAGACCCAGCTCTTCAGTGAGTACCTCCTGTCCTAACCTACAATTACTTAGCACCACCTTGCAGTATTTATTGTTACACTAATGTTGTTGTTACACTAATCTCTGTCGCAATGTAGCTTGAATGTTATTCTCCCTTGTAAGTCGCTTTGGATAAAAGCGTCTGATAAATGACTAAATGTAAATGTAAATGTACTACTGTGACTACTACCACCACCACCACTACTACCACAACTACTACTACTACTACTACTACTACTACTACTACCACCACCACTACTACTACTACTACGACTACTACTACTACTACTACCACCACCACCACCACCACCACTACTACCACTACTACCACAACTACTACTACTACTACTACCACTGCCACCACGACTACTACTACTGCGACTACTACCACCACTACTACCACTACTACCACAACTACTACTACTACTACTACCACTGCCACCACGACTACTACTACTGCGACTACTACCACCACTACTACCACTACTATGACTACTACTACGGCTAATACTACTACCACCACCACCACCACCACCACCACTACTACTACTACTACTACCTACTACGACTATTACTACTACCACCACTACCAACACAACTAGTACCACCACCACCACTACCACCACCACCACTACTACTACGACTACTACTTCTACTACCACTACTACCACGACTACTACTACTAATGCTACTACTACTGCGACTACTACCATCACCACCACCACCACCACCACCACTACTACCACCACTACTACTACTACGACTTCTACTTCTACTACTACTACCACTACCACTACTACCACGACTACTACTACTATGACTACTACTGCGACTACTACCACTACTACTACTACTACTACTACTACTACTACTACTACTACTACTATTGATAGTATTACATCATTACTGTACTATTACTACTACGTCTGCTACTACAACTACTAAGACACTACTACTGCACTACTCCTACTACTACTGCTACTACACAACTCCTACTACTACACCCCCATACACTTCTCCTACTACTACTACTGTTGCTGCTATTTTGACTACACTACTCCTTCTACTGCTATTACTACTACTACTACTACTGCTTCCACCGCTACCACCACCACCACAACTACTAATACTACACCCCTACTACATTACTCCCACTACTACACCCCTACTACACTTCTCCTACTACGACTGCTGCTGCTA
>NC_137201.1:35882347-35905132 GCF_960531495.2 Zeus faber
CACTCAGTCACACACACACCGTAACACACACACACACTCAGTCACACACACACACACACACACACACACACACACACACACACACCGTAACACACACACACACTCAGTCACACACACACCGTAACACACACACACACACACTCAGTCACACACACACCGTAACACACACACACTCATTCATGTACACACACACACACACACACACACCGTAACACACACACACACTCAGTCACACACACACACCGTAACACACACACACACTCAGTCACACACACACCGTAACACACACACACACTCAGTCACACACACACACACACACACACACACACACACACACACTGTAACACACACACACACTCAGTCACACACACACCGTAACACACACACACTCATTCATGTACACACACACACACACACTCATTCATGTACACACACACACACACACACACACACACACACACACACACACCGTAACACACACACACACACTCAGTCACACACACACCGTAACACACACACACTCATTCATGTACACACACACACACACACTCATTCATGTATACACACACACACACACACTCATTCATGTACACACACACACACACACACAGGGAAAAGCAGCTTTTGGTTTGTCACTGGTTTCTCTGTAAAACACGAACGTTCCTCTCATCAACGAGTCATTCCTTCATATTTTTATATTCAATAAAATCTTTTGATGCTAGTGTTATTATACTGTATTATCATGTGGTATTGTTGTATTATTATACAATTTTATCATGTAGTATTATAGTATTATTATACAATTATTATAATATAGTTATGTAGTAGTATTAGTATTCATCTTTGATCATATCATTTTGTAGTATTGTAGTATTACAGTATTATGGTACAGAATTATGGTCGTATTATTTTGAAGTATTACAGTATTATGATGCAATATTATCATAGTATTATTATGTCGTATTATAATATTATGATACATCATTACGGTAGTATAATTATTGAGTATTATCGTATCATAGTGTTATGATATGACATAATCATAGTATTATTATGTAGTATTATAGTGCTATGATATGATATGATCATATTATTATTATTAATTATCAGAATGTTATCATACGATACAATATTCATTTTATTATGTAGTATTATGTTGTTATGATTATGTAGTATTCTAGTATTATGATACAATACAATCATTGTATTATTATGTAGTATTATACTATTATGAAAATATATTATTATAGTATTATTATTATGAAGTTTTATATATGATACAATACGATAGTATTATTATGTAGTTTATAGTATTATGATATGATTATTGTGTTAATATGTAGTAGTATTGTTGGATTATGATACAATATGGCAATAGTATAATTATGTAGTATTATAGCATTATGATACCATCATAGTATTATTATTATGTGGTATAATAGTATTATGATACGATCATAGTATTATGTAGTATAATAGAATTATGATATGATCATAGTATTATTATTATGTAGTATTATTGTATTATGATACGATACGATCATTGTATTATAATGTTGTGTTATAGTATCGGGGTAACAGTGTCCACCAGGGGGAGCTTTAACCCCAATCTCAAATATTCAGAGATTTAAACAGTTTAAACTGTTTTAAATGATTCAAAACTACAATGATCCAAATGATTGATTCAATTCGGAAAACGGACAAAGGAAAAAATAATATTGATCAGTATAAATACTGATCAGTATTAATTGTGATCAGTTTTATACTGATCAGATTCATATTTATCAGTTTAATATTGATCAGTTTCTCATCCAGCCGCAGTGTTGGAGTTAAAACTTATAAATGAAAAGGTCATTTTCCCAAATTAGGTGTAAAATCATGTAAACACACAGTTTGTTTTATTAATTTAACTTTGGGATAAACATCTGAAGCTCAATGTGACAGAAACTTTTCATTAAATTACAACAGCATCAAATAAATAACATTTATGCAATAAACCTGAGATTCAAACTAAAATGATGACAAAATGAATCTTCACTCAGTCCATCACTTTTCTCTCTCTTTTGTCTTCCTTTTCTCTTGGTGTCCATTTCACTTTCTTTCATAGCTGCGGCCTCAGCGCGGCTCCGCTGCGGCCTCAGCGCGACACCGATGCGGCCTCAGCGCCAATCCGATGCGACCTCAGCGCGGCTCCGATGCGGCCTCAGCGCGGCACCGATGCGGCCTCAGCGCAGCTCAACTACGGCCTAAGCGCGGCACCGATGCGGCCTTAGCGCGGCTCAGCGCGGCCCAGCTGCGGCCTCAGCACAGCTCCGATGCGGCCTCAGCGCGGCACAGCTGCGGCCTCGGCGCGGCTCCGATGCGGCCTCAGCGCGGCACAGCTGCGGCCTCGGCGCGGCTCCGATGCGGCCTCAGCGCGGCACAGCTGCGGCCTCAGCGCGGCACAGCTGCGGCCTCAGCGCGGCACAGCTGCGGCCTCGGCGCGGCTCAGCTGCGGCCTCAGCGCGGCACCGCTGCGGCCTCGGCGCGGCTCAGCTGCGGCGGACCGCAGGGGGACTGCGGGGGCTCGTGCAGCTTCCTCACGTGTTTCTTGAGATCAAAGTTGCGGCAGAATCCTTTCCCGCAGCTCGTGCACGTGAAGGGCTTCTTATCGTTATGCGTGTGCATGTGGAATGTCAGGTTGTAAACCTGATGGAAAGCTTTGCTGCAGATGCTGCATTTAAACTGCTTCTCCCCGCTGTGCGTCAGCTTGTGGTTCTTATAGTTTCCTGTAAATCATTCATATTAATAATGATATCATTATAACTTTATTATTATTATTATAATTGTTATTATTATTATTATTATTGTAACAATAATAATAATAATAATAATAATAATAACTCTTTAATTATTATTATTATCATTATTATTATTATTATTATTAGTAGTAGTAGTAGTATTATTATTATTATATTATACTACTACTAATAATAATATACTTAGACTACTACTACTACTACTACTACTATAATAATAATAATAATAATAATAATAACTACTACTACTACTACTACTACTTCTACTACTACTACTACTAATAATAATAATAATAATAATAATAATAATAATAATATTATTATTATTATTATGATTATAGTAGTAGTAGTAATAGTAGTAGTTGTAGTAGTAGTAACAATTATTTCCTTTAGAATAAATCTTTACACCAGTTCTACAGTTTTTCCGACCGCTAAACATTCAATACTTTATTTGATCAACATTTGATAAATATCAAATCGATAAATTTGATGTTTTTACCTTTTTGGTGAAAACCCTTTCCGCAGAATTCGCACACGAACGGTTTATATCCTGCGTGGATGCGCGTGTGCGTGTTGAGCGTGGAGCTGCGGTTGAAGGCCTTCCCGCACTGGCTGCACTTGTGCGGCTTTTCCTGCAGGAAACAGAATCGAGAAAGAGGAGCTGGAGACTAAAATATACTTAAACATAGAAAATACAAAAATAGAAAATTGAAAATTTAAAGTAGAAGAATAGAAACTAGAAAATAGAAAAATAGAAACAAGTAAATCGAAAAATGGAATAATAGAATATAGAAAATAGAAAAGCTCCTTCTTACAGATGTTCAAAATACAAATAAAAACTTTTTGCAAATGTATTTGAGTTGTATTAACCTGAGTGTGGATAATCTTGTGACGACACAGCGTGCTGGCCTGACGGAAGCCTTTCCCGCACACTTTGCACACGAAGGGACGCGCGCCTGTGTGCACGGGCATGTGGCGCGTGAGGTTGTAGTGCGCGTTAAAGACCTGAAAGCAGAAGGAAGAGGGTTAAGGTGAGGGTGAGGGTTAAGGTGAGGGTGAGGGTTAGGGTGAGGGTTAGGGTTAGGGTTAAGGTTAGGTTAGGGTTAGGGTTAGGGTTAGGGTTGGGGTTGGGGTGAGGGTGAGGGTTAGGTTAGGGTTAGGGTTAGGGTTAGGGTTAGTGTTAGGGTTAGGTTAGGGTTAGGGTTAGGGTTAGGGTTAGGTTAGGTTAGTGTTAGGGTTAGGGTTAGGTTAGGTTAGGGTTAGAGCGGGTTCGAGCGAGTTAATGTGGTTTAAGGTGGTTAAAGCGATTAGAAGCAGTTTACAGCGGTTTAAAGCAGCTAAATATAAACATATAAATATTAATACGGCCTGAAGGACAACAGATGAATAAACCAATAAAGAGGAACTAAAGAATGGAATGTTCATGTCTATACGTTTGGTAGTACATTTTTGTTTCGAGTTCGTATCCATTTTTAATATCTATAATATCTACATGTATAATATCTATTATATCTATATGTATAATATGTACAATATCTATATAATATGTATAATATCTATATGTAAAGTATCTTTAATATTTATATGTAGAATATGTAAGATATCTATAATATCTACGATATATGTATAATATGTATAATACATATGTCTATAATACATATATAATATGTATAATATCTACAATACATATGTCTATAAAACATATGTAATTTGTCTATGTGTATAATAACTAGAATATCTATACGTATATAATATCTATATCTATAATATCTATAATACATAGCTATAATATCTATAATACATATATCTAAAATATCTATAGTATCTATATCTTTAATATTTCTAATCTAATCTATAATACATATTTATAAAAAATAGTTAATAGTTAATATCTATATCTATAAAATCTATAATCATATACATTATCTATAACATCTATATCTATAATGTTTATAATATTTATTCTATCTATAATACATATATATATAATATCTATAATATAAATAATATATATATGAATATGTATAATATGTATAATATCTATAGTACCTATAATATCAAATATATGTATAATAACTATAATTTCTATAATAACCGTAATAGTTAACATAACTATAATATCTATACAATAATATTTCAAACAAATAATAAGTATAATACGTATAATATAATAAGTATAATACGTATAATTTAATAATTATAATAACTATAAAATAATGAGTATAATACATATCATATAATAATTATAATAAGTATAATATCATAGGTATAATAAGTATAATATAATAAGTATAATAATTATAAAATAATAAGTATAATATGATAAGTATAATAAGTATCATATAATAAGTATAATATAATACGTATAATAAGTATAATATAATAAGTATAATAAGTATAATATGAGAAGTATAATAAGTATAATATAATAAGCATAATATGTATAATATAATACGTATAATAAGTATAATATAATAAGTATAATAAGTATAATATGAGAAGTATAATAAGTATAATATAATAAGCATAATATGTATAATATAATACGTATAATAAGTATAATATAATAAGTATAATATAATAAGTATAATAAGTATAATATAATACGTAGAATAAGTATAATATAATAAGCATAATAAGTATAATATAATACGTAGAATAAGTATAATATAATAAGCATAATAAGTATAATATAATAAGTATAATAAGTATAATATAATACGTAGAATAAGTATAATGTAATAAGTATAATATAATACGCATAATAAGTATAATATAATACGCATAATAAGTATAATATAAGACGTAGAATAACTATCAAATAATAAGTAAATGAAGTACAACATAATAAGTATCACCTTTCCGCACACTTCGCAGGTGAACACCTTGGCTCTGCTCCCGGGTCCCGAGCCGCTGGTCCTGGGGGAGCTCTTGAAGCCCTTCCCGTAGTGCTGGACCTGGAGCTGGATGTGGCTCTGGACCGGCACGGGGTCCTGGACCTGGACGGGGCCCGGGTGCTCCTTCAAGTGTCCGAGCGCGCCCGGGCCCTTGCTCCGCTCCGCGAGGAAGGCTTTGTGGCGGAGCGGGGCGTGCAGCAGGTAGGAGGCCACCGGGTGCAGGTTGACCACGGGGGGCGGACCGGGCGTGTCCCCGCAGTCCAGGTAGCAGAGCGCGCCCACCGGGTGGAAAGCCGGACCCACCACCCGGGGCCGGAACAACTTGTACTGGCCGCTGCTCGGGGACGCGCCGGGATGCTCGTGCTTGTGGCGGAACCCGACGCCCAGGAAGTCGCCGCAGCTCCGCGCGGCCGCGGCGTCGGAGCGGCTCGAGTCCGGTCCGAAGTTCAGCGGGTTCGGTTCGTACGTCAGCGGCACGAACGGGAGCACGCAGCGCACGGGTGCGGGGGGCGCGTCGGGCGGCTCGGGGCGCCCTGGGGGGGATTGGAACCACAGCGGGACGGGCCTAGGCTCCGGAGTCCGGGACATGATCCGTTCGATGGAGAAGGCCAGCGGTTTGGAGCCCGGGACCGGGGGGGAGCCCGGTACCGGGGCAGGGGGGGAGCCGCCGGTCCCCGCTGAGAGGCGCAGCGCTGCGTCCATCACGGAGCTCCGGACCCGCTGAGCTGCGCTCCAGCCGCGGGGAAGATCCGCATGTGGGTCCGGAACCCCCTCCTGGTTCCCGGATCAGGAGAGGAGGAGGAGGAGGAGGAGGAGGAGACGGAGGAGGAGGAGGAAGAGGAAGAAGAGGAGGAGGAAGGGGAGGAGGAGGAGGAGGAGGAGGAGGAGGAGGAGGAGGAGAAGTGAACAAAGTGAATAAAGTGGATAAGTGATCGATTCTCCTCCATCAATCTGCACTTTGCGTCTGGAACCTCGGCGCGTCTGGTGGAGGAGAAGAGAAGGAGGAGAAGAAGAAGAGAGGAGGAGGGAGGAGGGGAGGAGGAACAGGAGGAGGAGGAGGAGAAAGAGGAGGAGTAGGAGGAAGAAGAGGAGGAGGACTGCAGTAGGTCTGGAGGGGCTGTGACGTCACCACACGGAGGGTCACCACGCTCCTTCTTCATCTCTCTATCTTCATCCCTCCATCCTTCTTCATCCCTCCATCCTTCTTCATCCCTCCATCCTTCCTTCCATCCATGTGAAAACAAACATCCCCATCACTCTGTTCTCCTTTCTTTTCCACTGTATACTGAAACAAACTGAAAATGATTTTCTTCAGGACCAGGACCAGCATCAGCACCAGCACCAGGACCAGCACCAGGACTAGCACAGAACCAGGACCAGCACCAGCACCAGCACCAGCACCAGGACTAGTTACCAGAACCAGGACCAAGACCAGCACCAGCACCACGACCAGCACCAGAACCAGGACCAGCACCAGCACTAGGGCCAGCACCAGAACCAGGACCAGGACCAGGACCAGCACCAGCACCAGCACCAGCACCAGCACCAGGACCAGCACCACCACCAAGACCAGCACCAGAACCAGAACCTGCACCAGAACCAGGACCAGGACCAAGACCAAGACCAAGACCAAGACCAAGACCAGCACCAGTACCAGTACCAGGACCAGGACCAGGACCAGCACCAGGACCAAAACCAGGCCCTCCGTGTGGCCCCTGTTCCATTCCGTTTGGAGCAAAATGTGCTGCAACTTCAGATCAAATAGAAAATTAAACAAAGCGAAAACAAAACAAATGTATAATCAGAGGAAAATCCCCTTTTGTTCTCTTTTACAGTTTCACTGATTTTAGATAAGATTCTATGAAATATTGAACCGGATCTTTTTTTTATTTAATCTCAAAAGTGAATTCATCCAAAGGAACAAAATGTCGGTGAAATCCACGTGAAGACTACACGTGGAATAATAACAATATTAATAATAACACATTTTTGTTATTGTTGCTTTATTGTATTAACAGTGGTTGTTAATGTTTATCTTTTGTAATCAGCATTGAGGTTATTATGGTTGTTGTTTTACAGGAAGTGGTTGTTAATATTATTGAATCATTATCATTCTTGTTGTTATTATACTTATTATAGTATTAAACATATTATTTTATACTTATTATGTTATTATACATATATTATTATACTTGTTATTATACTTATTATGTTATTATTCTTATAATATTATTATACTTATTATATTATTATACTTATTATGTTATTATACTTATTATAGTATTAAACTTATTATATTATTATACTTATCATAGTATTATATTTATTACAGTAATACACTTATTTTAATATTTTACTTATTATAGTATTGTACTATCATTCTCATAGTATCATTCTCATATCATGATCAGTGCCACACACGTGCCTCCATTGTCTCCTTTGAAATGCGCGTCGCCACTCATTCATGTCAATACATTTCATTTGATATTATCTTTAATTTATCTTTGCCTGTAATATCATTTTTAACTGTTTATGAAATAATTCTTTTGACAGAGCGACAGTTTATATATGATATATATTTCTAAACTGTATACATTAAATATATATTACTATACTGTATATGTGATTTATACTACTAGACTGTATACATTATATATATATATATTACTACACTGTATATATGATATATATTACTATACTGTATATATAATTTATATTGCTAGACTATATATATAATATATACTATACATATATATATATATATATTTATATATCATACATAGCAATATATATCATATACACAGTATATATTTAGACATATCATACATAGTAATATATCTCATATACACAGTATATATATACTGTGTATATGATATATATAACTATATATCATTTATATGGATATTTGTACATACATATCGATACTGTAAATATGATATATATTATATATATACTATAAACATAATGTATATTACTATACTGTATATATGGATATATGTATATATGTATTCCTATATTTTACATATGACAATATAGTAATATATGATATATATTACTATACTGTTTAAATAATATTGATATATGTATAGTTGATATATTTCTATATATGATATAAATATAGCTTCACTGGATATATGATATATATATTACCATATCATATTTATTACTATACTGTATATCAAGTTCAAGTTAATGATGTATATATATATAATACCATATCATATGTATTACTATACTGCATATATAATATATATTATAGCATATCATATGTATTACTATACTGTATATATGATATAGATTCCTATATATGACATATAAATCTATACACTATATGATATATATAGTATATATATATATATATATTATATTACTATGCTGTACATTATATATTTAGTTTAAACCTATGACTCGATATGAACTACTTTCACTTTCGACTTGAGTCTGGAATCAAATAAAAATAGTGGAACTGATATCTAAATCATCAAAATAGATCAAACCTCATTGATATTAATTAAAAAGATGTAAAAATATACACCTGCGAGGAAATGATGAAGTGGAGAAGAAACAGAAAGATGAGAGTAGAGAGACCGATAGAGAGAGAGACAGATAGGCATAGAGACAGATAGAGAGAGCGACAGATAGAGAGAGAGATATATGGATAGATTGAGAGATAGAAATATCGATAGAGACGGATAGAAAGAGAGGCAGATAGGTGGAAAGAGAGACCACCAGAGAGAGAGACAGATAGAGAAAAAAAGACAGAGAGAAAGACGGATAGATGGACAGAGACAGAAAAAGAGACAAATAGAGAAATTTCAGATCAATAGAGACAGATAGATCGTGAGAAACATATATAGATAGAGGGACAGATAAAGAGATAGAGAGAGAGACAAATAGAGAGAGAAAGACAGAGAGAATGATAGATAGAGAGACAGAGTGAATGATAGATAGAGAGACAGAAATAAAGATGGATTGAAAGACAGATATATAGGGAGAGAAAGATAAATACATAGACAGACACATAGAGAGACAGATAGATAGAGAGACAGTGTTTAATCTGGTTTTATCTGGTGTACAGTGTTTAATCTGCTTTAATCTGGTTTACAGTGTTTAATCTGGTTTACAGTGTTTAATTGGGTGTACAGTGTTTAATCTGGTTTAATCTGGTGTACAGTGTTTAATCTGGTTTAATCTGTGTACAGTGTTTAATATGCTTTAATGTGGTGTACAGTGTTTAATCTGGCTTAATCTGGTTTAATCTGGTGTACAGTGTTTAATCTGGTTTAATCTGGTGTACAGTGTTTAATCTGCTTTAATCTGGTTTACAGTGTTTAATCTGGTTTAATGTGGTGTACAGTGTTTAATCTGATTTCATCTGGTTAAATCTGGTTTAATATGGTGTACAGTGTTTAATCTGGTCTAATCTGGGGTACAGTGTTTAATCTGGTTTACAGTGTTTAATCTGGTTTAATGTGTGTACAGTGTTTAATCTGGTTTAATATGGTTAAATGTTGTTTAATCTGGTGTACAGTGTTTAATCTGGTTTAATCCGGGTTACAGTGTTTGATCTGGTTTACAGTGTTTAATCTGGTTTAATGTGGTGTACAGTGTTTAATCTGGTTTAATATGGTTTACAGCATGAGCATGGACAGCTTGAAATCTGGTTTAATCTGGGTACAGTGTTTGACCTGGTTATATCTGGTGTACAGTGTTTAGTGTGGTTTAATTTGGTCTAATCTGATGTACAGTGTTTCATCTGGTTTAATCTGGTTTAATCTGGGTACAGTGTTTCATCTGGTTATATCTGGTGTACAGTGTCTAATCTGGTTATAGCTGGTGTACAGTGTTTTGTGTGGACATGCAAACTCCACACAGAAAGGCTCCTATTTGGGAGATAACCCGCCGGAGCACGGTGCGAACAGCGCCCCAGACGGGAATCGAACCCAGGACCTTCTTGCTGTGAGGCAGCAGTGCAATGCGCCACCGTGCCACATATGGTGCCACATACATCTGGTTAAATCTGGTTTAATATGGTGTACAGTGTTTAATCTGGTCTAATCCGGGGTACAGTGTTTAATCTGGTTTACAGTGTTTAATCTGGTTTAATGTGGTGTACAGTGTTTAATCTGGTTTAATCTGGTTAAATCTGGTTTAATCTGGTGTACAGTGTTTAATCTGGTTTAATCCGGGTTACAGTGTTTGATCTGGTTTACAGTGTTTAATCTGGTTTAATGTGGTGTACAGTGTTTAATCTGGTTTAATCTGGTTAAATGTGGTTTAATCTGGTGTACAGTGTTTAATCTGGTTTAATCCGGGTTACAGTGTTTGATCTGGTTTACACTATGAAATCTGGTTCAACCTGGGTACAGTGTTTGACCTGGTTATATCTGGTGTACAGTGTTTAGTGTGGTTTAATTTGGTCTAATCTGATGTACAGTGTTTCATCTGATTTCATCTGGTTTAATCTGGGTACAGTGTTTCATTTGGTTATATCTGATGTACAGTGTTTAAACTGGTTATAGCTGGTGTACAGTGTTCAGTGTGGTTTAATTTGGTTTAATCTGGTGTACAGTGTTTCATCTGGTTTTATCTGGTTTAATCTGGTGTACAGTGTTTCATTTAGTTTAATCTGGTGTACAATATTTAATCTGGTTTCATCTGGTGTACAGTGTTTCATTTGGTTTAATCTGGTGTACAGTGTTTCATCTGGTTTTATCTGGTTTTATCTGGTGTACAGTGTTTCATCTGGTTTAATCTGGTGTAGCGTGTTTGATCTGGTTTAATCTGGTTTAATCTGGTGTACAGTGTATAATGAGGTTTTATCTGGTTTAATCTGGTGTACAGTGTATAATCAGGTTTCATCTGGTTAAATCTGGTGTACAGTGTTTAATCTGGTTAAATTTGGTTTAATCTTGTGTAGAGTGTTTGATCTGGTTTAATCTGGTTTAATTTGGTGTACATTGTTTAATCTGGTTCAATGTGGTTTAATTTTATGTAGAGTGTTTCGTCTGATTTAATGTGGTTTAATCTGATGTAGAGTGTATATCTGTTTTCATCTGGTTTTAGCTGGTGTACAGTGTTTGATCTGGGTTAATCTTGTTTAATCTGGTGTACAGTGTTTCATCTGGTTTCATCTGGTGTACAGTGTTTAATTTGATTTCATCTGTTTTAATCTGATCTACAGTGTTTAATGTGGTTGAATCTGGTTTAATCTGGTGTACAGTGTTTCATCTGGTTTAATCTGGTGTACAGTGTTTAATTTGATTTAATCTGTTTTAATCTGATCTACAGTGTTTAATGTGGTTGAATCTGGTTTAATCTGGTGTACAGTGTTTCATCTGGTTTATTCTGGTGTAGAGTGTTTAATCTGGTTTAATCTGGTATACAGTGTTTCATCTGGTTTAATCTGGTGTAGCGTGTTTCATCTGGTTTAATCTGGTTTAATCTGGGGTACAGTGTTTCATCTGGTTTTATCTGGTTTAATCTGGTGTACAGTGTATAATGAGGTTTCATCTGGTTTAATCTGGTGTACAGTGTATAATCAGGTTTCATCTGGTTAAATCTGGTGTACAGTGTTTAATCTGGTTTAATTTGGTTTAATCTTGTGTAGTGTGTTTGATCTGGTTTAATCTGGTTTAATTTGGTGTACATTGTTTAATCTGGTTAAATTTTGTTTAATTTTATGTAGAATGTTTCGTCTGATTTAATGTGGTTTAATCTGATGTAGAGCGTATAATCTGGTTTCATCTGGTTAAAGCTGGTGTACAGTGTTTGATCTGGGTTTATCTGGTTTAATCTGGTGTACAGTGTTTCATCTTGTTTCATCTGGTTTAATCTTGTTTACAGTGTTTAATTTGATTTAATCTCTTTTAATCTGATGTAGAGTGTTTAATTTGGTTTAATCTGGTGTACAGTGTTTCATCTGGTTTCATCTGGTTTCATCTTGTGTACAGTGTTTAATTAGATTGAATCTGTTTTAATCTGATCTACAGTGTTTAATGTGGTTTAAACTGGTTTAATCTTGTGTAGAGTGTTTTGTCTGGTTTAATCTGGTTTAATATGATGTAGAGTGTTTGATTTGGTTTAATCTGGTGTACAGTGTTTAATCTGGTTAAATCTGGTTTAATCTGGTGTACAGTATTTCATCTGGTTTAATCTGGTGTACAGTGTTCATTGTGGTTTAATTTGGTTCAATCTGGTGTACAGTGTTTCATCTGGTTTTATCTGGTTTAATCTGGTGTACAGTGTTTCATTTAGTTTAATCTGGTGCACAGTGTTAAATCTGGTTTAATCTGGTGTGCAGTGTTTCATCAGGTTTCATCTGGTGTACAGTGTTTCATTTGGTTTAATCTGGTGTACAGTGTTTCATCTGGTTTTATCTGGTTTAATCTGGTGTACAGTGTTTAATCTGGTTTAATCTGGTGTGCAGTGTTTCATCAGGTTTCATCTGGTGTACAGTGTTTCATCAGGTTTCATCTGGTGTACAGTGTTTCATTTGGTTTAATCTGGTGTACAGTGTTTCATCTGGTTTAATCTGGTGTGCAGTGTTTCATCAGGTTTCATCTGGTGTACAGTGTTTCATTTGGTTTAATCTGGTGTACAGTGTTTCATCTGGTTTTATCTGGTTTAATCTGGTGTACAGTGTTTCATTTAGTTTAATCTGGTGCACAGTGTTAAATCTGATTTATTCTGGTGTAGAGTGTTTAATCTGGTTTAATCTGGTGTACAGTGTTTCATCTGGTTTAATTTGGTGTAGCGTGTTTCATCTGGTTTAATCTGGTTTAATCTGGGGTACAGTGTTCCATCTGGTTTTATCTGGTTTAATCTGGTGTACAGTGTATAATGTGGTTTCATCCGGTTTAATCTGGTGTACAGTATATAATCAGGTTTCATCTGGTTGAATCTGGTGTACAGTGTTTAATCTGGTTTAATTTGGTTTAATCTTGTGAAGTGTGTTTCGTCTGATTTAATGTGGTTTAATCTGATGTAGAGTGTATAATCTGGTTTAATCTGGTTAAAGATGGTGTACAGTGTTTGATCTGGGTTAATCTGGTTTAATCTGGTTAAAGCTGGTGTACAGTGTTTGATCTCGTTTCATCTGGTTTAATCTTGTTTACAGTGTTTAATTTGATTGAATCTGTTTTAATCTGATCTACAGTGTTTAATGTGGTTAAATCTGGTTTAATCTTGTGTAGTGTTTTGTGTGGTTTAATCTGGTTTAATATGGTGTACAGTATTTAATCTGGTTTATCTGGTGTACAGTGTTTAGTGTGGTTTAATTTGGTTCAATCTGGTGTACAGTGTTTCATCTGTTTTTTTCTGGTTTAATCTTGTGTACAGTGTTTCATCTGTTTTTTTCTGGTTTAATCTGGTGTACAGTGTTTCATCTGGTTTAATCTGGTGTACAGTGTTTCATCTGGTTTAATCTGGTGTACAGTGTTTCATCTGGTTTAATCTGGTGTACAGTGTTTCATCTGGTTTAATCTGGTGTAGCGTGTTTGATCGGGTTTAATCTGGTTTAATCTTGTGTAGAGTGTTTCATCTGGTTTAATCTGGTGTAGCGTGTTTGATCGGGTTTAATCTGGTTTAATCTTGTGTAGAGTGTTTCGTCTGGTTTAATCTGGTGTACGGTGTTTAATCTGGTTTAATGTGGTTTAATCTGATGTAGAGTGTTTAATATGGTTAAATCCGGTTTAATCTGGTGTACAGTGTTTAATATGGTTTAACAGACAGGCAGACAGACAGACAGACAGACAGACAGGCAGACAGACAGGTAAACAGACAGACAGGTTGATGTTCCAAAAACTATAATAACTGTATGATAATGGTTTGATAACTATATAATAACTATAATAACTGTACATTAACTATATAATTATTATAATAAGTGTGTGATAATTGTATAATTACTGTATAATAACTATATTAACTGCATAATAACTATAAAATAGAAGTATAATAACTACAATAACTGTATGATAACTGTATAATAAGTGAAAAATATGTGTACAATAACTATAATCAGATCAGAATCAGAATCAGAAATACTTTAATAATCCAAGGGGGAAATTACTTAATAGAATTAATAAAAATTTAAATTAATTCGAAAATTAATTAGAAATTTATATTAGAAATATTAGAAAATTAGAAATTAATAACTATAATTAGTGTATGATAACTGTATAATAACGTTATAATAACTATATAAAAACTGTACATTTACTTTATAATAACTATATTAACTGTATGATAACTGTATAATAACAGTATAATAACTATATAATAACTATAATAACTGTACATTAACTGTATAATTACTATATTAACTGTATGATAACTGTATAATAAGTGTAAAATACGTGTAAAATAACTATAATAACTGTATAATAACTATAATAACTATAATAACTGTCGATTAACTATAATAACTGTATAATAACTGTATGTATGACATGGTGCACCAGCCTGTTGTCACCACCAGGATGGTGAAGACCTGAGGAGGAACTCCAGGGGCGGTCTCCAGACCACGGACTAGGACCATGGTGAGGGCGTCCTGGTCTTGTGCCAGCTGAAAGACCCCAACATCAAACCCTGGATCAACAAGGACATTCAAGCTCCTCGACAAGGAGAACAAGCTTCCATGGCAGGAGACGAGGAGGAGAAGGAACTGAAGAGGAGCTAAGGGAGAGGTCTGAGGTGTGGAATGAGATGAAGAGGATTTCCGCTACAGTCAGAGCTGAAGCTGTTCTTCAACAGGTTTGACACTCCATCCCCCTCCCCAGAAAGGTCCAACCCATCCACCACTTCCCCTGTTCACACCTCTCACCTTCCCCCAACTGCTACTGAGGACAAAGACCACACCAGCGACGCTCCAACATGATGAGTCACGTTCTTTGACTGAAGCCCTGGTTATACCTTCATGCAGAGAGAGCAGGGCGTTTATCGCTGGCACATTCTCTGTTACGGTATTCTCAGAAACCACGAATGGCACTAGAGAGAAAATACCGCGTGAAGCAGGAAGTAGTAAACGAAGAAGAGCGCTAGTAGACACTAGACAGCACGCACAGAATCTGAGCTTGTGTCAAGGAGTGGTTCGTGGTGGTTGAACCGACAAAATCAGCGAAAAGGAGAAAAGGAGCCGGTCTGTCGCCCCGCTCCATGTAGGGACAGGAGAGGGGGGTTCGAACCCATGTCCTGCTCAGCATTTTATTACAGAGGAACTGACTGACCCACGGAACGGAGTCACACTGTGGTATTATTCTCCCTCTTTGCAAGACTCTCTGAAAAGAAACTGCACATGAATACCAATAAAAGCGTTCCCTTGTGAACTGAACTTTACAGAATTGGTAGAAAAAAAGTCAAAAAGTGATCCGTAGACTTTGAATTTCACATCTGAATTGTGCTGCGGATCAATGTTGTCCAACACATCAGAAATAAAACGCTGACCTCCCATGGCTTCCAGTGCTTTTCCAGGGAACGCCCCTTGTGCCAAGGACGAAATATGGGAGGTGCCAACACTCCATGGCACCACCCCCAATGGCTCCCTCGCACCCTTAAACTTAGGGAGGGCATTTATTGACCTATCCTTATCCAGCCTCCTGGCGGCAGAGCAGCTGACAGTGGTGCAGATTGACCACGACATGGAGGCCTGGCTCAATGACTACCTCCCTCACAGGGGGAAGTACATCCTCCTGCAGGGCAGCCAGTCCACCCCAGGGAACTGTCCTGTCACCATTCTGGTTCAACCTCTACACCTCTGACCTCCACTTCAACTCCAAAACCTTCCACCTCCAGAAGTTCTCTGATGGGTCCTCCATTGTCAACTGCATCTGGCAGCTGAACCCCTCCCGTCCTGGAGCCCTCAACACCACCTGTAACCTCAGCCCCACCCTCCCAGCACCTTCAACTATAAAGAGTTATATTTGTTCAGAGTTCATTGTTATTTCATTTGATTGATTTGCTCTCTGTTCTGTCTCCTGTTGGAAACACCAACGTTTACTATTATGGGATGGAGAAGCTTCATCTTTATTTGGATGAAAAATAAAAAATAAAAATAAAAATAAAAATAAAAAAACCTGCTTGTCACAGTGCTGTGGGGGGTGCTTCTATGTCTGTGTGTGTGTGTGTGTTGTGTGTGTGCATTTGTGTGTGTGTGTGTGTCTGTGTGTGTGTCCGTGTGTGTGTCTGTGTGGTGTGTGTGTGTATTTGTGTGTGTGTGTGTCTGTGTCTGTGTGTATTTGTGTGTGTGTGTTTGTGTGTGTGTGTCTGTGTGTTGTGTGTGTGTATTTGTGTGTGTGTGTTTGTGTGTGTGTGTCTGTGTGTGTGTCTGTGTGGTGTGTGTGTGTATTTGTGTGTGTGTGTTTGTGTGTGTGTGTCTGTGTGTGTGTCTGTGTGGTGTGTGTGTGTATTTGTGTGTGTGTGTGTCTGTGTCTGTGTGTATTTGTGTGTGTGTGTTTGTGTGTGTGTGTCTGTGTGTTGTGTGTGTGTATTTGTGTGTGTGTGTGTCTGTGTCTGTGTGTATTTGTGTGTGTGTGTTTGTGTGTGTGTCTGTGTGTTGTGTGTCTGTGTGTGTGTGTGTGTGTATGAGTGTGTGTGTGTATGAGTGTGTGGTTGTGTGTGTGTGTGTGTCTGTGTCTGTGTGTATTTGTGTGTGTGTGTGTCTGTGGAGGGGTCTGTTTGGTGTGTTTGTCTGTGTGTGTGTGTGTCTGTGTGTTGTTTGTCTGTGTGTGTGTGTGTGTGTATGAGTATGTGGGTGTGTGTGTGTGTGTCTGTGTTTGTGTGTATTTGTGTGTGTGTTTGTGGGGGGGGGGTCTGTTTGGTGTGTGTGTCTGTGTGTGTGTGTGTTTGTGTGTGTGTCTGTGTGTTGTGTGTCTGTGTGTGTGGGTGTGTGGGTGTGTGTGTGTGTGTGTCTGTGTTTGTGTGTATTTGTGTGTGTGTTTGTGGGGGGGGGGTCTGTTTGGTGTGTGTGTCTGTGTGTGTGTGTGTTTGTGTGTGTGTCTGTGTGTTGTGTGTCTGTGTGTGTGGGTGTGTGGGTGTGTGTGTGTGTGTGTCTGTGTTTGTGTGTATTTGTGTGTGTGTTTGTGGGGGGGGGTTCTGTTTGTGTGTGTGTATCTGTGTGTTGTGTGTCTGTGTGTGTATTTGTGTATGTTTATGTGTGTGTCTGTGTTGTCTCCCCTCCTCCACTCAGAACAAGGAGGTTCTCCGTCAGCATCTCAGCCGACGAGGTGTTTGATGTGAGTATCGATCCGGTATTGTTACCGTGGAAACAGCCAATAGGTCTGAGGGAGGAAGTGAGGTCACATGACCTTAGGTTATTGACCCCGCCCCCTAAAAAAAGCCATTTCACACACGTCTGAATGGATTAAGAGGTGAAGAGGATACCCTGGATCTAATCGAGACAATGTTCACAACAATGTTCTGATGGAGCAGGTTCTGTTGGAGAAGATTCTGATGGAGAGGGTTCTGATGGAGAAGGTTCTGATGGAGCAGGTCTGATGGAGAAGGTTCTGTTGGAGAAGATTATGTTGGAGTAGGTTCTGGTGGAGTAGGTTCTTATGGAGCAGGTTGAGATGGAGCAGGTTCCGATGGAGAAGATTCTGATGGAGAAGGTTCTGCTGTAGAAGTTTCAGATGGAGACGGTTCTGTTGGAGAAGGTTCCAATGGAGAAGGTTCTGATGGAGCAGGTCTGATGGAGAGGGTTCTTATGAAGAAGATTCTGATGGAGCAGGTTCTGATGGAGAAGGTTCTGATGGAGCAGGTTCTGCTGGAGAAGATTCTGATGGAGAAGGTTCTGCTGGAGAAGGTTCTGATGGAGAAGGTTCTGATGGAGCAGGTCTGATGGAGAAGGTTCTGTTGGAGAAGATTATGTTGGAGTAGGTTCAGATGGAGACGGTTCTGTTGGAGAAGGTTCTGATGGAGCAGGTCTGATGGGGAAGGTTCTTATGAAGAGGATTCTGATGGAGCAGGTTCTGATGGAGAAGGTTCTGATGGACCAGGTTCTGTTGGAAAAGATTCTGATGGAGAAGTTTCTGATGGAAAAGATTATATTGAAGATTCCGATGGAGAAGGTTCTAATGTAGAAGGTTCAGATGGACACGGTTCTGTTTGAGAAGGTTCCGATGGAGCAGGTTCTGATGGAGAAGGTTCGTTGGGGAAGGTTCTAATGGAGAAGGTTCTGATGGAGCAGGTACTGATGGAGAAGGTTCTGATAGACAACGTTCTGATGGAGACGTTTCTGGCGGAGAAGGTTCAAATAGACAACGTTCTGATTGAGCAGTTATGATGGAGAAGATTATGATGGAGTAGGTTCTGTTGGAGAATGTTCTGATGGAGAAGGTTCTGAGAGACAACGTTCTGATGGAGCATGTTCTGATGGAGAAGTCTCTGATGGAACAGGTTCTGACGGAGAATGTTCTGATGGTGAGGGTTCTGATGGAGCAGATCTGATGTGGAAGGTTCCAATAGACAACGTTCTGATGGAGCAGGTTCTGAAGAAGAAGGTTCTGTTGGAGAAGGTTCTGATTGACAACTTTCTAATGGAGCAGGTTCCAATGGAGAAGATTCTGATAGGAAGGTTCTGATGGAGAAGGTTCTGATAGACAACGTTCTGGTGGAGAAGGTTCTGATGGAGAAGATTCTGATTGAGCAGGTTTAATGGGGAAGATTCTGAGAGACAATGTTTTGATGGAGCAGGTTATGATGGAGACGGTTCTGATGGAGAAGGTTCTGGTGGAGCAGGTTCTGATTTAGAAAGTTCTGATGGAAAAGGCTCTGATAGAGAAGATTAGGGTGAAGGAGGTTCTGAAGGAGAAGGCTCTGATGGAGAAGATTCTGATGGAGAAAGTTCTGACAGACAACGTTCTGATGGAGCATGTTCTGATGGAGCATGTTCTGATGGAGAAGTCTCTGATGGAACAGGTTCTGACGGAGAATGTTCTGATGGAGAGGGTTCTGATGGAGCTTATCTGATGTGGAAGGTTCCGATAGACAACGTTCTGATGGAGCAGGTTCTGAAGAAGAAGGTTCTGTTGGAGAAGGTTCCGATTGACAACTTTCTGATGGAGCAGGTTCCGATGGAGAAGATTCTGATAGGACGGTTCTGATGGACAACGTTCTGGTGGAGAAGGTTCTGATGGAGAAGATTCTGATTGAGCAGGTTCTGAGGGAGAAGGTACTGATGGAGAAGGTTCTGATGGAGAAGGTTCTGATGGAGCAGGTTTAATGGGGAAGGTTCTGAGAGACCATTTTTTGATGGAGCAGGTTCTGATGGAGAAGGTTCTGATGGAGCAGATTCTGAAGAAGAAGGTTCTGATAGACAACGTTCTGATGGAGCAGGTCTGATGGAGAAGGTTCTGATCGAGCAGGTTCTGAAGAAGAAGGTTCTGATGGAACAGGTCTGATGGAGAAGGTTCTGTTGGAGAAGGTTCTGTTGGACAACGCTCTGATGGAGAAGGTTCTGATGGAGAAGGTTCT
This sequence comes from Zeus faber, assembly GCF_960531495.2. Taxonomy (NCBI): domain Eukaryota; kingdom Metazoa; phylum Chordata; class Actinopteri; order Zeiformes; family Zeidae; genus Zeus; species Zeus faber. The sequence goes on from NC_137201.1 coordinate 35,902,515, forward strand.
GATGGAGCATGTTCTGAAGGAGAAGGTTCTGATGGAGCAGGTTCTGATTTAGAAGGTACTGATGGAAAAGGCTCTGATAGAGAAGATTAGGATGAAGCAGGTTCTGATGGAACAGGTTCTGATGGAGACGGTTCTGATGGAACAGGTTCTGATGGAACAGGTTCTGATGGAGACGGTTAGGATGGAGAAGGTTCGAATGGAGAAGGTTCTGATGGAGCAGGTTCTGATGGAGCAGGTTCTGATGGAACAGGTTCTGATGGAACAGGTTCTGATGGAGCAGGTTCTGATGGAACAGGTTCTGATGGAACAGGTTCTGATGGAGCAGGTTCTGATGGAACAGGTTCTGATGGAACAGGTTCTGATGGAGACGGTTAGGATGGAGAAGGTTCGAATGGAGAAGGTTCTGATGGAGCAGGTTCTGATGGAGCAGGTTCTGATGGAACAGGTTCTGATGGAACAGGTTCTGATGGAACAGGTTCTGATGGACGCCTGAAGCTGTTTCTGAGAAAGAGAAGGAGAGAAACAAATAGATACAAGGATCCATACAGATGGAACATGGACAGCAAGACGTGTGTGTGTGTGTGTGTGTTTGTGTGTGTTTGTGTGTGTGTGTGTGTGTGTGTGTGTGTGTGTTTGTGTGTGTTTGTGTGTGTGTGTGTGTGTGTGTTTGTGTGTGTTTGTGTGTGTGTGTGTGTGTGTGTGTGTGTGTGTGTGTGTGTGTTTGTGTGTGTGTGTGTGTGTGTGTGTGTGTGTGTGTGTTGTGTGTGTGTGTGTGTGTGTGTGTGTGTGTGTGTGTGTGTGTGTTTGTGTGTGTTTGTGTGTGTTTGTGTGTGTGTGTGTGTGTTTGTGTGTGTTTGTCTGTGGTTGTGTTTGTGTGTGTGTGTGTGTGTTTGTGTGTGTGTGTTTGTGTGTGTGTGTGTGTGTGTGTGTGTGTTTGTGTGTGTGTGTGTGTGTGTGTGTGTTTGTGTGTGTGTGTGTGTTTGTGTGTGTGTGTGTGTGTGTGTGTGTTTGTGTGTGTGTGTGTGTTTGTGTGTGTGTGTGTGTGTGTGTGTGTGTGTGTGTGTGTGTGTGTGTTTGTGTGTGTGTGTGTGTGCGTGCTCCCGCTACCACTCCATCCATTAGTGTGTGTGTCTGTGTGTGTGTGTGCGCAGCAGGGAGAGGAACAAACACAGAATCAGACTGATTAAGGAGTAGGTGCAGTCTGTCTGTCTGTCTGTCTGTCTGTCTGTGTGGCAGCAACAGTGCAGAGAGACAGGTCCTCAGATCAACCTCAATCTTCTCTTGTTCTGTGTCTGAATGATCCATGCTGCACTGCAGGGGGCGCTGAGGGTAGAGAGACAGACACAAGAGAGACAGACGGAGGAGGAGGTGAGGCAGAGGTGATGAAGATACTGAGGAGGAGACTGGGGAGGAGGTGAGGATGAGCTGAGAAGGAGACTAAGGAGGTTGTGAGGAGGGGACTGAGGAGGAGACTGAGGAGGAGGTGAGGCAGAGGTGATCAAGAGACTGAGGAGGAGGCTGGGGAGGAGGTGAGGAGGAGGTGAGGGGGAGACTAAAGAACAGGTGAGCAGGGGTGAGGAGGAGACTGGGGAGGAGGTGAGGAGGAGGTGAGGGGGAGACTGAGGAGGAGACTGAGGAGCAGGTGAGACGGAGGTGATCAAGAGACTGAGGAGGAGACAGGGGAGGAGGTGAGAAGGAGCCGGAGAAGGAGGTGGTGAGGAGGTGAGGAGGAGACTGAGGAGGAGGAGGAGGAGACTGAGGAGGAGATTGAGGAGCAGGAGGAGGAGACTGAGGAGGAGATTGAGGAACAAACTGAGAAGGAGGTGGGGAGTGGGTGAGGAGGAGATGAGGAGGAGACTGAGGAGGAGATGAGGTGGAGGTGAGGCGGAGACTGAAGAGGGGACTGAGGAGGAGGTGAGGAGGAGGTGAGAAGGAGACTGGGGAGGAGGTGGAGAGTAGGTGAGGAGGAGACTGAGGAGGAGACTGGGGGGAGGAGATGAGGGATGAGGAAGAGACTGAGGAGGAGGTGAGCAGGAGGTGAGGAGGAGAGTGAGGAGGAGGTGGAGAGTGGGTGAGGAGGAGACTGAGGAGGAGACTGGGGGGAGGAGATGAGGGATGAGGAAGAGACTGAGGAGGAGGTGAGCAGGAGGTGAGGAGGAGACTGGGGTAGAGACTGAGGAGGAGGTGGGGAGTGGGTGAGGAGGAGAATGAGTAGGAGATGGAGGAGGTGAGGAGAAGAAGGAGGAGGAGATTGAGGCAGAGGTGAGGAGGAGACTGAGGAGGAGGTGAGGAGGAGACTGAGGAGGAGGTGAGGAGGAGTTGAAACCCGATCTCCGTGTGAGCGTCTCCTAATCCTGTTAGCTGTGTGGCTGCTAGCGGAGCGTGAGACGTTTCCTGATGCTCAGACTTTTATTTTGAAGAGATAATCACAGCTTTCACGCTGAGGCTCATTAAGGTGCCAGAGGAGCCGCCCTGCGAGGTGCTCGCTGCACGCTAACAGGCGTGTTGCTCTACACGCTAACAGGCGAGCACCTCGCAGGGCACTATTCGCTGTGTGGCACAGTGGCGCAGCAAGAAGGTCCTGGGTACGATTCCCGCCTGGGGCGCTGTTGGCACCG
>NC_137201.1:35905332-35907832 GCF_960531495.2 Zeus faber
ACAACAACAACAACAAAAATGGAGCCGCTGTTCCACGAGCGGGCCCACGGAGGAAGCACCGAGGTAACGAGGCGGCATTCGGGTCAGAATGAGGACGCAACCTTACCGTCCACCTCTGCCAAGCATCCTTCTTGCCAACGTCCAGTCCCTGGAGAACAAGATAGATGAACTTCGAGCAAGGATTCAATTCCAGCGTGACACGAGGAACTGTTGCGTCCTCTGCCTGACGGAAACATGGCTGACCCCCACTGGTGCCGGATGAAGCCATACGTCCAGCCGAGGCCTTCTCCGTGTTCCGCGGCGACAGAACGGGGGAGTCGGGGAAATCCAAAGGTGGAGGCGTCTGCCTAATGGTAAACAACCGCTGGTGTAACGCCAATAACACCGAATTCCTCTCCCACTCCTGAAAGAAGAAAGAAGAAGAAACAGTCTTTATTGGTCACGCAACACACCACACTAAAACACATGCTTGCACACACACACACATGCACATGCACATGCTTTGATGGTGGCCAGTGAAATGGAATCTCTGCTTTTGACCCATCCTGGCTTGTCCTTCCTCCGGGGGCACAGCCAGGAGCAGTGGGCAGCATACGTGGACGCGCCCGGGGACCAGGTGATAAGTGTCCATCGCTGGTCAGACCATGATGGGTGCATGTTTTTGGTGGGGGTCCTTACTGACGTGAGGTGGAGGAAACCCCATGTGAGCACGGGGAGAACATGCAAACTCCACACAGAAAGGCTCCTATTTGGGAGATAACCCACCGGAGCACCGTGCCAAGAGCGCCCCAGGCGGGAATCGAACCCAGGACCTTCTTGCTGTGAGGCAGCAGTGCAATGCACTGCACCACCGTGCCACCATGGAACAGCTGCTCGCCCAACCTGGAACAGCTGACCATCCTATGCCGTCCATTTTATCTCCCCCGGGAATTCAGCACGGTCATCATTACAGCCGTTTATATCCCACCGCAAGCGGACACCGACGCAGCTCTGTCGGTTCTGCACGATGTGTTGTGCGGATTTCAGAACAGACATCCCGACGCGGCTGTGGTGGTGACTGGGGACTTTAACAGGGCCAACCTTAAAAAAGTTCTGCCTAATTTCTACCAACACATTACGTGTGCCACCAGGGGAGATAGAACTTTGCACCATTGTTACACACCTTACAAGAACGGACACAAGACCGTCTCGCTCTCTGCTTTCGGGAAATCAGATCACGCCACGATCTCGCTGATTCCTGTTTACAGGCCTCTGATCGCGCCAGAACTGGTGGTAACGAGGGAAGTGAAGCGGTGGACGGACCAATCGGGGGCTGCGCTTCAGGACGCTCTGACTGACGTAGACTGGGACATGTTCCAATCAAGTTCAAGTGACGTCAGCAAGTTTACGGAGGTTGTAGTAAGTTTTGTAACTACGCTAGCAGACAACATCGTTCCCATGGTGAAAGTTCAGAGATTTCCAAACCAGAAACCGTGGGTTGATATATCCATCCGCTGCGCTCTGAATGCTCGCACGGCCGCTTACAACGACGGTCTTGTATCCGGAAATATGGACAATTACAAAGCGGCGTCGTACAATCTGCGGAGGGCAGTGAAGGACGCTAAACAGACATACAGGGAGACGGTGGAGCTACAGATGGAGCGGGGGGACACAAGACTCTTGTGGCAGGTGCTGCGGGCTATTACGAATTACAACAGCAGCTCCTCCCCAGCCACGAGTGTGGACGCCTCCCTCGCCAACGAACTGCACTCCTTTTATGCACGGTTTGAGTCTGGCAACAGCACCGCTAGCTCGCCGGCTTATTGGAGTCACACCGCTGGGGATGAGCGCGCACTCTCAGTGTCCGTGCACGTGGTCAGGAGGGCTCCGATGCGGGTGAACACCAGGAAAGCTGCGGGCCCAGATGGCATATCTGGGCGAGTACTGAAGACCTGTGCTAACCAGCTAGCTCCGGTGTTCACCACACATGACTGTGTGGCCAGGTCCAGCTCCAACACCACCATAGAGTTTGCTGACGACACCGTTGTCGTGGGCCTGATCACCGACTGCGACGAGAAGGCCTACCGCAAGGAGGCGGCTGACCTGTCACTCTGGTGCCAGGACAACAGCCTCCACCTGAACGTCAGCAAAACTAAGGAGCTGATTGTGGACTTTAGGCGAGGATCACAATCGAGGATGCAATGGGACTTAATGGGACTTCTGTTGACAGGGTGAGCAGCTTCAAATACCTGGGAGTCCACATCACAGAGGACTTAACATGGACTGTACATACAGACACTCTGGTGAGGAAGGCGAGGCAGTGTCTTTACCACCTCAGGCAGCTGAGGAAATTCCGGGTTTCGGTGAGGATCCTCAAGTCCTTCTACTATGGATCAGTGGAGAGCATCCTGACAGGCAACATCACTGCCTGGTTTGGGAACTGTACTGCCCAGGACAGGCGGGCCCTGCAGAGGGTGATGCGTTCAGCTCAAGATTCAAGATTCAAGATTCAAGATTTTTA
>NC_137201.1:35912832-35970332 GCF_960531495.2 Zeus faber
AGACCCTCCCAGTTTTTCTCCTGAAACTGCTCTGAGCCTAGATGCACCCTTTGTACTTTCATCAGTGCCCTCCCCCCACCTGAGACCACTTGGCAAACTGTGGGGTGCCCCCTTCCTCCATTTGCCCACCTGCAGAAGGCTCTTCTCCCAGTTTACCTTAGCAGACGAGGCCCCCTGATAAATTTTAAGGCAGTCTACGAGCAAAGTAACATCTCCCTGGGTCTGAATGAAGACGATGATGTCATCGGCCTCGGCTGAGACTGCGATGTCCCGGCTCTGTAAAAAGTCCCAGTGGCGAGAGCCCCGTTAGTCTGTTCCTGATCCTGCATATTAGGGGCCAGTGCAGAGGTACAGGCCAGTACAGGCATCCAGTTTTTGAGGAGCGCCAGGTCTCCCTTCTTGGGCAGCAGAGACAGGGCGGCCCGATGACAGGAGGCCGGCAGGGAGCCCATGCATTCCAGCAGGGCATCCAGGAAGTCCTGCCCCAGGCAGCTCTGGAAGTGTCTGAGAAACTCAGCAGGAAGCCCGTCCAATCCTGGCGCCTTGCCCGGTGCCATTTGCCCTACTCCAGCGGTGAGATCCTCCAGGGTGATAGGGTATCCAGGCCGACCCGCTCCTCCTCTCCCAGCTGAGGGACCCCCTGAAGGAGCTGTGCGGTGGATCCTCCTCACAGTCACTCTGTAGAGGGCAGCGTACTCCACCGCAGGCCTCCTCACCTCCTCCAGGTCGGTGGTCACCATCCCATGGGGCAGACGGAGGCATGCCATCAGCTTCCTCAGGTCCGCAGTCCTCTCCAAATTAAACAAAAAACTGCTGGGAGCATCCATATCATTAATAGATATAAAACAAGGCCTGACAGAGCTCCATTCACTGTCTGGAGTAAAATTAAGATAACTGCTGCTTTTTGTTCTGTAATAGAAAACCCCGTCTGTGCTGCTGTTGGGAATTTGGTTGTTTTCTATATTTTTAATCTCAGTCTCCAGGGTGCTTAGCCCCGCCTTGGTGTATGCAGTGGAGTATGCAGTGTACTGCTGGCAGAAGGTCCTGATCTGGGCTTTCCCCACTTCCCACCACTGGCTCAAGGATTCAAAATCCTATTTCTTTGTGCTCCGAAAAGTCCAAAAATCCTTAAAACAATCACAAAAGAACCTGTCCTGTAAAGGTTAGGTGTTGAAGTGCCCATAGGAGATGTTTCTTCTCTTGGCTAAAAAATAAAGTTGAATAGAAATTAAATGATGATCTGTAAAACCAAGCGGGATGATGGAACTCAGTGCTAACCTGGGGCTGACGGCCTTGCGCACATTGGCGCTGTCCAGCCTCCGACTGACACCTTCACCCAGATATACCGCCTGGAGTAAGAATGATAAATCCTCCAGTATGTATGTATGTATACTCCATACATACATACTATACATACTATACCTGCCACCATCAATGTTTAAGGACCCAGAATTAAAGTGCTCCATAATGAAGAGGAAAATGAAAAACAGTAGAACAGACAGATGGGAAACCCATGATAAACATCACCATGACAACCAACCTATTTTCTTCTTTTAAAACGTTGAGCACCTTCCCCCTTCCTCCCTGTGTTAGGGTCTTCCTTAATGCAGTCACGTGTTTCTTCAACCTGTATCTTTTCTTTTCATCCAGGTGTTCTCCAAACCCCCCTCCACCACCTCCACCACCTCCTCTGCGGCACAGCTACAGTTCTTATCAATTTATTGGTGTCTGGAAAGAAATCCTTCACCTTAACAGATTGCCAACAGTCTCATCAAGAGAAGAAGTGATCTCCTCCTGAGAGTAGAAGTTTTCATTTAGACAGTCTACATCTGACACGAACAAACAATCACAATCACTTTCACTGTCATCCTCCAAGTCCTGATCCTGGCTCTCAGAGGCCAGGGGTTCAACCTCCAACACCTCCAACACCTCCACCACACTGTTATCCTCCGTGTCCTGATCCTGACTCTTAGAGGCCAGCGGTTCAACCCCCACCTCCACCACCAACCCTACCACACTGTCATCCTCCATGTCCTGTAGAACCAGCACTGTCTCTGCAGCCAGCGATGGAGGCACATCCCTGGTCGGTGCGGGGGGAGCATCCATGCTCCCAGCCTGAGGAGTGGCACCACCCCAAGCCGGACGGAGGAGGGTGTCCGCTCCCTGCTGACGACCCCTGTGACGCTCCCCATTCTTGACCCTGACCCTGATTTCCAGCTCCTGCTCCGGGGAGCTGAGCAGCATGAGGACCTGCACCTGCCCCAGCTCCTCCTTATTACACCCAAGTGAGTTAATCTTAAACAGGCTTACAATTTACCGAAGGCTGCAGCTCTCGCTCCAGCACCTCATTGGGGATGAATGGAGGGGACTCCTGAGACCACCACGCTGGTGGAGAGCAGCGCCAGCGGCGACACCTGCACAAACAGGCCGTCCACCGTGAGGCCGCTCTCCACCAGTTGGGCCATGTAGCGCTCCTGCTTCACAAAAAACATCACTGCCCTGCTCATTCTAGCGGTGATAGACAGGTTCTGGGCCCCAATCTCCAGGGCCCCAGCCTCCAGGACCTGCTCCACACTCACACCAGGGTCCGACTGGACCCCAGCTCCGTGCCGCAGGACACAGCCGGTGTTGAGCGGAACCATGACGGCAACAGACAACAAAACTAAACAATGAATTAAAACAAAAAAATGAATACAACTAAACAATAAATTAAGACTAAACAATTAATAAAACTAAGCAATAAAGTAAGACACAGGTTACATTACAACACACCCAAACTACTACAACACAAATGAAGAAAAGAAACAGAAAAAACTGCATACTGCTTAAAGTTTGTGGAACAAACAAATGACCACAAACCAGTTGAGAGAGATTTTAGATTTTTGAAAAAACCTTTATTGGAACTTATGTCAACACATGGCCACCATTTAGACAAAGAAAAATACAAAAAAGATGATCTTAAACAAAACTAAAGAACAAACAAATGAATAAATAAATTGATAAAAGAATAGAAGAAGAGAAATAAAAGGTGGATGAGAAGTGAAGCAGCAACATTTCAATGGAACAAAACATCCCCAATGCATCACAGTCACCATGTGGTGAAAGTAACATCCACCCTGATGTGGGCGCTCAGCAGTCCTTCAAATGACCCCTGACCCTGATGCTCTCCTTCCTGCTCTTCCATACGGCCAGCGTGGACAGTCCAGACAGCAGCTTTAATAAAACATGAAGAGTCCTTTTTCTCTGTACCTACAAAATACCTACAAAATAAAAGCCTTAAACCCTGAAAGCAACCTGAAAACAAAACAAACAAACCCCTCTAGCTGTCTCACTGTGCAAGAAGGTGATGGAGCGTTTCCCTCTGTGTGCTAAACAAACAACTCTCCCCTGTGCTAGGGTTAGGGTTAGGGTTAGGGTTGGTAGTATAGTTAGTAGTAGTAGTTAGTAGTACTGTAGGGTTAGAGAGCGTAGGTCTGACACTTCGACACGGGTGTAAAAAAGTGCCTTCTTCCCAAGGGTCTAAAACTCCCTCACAGCAGGAGTTTTAAGAGACCCCTTGCTCCACCTGCCACGCCCATACAGCAAGACAGACAGTCAGAGAAGGGAAGACATCCTCACATCAGTCATCACACAGGTCAGACAGAGTAACCTTCTCAGCATACACTCTGAGGGGCCCTGGCTTGGGTCCACTCACCTCCTCTACCGACCTGTGCAGCAGTCTGGAGGAGCGGGTCCTGTCATATTTTGCTCTTTTTGTAAATAAAGGCATTCTGTTGTCATGAGATACAAACTGTAGGAGTCCATGATACGTTTCATGGAACCGTCACCCATCAGTAAACTATAACCCGGAAAACTAGTGAGTTTTACTAATGACAAACCTTGATTTACAGCCAAAAAGCAGATGGCTGCTTTGTGTAACTTGTGCTGCGTTTCACAGAACAGGGAAAATTGCAACACGTACCAAAAACAAATAACTGGACCCTGTGTATTGCTGCCTGTAGCTATATCTATTATTATTATTATTATTATTATTATGAATATGATTAAGGTTTATGATTATGATTATGATTATTATTATTATTATTATTATTAGTAGTAGTAGTAGTAGTAGTAGTAGTAGTAGTAGTAGTAGTAGTAGTAGTATTTATATGGGCTGGACCCCCTATTGATATTGTTCTGGGAAAATTCTCTGAATTTTTAAATATAAAACAATTTAAAACAGAAGAAAAAGAGATTAATCCACAAAAATGAGTCACCATGTAGAGTCCAATCCATTGAAATGTGCAAGTGAGTGATGCATTCAAGATCCAGCGAGGTTTCGGGAAAATAGAAACCCTTCTATATTGGAAATGTAATCCAAGGAAAAAAGTAATCAGTGAAATGATTTAAGTCCGACTACCTTGGTAAATCTCTGTAAATACGCAAACCTACATAAATACCTAAACCTACGTAAATACTTAAACCTACGTAAATATGTAAATATGTAAATACTTAAACCTACGTCAATACATAAACCTATGTAAATACATCATCATTGACCCACACGAGACCCAACGTCACCTACTGTCACTGAGACTGCACATGTACTTACACACAACAAGGTAAGTTATAACAATGACAAGCTTTGTTTTAAAAAATAATAATTTACGTTTGTTTTAAAAAACGTCTTGTATCGTCAGAAGAGGCCACGTGACCAGTTGTAGTTCCAAATTTCCTAGACCTAATTCACTGTTTTTCAACACATGTTGTCATCCAATGTTTATGTTTTTGTGTAAATGTTGTTTGTGTCTATGTTTATTTGTCTCACCCGTGTTGATTCTCCCTCTTGGAGTAGTGATCAGTTGTTTATAGACCCAAACATGATAAATAGTTATCCAAAGAGGGGGGTTGGTGGTGGTTCTCCATAACCAAAAACTGTGCTCTTGTCATTCTACAGGAGTTCTTGATGATTAATAATTAATAAAGAGTTGCATTGCAGGTTGAGAACTTGAACTCCACTTGCAGACTAACTCTGCCCTGGATGAAATGGCATACAAATACTCTGTGTTGTATGTCCAGCATGCTGATAGCACAGGTTAAAAAAAAAAAAAAAAAAAAAAAAAGGAAGAAAATCATATTTACAGTAACACACTTTATGACCTCATATTATTGACTATACATTTCAAGATTCAAGATTCAAGAGGTTTATTCATCACATACTTATACATACTTTCATACATATATGCAGTGAAATGTAATTTACATTACATTTATATTTAGTCATTTAGCAGACACTTTTATCCAAAGCGACTTACAAGGGAGAATAACATTCAAGCTACATTGTAACAGAAACGTTCGTGTTACAATAAATAAATACTGCTAAGTAGTGCTAAGTAATTGTAAGTTAGGAGAGGAGGTGCTCTCTGAAGAGCTGGGTCTTCAAGTGCTTCTTTAAGAGAAAGAGGGAGGCCCCTCTGGTGGTTTTTGGTAGCTCGTTCCACCAACGTGGAATTACAAATGAGAACAGCCTGGATTGCTGCGGTTGTGCAGCCGGCAGTGCCAGGCGATGCTCATTTGACGAACGCAGCATCCGGGGGGTAACATGTGCTCTTACAAGAGCATTTAAGTAAGTGGGAGCATTCCCAACAATCACCCTGTAGGCAAGCATCAGAGGCTTGAACTTGATGCCAGTGGCTACATGTAACCAGTGTAGCTTGATAAGCAGCAGAGTAACATGTGCCCTCTTTGGCTGGTTGAGCACCATTCGCACCGCCGCATTCTGTATCATTGGCAGTGGCTTAACCGCACAAGCCGGCAAGCCTGTTAAGAGAGCGTTGCAGTAGTCGAGCCGGGAAATCACCAGGGTTTGTAACAGCAGTTGAGTGGCATATTGGGTCAGGTACAGCCTGACTTTTCGGATGTTGAACAGTGCGAGCGGCACGACTGAGAGACGGTTTCAACAATGTCCAAGAATGTCAGTTGGTCATCGATAATGACACCTAGATTCCTTGCAGCCTTGGTAGGAGCAAGCGATAAAGAGTCAATTTTGATATCAATGTTGTGATAAATACCTTGTTTGGCTGGGAAGACCAACAGTTCCGTTTTTGCCAGATTTAGTTGAAGATGATAATCCTTCATCCACGTGGATATGTCAGCGAGGCAATCCGAGATCCGCGTCGAGACAGTGGGGTCATCAGGCAGGAAAGACAGATAGAGTTGAGTATCATCCGCATAGCAGTGATATGAAAAACCATGCGAGCGGATGATCGGGTCCAGCGAGGTGGTGTATATGGCAAAGAGGAGAGGTCCCAGCACAGAGCCTTGGGGCACTCCTGTGGTGAGGTGGTGAGGCACAGACAACTGGCCTTGCCATGTCACACTGAACGAAAGCCCAGTGAGGTAAGATTCGAACCAGGAAAGTGCACTGCCAGAGATGCCCATACTTGAGAGTATGGACAGGAGTATGCTGTGGTTGACAGTGGCAAAAGCAGCTGATAAGTCAAGCAGAATGAGAACCGAGGATTTGGCAGCAGCTCTAGCAGTTTTTAAGGCCTCCGTCACAGACAACAGGGCTGTTTCAGTGGAGTGTCCACTTTTGAAGCCAAATTGAGGTGGATCAAGAGGGTTGTTTCTTGACAGGAACTCTGTAACCTGTCTCGAGACCGCCCTCTCAATGGTTTTGGAAAGGAATGGTAGGAGTGAGACCGGCTGATAGTCTTCCACTCGAATGGGATCGAGTGAAGATTTTTTGAGCAGTGGTGCTACCCTAGCCACTTTGAAAGCAGAGGGGAATGTGCCAGAAGTGAGGAAAGAATTCATCAAATGTGTAATTGCCGGGATGACAGTCGGTGATATGGCTTGAAGGAGGTTAGATGGAATCGGATCTAGCGGACAGGTAGTAGGATGGCTACATGTTAGTAGTTTAGATACCTCACTCTCAGCGAGAGGGGTAAAACCAGGGAACAATGAGCCTTGAGCCGGAGTAGACAGGTTGTGAGTTAGTTGTTTGGAGAATTTGCTGCTGATAGCTGCCACTTTGTCCGTACAAAAGGAGGCAAAGCTATCAGCAGCGAGGTTGGTAGCTGGAGGAGGTGGTGGAGGGTAGAGCAGAGACTTAAAGGTGGAGAATAACTTACGTGTGTACGTGGCACCATTGATCCTATCGTTGAAGAAAGCCTTCTTAGCAGCAGTGATGCTGGAAGAGAAGGAGGACAGCAGTGTCTGGTAGCTTGCAAGATCTTCAGTCACTTCGGATTTGTGCCATTTCCTCTCGCTGCTCTGAGGTCAGTGGGCGATGTCCGGAGGGTCTCACTCAGCCACGGGTGCAACTGGGTTGATCGAACAGGTCTGGTGGACACAGGCTCTCCAGACATGAGCTCAAGGTAGAGCAGAGAGAACCTGGGCATCATTAACCTGTAGAGAGGAGAAAGTGCCGTGAGGCGGAAAAGAGGAGGAGAGCACAGAAGAGAAGTGGGTGGGAGACAGGTTGCGGAGATTGTGGCGGATGGAAACCATGGGTGGGGAGGTAGAGGGTTGTTCTGGAAGCTGAACATTGAAGCAGATGAATAAGTGGTGTGAGAGATGGAGAGGGGTGACCATTAGGTTGTCTGTGGTGCAGCTCAGAGCAAGAATGAGATCAAGCTCTTTGCCAGCCTCGTGAGTCAATGGAGTCGGGACCTGTCTTAGGTCGAATGAGCGAACCAAAGACAGTAAGTCAATCAAGCTCGCACTGTCCAAGTGGATGTTCATGTCACCGAGGACGAGCATGGGACACTCATGCTCAGGTATTGAAGACAGCAGGGTGTCAAGCTCGTGTAGGAAGTCACCTAGTTGTCCTGGTGGACAGTAGATGACGAGCACATAGGCTTTTACCGGAGCAGTCACCAAGATGGCATGATATTCAAAGGAGACAAAGTTGTTTAACGGCAGCAGTGGATTAAATTTCCATGTGTTGGAAATTAGCAGGCCAGTCCCACCACCACGGCCAGATGGTCGGGAGGTGTGGGAGAATGAGTAGTTTGTGGAAAGCGCAGCTGGGGTTGGTTCAGGTTTTCAGGTTTAGTACTCCTCAGAGACCCCGTCCATCTCCACGTCCTCCGCTAAATGGGCCACGTCCTCATCGGAGAAGGGACCCTCAGGGTCGACATCCTCCGCCTCTCAAACATAGCTGGAGGACGCAGAGGTCTGCGGTCGGGATGGTTGGGTGATGAGGGTGTGGTCCAGAATGTGCCTCGCAGGGACCCAGGACCTCTCCTCTGGGCCGTAACCCTCCCAATCCATCAGGTACTGCAGGCCTCTCCCACGCCGGCGGGAACGTAGGAGACGGCGGACAGAAAAGGCAAGACCCCCGTCAATGAAGCGCGGAGGAGGCGCCAAGGGGACCAGAGCACTCTCCTGGACTGGCTTGACCTTGGACACATGGGAATGGTGGAAGGTGGAATGGACGCGCATGGACCTGGGGAGCTTGAGCCACACTGCCAGCGGGTTGACGACCTTCTCGATCTTGAACGGGCCGATGAACCGAGGAGCCAGCTTCTTAGAGTCCACCTTCAGGGGGAAGTCCCGGGTGGAGAGCCAGACCTTCTGGCCCGGCTGGTACTTGAACATAATGCTCAAAATATTAGCAATTAGCAGATGTTGGTCACCTGTAATTTACATTCAGCAAGTCTATAGTTGGAAAAAACACATCTTGAAATCTTAAATAGAGCGGCGACGGTTGGCGGCAGAGGTGTTGCGGCTAGCGGCCCGGAGGAGGGCGGCCTGGGCCTGGGTCGCTGCGACAGCAGCGAATGAAGGCCTGGACAAGGGCCGGGAACAGCGGTTGGAAGCCGTAGGCGCACTGGAAGGGAGAGAGGCCTGTGGCCAAACTGATAAGGGTGACGTGGGCATATTCCACCTACAAAAGCTGCTTAGACCAGGACGATGGGTGTTGAGACGTCATGCACCGAAGGGCCGTCTCCATCTCCTGGTTCTTCCGCTCCGTTTGGCCGTTGGACTGGGGGTGGTACCCTGAGGACAGGCTGACGTTGGCCCCCAGGAGCGAAACAGAACTCCCTCCAGGAGACCGAGGCGAACTGGGGACCCCAGTCGGATACAACATCTACCGGGATGCCATGGAGGCGGAAGACGTGATACAACAGTAGCTTGGTGGTGCCCTTGGCCGACGGGAGCTTCGGTAGAGGCATGAAGTGAGCCATCTTGCTAAACCTATCCACCACGGTGAGGATGGTAGTGTTACCTCTAGATGGTGCCAGACTGGTGACGAAGTCCACGGAGATGTGAGACCAGGGGCGATGAGGAACCGGCAGTGGGTGTAGAAGACCGGCAGGAGCAAGAAGAGAGGGTTTGTGCTGATTGCAGGTGGGGCAGGCATTGACGAACCCTCGGACGTCTTCACCCAGGGAGGGCCACCAGAAGCAACGTTGGATGACCTCCTTCGTCCGCTGGATCCCCGGGTGGCAGGTGAGTCGGGAGTTGTGGGCCCACTGGAGAACCTCTGACCAGATAGACGGTCGGGCGGACATGCGCTGGGTCCGGGTTGGTCCTGGGCGGCGGCTCTTACTTTCTCCTCCACCTCCCAGGTGAGTGTGGCGACTAGACGGGAGGACGGTAGAATGGTGTCGGGGTCAGCAGTGTCTTCCTTCTCCCCCTGGAACTGCCGGGACAGGGCGTCGGGTTGGACATTGCGTGACCCCGGCCGATAGGAGAGGGAGAAATTGAATCGGGTTAGGAAGAGCGCCCAACGAGCCTGACGGGAGTTCAGCCTCCTGGTGGACTGGATATACTCCAGGTTCTTGAGCATGTCCCTTAGCACGTCACTGACCAGGGCCAATTTGTTGTAGTTCCTCTCGGCCGGGGTCAAACGCCTGAAGAAGAAGGCGCAGGGATGAATTTTCAGATCGGAGGCGGTTCTCTGGGACAGGACATCTCCGACTCCCACGTCGGAGGCGTCCACTTCCACCACGAATTGCCGTTCAGGGTCAGGCAATACCAGAATGGGGGCGGAAGTGAATCGTGCCTTCAGGGCCAGGAAGGCGTCGCTGGCGGCGGACCACAGGAACGGCACCTTGGAGGAGGTTAGGGCTGTGAGAGGGGCCGCCACCGTGCTGTAGCCTTGGATGAACCTCCGATAGAAGTTGGCAAAACCGAGGAAGCGCTGGAGTTGTTTGTGGGAGTCCGGGGCGGGCCAGGTGGTGACGGCGGAGACCTTGGTGGAGTCCATCTGGATGGTCCACCGCCCTACGACATACCCCAGGAAGGAGACGGATGGGAAGTGAAACTCACACTTCTCTGCCTTTACAAAGAGTGAGTTCTCCAGGAGGCGCTGCAGGACCGTCTGGACGTGGTGAACATGCTCGGCTTGGGATCGCGAGAAGATCAGGATGTCGTCGAGGTACACGAAGACGAACTTGTTGAGCATGTCCCTTAGCACGTCACTGAGCAGGGCCTGGAAGACGGCGGGGGCGTTTGTGAGGCCAAAGGGCATCACCAGATATTCGTAGTGACCGAAGGGAGTGTTGAACGCCGTCTTCCATTCGTCCCCCTCTCGAACCCGGACCAGATGGTAGGCGTTGCGTAGGTCGAGCTTGGTGAACACCGTGGCCCCTTCCAGGAGTTCGAAGGCTGATGAGATGAGGGGCAGGGGATAGCAGTTCTTGACCGTAATGTCGTTGAGACCACGATAGTCAATACAGGGGCGAAGCTTCTTCTCTATAAAGAAGAAGCCAGCCCCCGCCGAGGATGAGGAGGGATGGATGATGCCCGCTGCCATAGCATCGTTAATATAGGTGTCCATGGCTTCTCTCTCCGGGGTGGACAGGGAGTACAGGCAGCCTCGGGGCGGGGGGTGGAGCCGGGCTGGAGGTCGATGGCAATATCGTATGGCCTGTGCGGGGGAAGGGATGTCGCCTTGGCCTTGCTGAAGACCTCCTTGAAGTCCAGGTACTCGGCGGGGACCCCCAACATGTCGGGTGCGGAGCTGGAGCTGGTGGATGGCTGAGGTGCGGCGGCTTGCTTCAGGCAGACCTGATGGCACGCAGGACTCCATCCCAGAATAGCCCCTGTGGTCCAGTCGAGGTGTGGGTTGTGACGCCGTTGCCAGGGGAACCCCAGGAAGAGAGGGCGACGAGGTGAGTGCAGGATGCAGAACTCTATCGTCTCGTGGTGGTTGCCGGACAGGAGCATGCGGATGGGAACCGTCTGATGGGTGACTGTCCCCAGGAGGCGGCCATCCAGGGCAGTGGCAGGAACCGGAGAAGGCAGGAGAACTCGACCAACACCCAGCTGCCGTGCTAGGTTATCGTCGATGATGTTAACATGGGAACCAGAGTCAATAAGTATGGCGAGGGAATGTGAGCCTTGGGGCAGCAGCAGCCGAGCCTGGCACAAGGGGCGTAGGTTGGAGGGGGATTTGGAGGTGTGGCTCACCAGGACCTCCTCCCTCACTGGCAAGCCCGGCCCTTTTACCGGACACCCGGAAATGTAGTGTCCAGCTAGACTGCAGTAGAGGCAAAGGTTCCCCACCCGGCGTCTCTCCTTCTCCTCCGGGGTGAGGCTGGCCCGGCCAACCCGCATGGGAGAGGCCTTACTCGTGGGTTGACGGGCCGGAAGAGCTGGCGGCCCGGAGGAACCTGGTTGCTGGGCGGCGCTCCACTTGCCTCCGACGCCTCTCTCGCTGCGGGGCCTGGATGCGTCGGTCGATACGGGAAGCAAGCTCAAGGATGCCATCAAGAGAGGTGGGCCGGTTGTGGGAAACTAGCTCATCCTTCACGTACTCTGCTAATCCCATCAGGAACGCGTCAGACCCAGGAGACCACCAGCAGCATCGGGACCTCGTGATGTCACCCCGAACACCTTGTGGAGCTCGGTGGCGAAGGCGTGGAAGGAGGAGCAGGCTGGTGTGCATCGTTCCCACTCGGCCGTTCCCCACAGCCGAGCACAACCCCTCAGGTGACTTACGGTGAACGCCACCCTGGCATCCTCGGAGGCGAGGGTGTGGGGCTGCAGAGCGAAGAGGATGGAACAGTTCGTGATGAACGGACTACTGCCGTCTGCGTCTCCGGCGTAGTATTCTGGAACCCCCACCCGGGGCTCCAGGGAGTACCCAGGCTGGGCCGGTGCTGGTGGAGGTGGGTCCGGGGAAGCAGGCGGTGGGATGAACTGACCGAGAGCGATGGCGAGCTGCTGGACCAATATAGTGGTTAGATTGCAGATCTGGAACAGCTGCGTGCGCAGGTGAATAGAGTTGGGCTAATGGGACAGGTAAGGAGAGGGAGGGGAAGGTAGAAGAAGGCGGAGATCATGACAAAGTCGACAAATCCTGGCTCCCAGGCATGTTCAAAGCGTGGATATATCCGTGTGGTATTCTGCCAAGTATACTACTGCCGCTACTTGTCTATGAGATCCCCATGTCCACCGTGGAGACCTTGGAGAGGAATGGTCAGCCGCCGTCTCAGGAGATGGATGGGGTTGCCTAGAAGCCTCAGCAACATTGCCCTCTACAGGGACAGCACAAAACTCTTGTTGCCCCTGGAAGTCTCTGGAAGAAGAGTTCAAGGTTACACGGACTCGAGAGGTGCTGATGTACAGAGACTCTAGCGACCCAAAGGTGGCTCAGGCTGGAGTGGTGGTGACGACTGGAACGAAGGTGGAGTGCCCAGGCCGCTGTGCTGGTTGCTTACTCTGTCCTGCCTAGCCCAGCGACCTCTTCACCTTTGGAAAGGTCGAGACCCCGAACTGCCCATTGTTTCTCAGCAAGGGGAACGTTGGAGCACATACTGACCTCCTGTCCAAAAGCTCTCGGCGAGGGCCGATACACCTGGTGCCATAACCAGGTGCTGAAACCGATTGCAGGCCGAGTACGCAACACCACCAGTGCAATCACTTTTGTTAGGGCAGGAGTGCAGCCAAGGGCAGGACACAAGAGGGCGGCAGCATGGATCCTGTCAACGGCCTAGGACTGGCAACTCTCAGTGGAGCTGAATAAACAGCTGAGGTCTCTGAGGCCACCAAGACCTTCGTCATCATGGAGCTGACAGTGCCATGGGAGGACCCCTTGGGGGAGGCTCATGAAAGGAAGCAGACCAAATATGAATATCTGGTTATCAACTGTCGAGAGCAGGGCTGGAAGGCGAGGTGCATGCCCATTGAAGAAGGCTGCAGAGGATTTGTGGGTCACTCACTTCACAGAGCCCTCAGTGTACTGGGCATCAAAGGAGGAGCAAGGAGGAGAGCCATCAAGAACATCACCGCAGCAGCTGAGAAAGCCTCAAGATGGCTCTGCATCCGGAGAGAAGGTCCATGGAGACAAACGAATTCCACCTGAACACACACCGTGGTTTGATCAACCATGGTGGGGTCGCCTGGGAGGGTGTATGATGTTGAGAGGTGGGGTCGCCTGGGAGAGGGTGTATGATATTGAGAGACCTGAAACACCCGAGGACACCAGGTTACATCACTGATGATGTTTTCAGGTGCATCGGAAGATTTATTCAAGAAGTTATTATTATTATTATTATTATTATTATTATTATTATTATTATTATTATTATTATTATTATTATTATTATTATTATTATTGTTATTATTATTAGTACAATTATTATTGCTATTATTATTATTTTACTATCTATACAATATACTTTGGCAACATTGTGTTTACTGATGGTCCTGCCAATATAGTTGAATTAAATTGAGAGAGGGGGGGGGCAGACAGACAGACAGACAGGAGGAGGAGGGACGAGAGGAAGGTTCCTTCATCGTATCTCAACAGAACTCTGTCCAGCACTGAGCAGAGGACAATACATGACTGTGGTATTGCTACTACTGTAGTAGTTGTGTAGTAGTAGCAGTACTGTAGTAGTAGTACTGTAGTAGTAAATGGTATACAGCGCTTTTCCAGTCTTGCAACCACTCAGAGCGCTTTACAATACACGCCTCACATTCACCCATTCACACCCATTCATACGTCGATGGCAGCGACAACCGTGCAAGGAGCCACCAGCTCATCCAGAGCACTTAAGGGTTCAGTGTCTTGCTCAAGGACACTTCCACGTGCTGCCAGGAGGAAGGGGGGATCGAACCAGGAACCCCCTGATTACTGCACGACCCACTCTACCACCTGCGCCACTATCGCCCATAGTAGTAGTAGTACTGTAATAGTAGTGTACTAGTAGTAGTACTGTACTGTACTGTACTGTAGTAGTATTGTGGCAGTACTGTAGTAGTAGTACTGTTGTAGTATTCTAGTAGCACTGTAGTATTTGTACTGTAGTAGTACTGTAGTAGTATTGAAATAGTACTGTAGTAGTACTGTAGTAGTAGTACTGTAGTAGTACTGTTCTAGTAGCACTTTAGTAGAAGTACTCTAGTAGTACTGTAGTAGTATTGTAGTAGTACTGTTCTAGTAGCACTTTAGTATAAGTACTCTAGTAGTACTGTAGTAGTATTGTAGTAGTACTGTAGTAGTATTGAAATAGTACTGTAGTAGTATTACTGGAGTAGTGTCGTAGTAGTCCTGCAGTAGTAGAACTGTAGTAGTAGTAGTACTGTAGTAGTACTGTAGTAGTAGTACCATAGTAGTACTGTTCTAGTAGCACTTTAGTAGAAGTACTCTAGTAGTACTGTAGAAGTAGTAGTAGTACTACTGTAGTAGTAGTAGTACTGTAGTAGTACTGTAGTAGTACTGTAGTAGTACTGTAGCAGTAGTACTGTAGTATTAGTACTGTAGTAGATCTGTAGTAGTATTGTAATAGCACTGTAGTAGTATTACCGTAGTAGTAGTCCTGTAGTAGTATGGTAGTTGTAGTAGTAGTAGTAGTAGTGTAGAAGTATTACTGTAGTAGTACTGTAGTAGTAGCACTGTAGTATTAGTACCATGGTAGTACTGTAGTAGTATTGTAGTAGTACTGTAGTAGTAATAGTGGTAGTAGTAGTAGTAGTCCTGCAGTAGTAGAACTGTAGTAGTAGTAGTACTGTAGTAGTACTGTAGTAGCACTGTAGTATTAGTACTGTACTAATGCAGTACTACTGTAGTAGTACAGTCCTCCCCTCCTCCCTCCTCCAACCTCCTCCTCCCTGCTACTGCAGTAGCACTGTAGTATTAGTACTGTACTACTACAGTACCACTACTACTACTACAGTAGTATTGTAGAAGTAGTAGAACTGTAGTAGTGGTAGTAGTAGTAGTAGTAGTAGTAGTAGTCCTGTAGTAGTAGCACTGTAGAAGTACTACTGTAGTAGTACTGCAGTACTACTGTAGTAGTACAGTCCTCCCCATCCCCCTCCTCCCTCCTCCTCCCTGCTACTGTAGTAGCACTGTAGTATTAGTACTGTACTACTACAGTACTACTACTACTACTACTACAGTACTACATGACTATTACAATTGTACTAGTACTGTAGTAGTAGTACTGTAGTAATACTGCAGTAGTATTGTAGTAGTACTGTAGTAGTAGTACCGTAGTAATAGTAGGAGTGTTGTAGTAGTACTATAGTATTAGTACTGTAGTAGTTCTGCTGTGGGGGCAGATGGACAGAGTGTTACAACTCCTGAGGTTCAGAGTTAAGCAGCTGATGTTTTGTCCCCTCCCCCTCCCTCCATCTCTCCCTCCTCCTGCCTCCTCCTCCCTCCCTCCTCCCTCCTCCCTCCTCCTCCCTCCCTCCTCTCTCCCTCCTCCCCCCCCTCGCCCCCCCTCCTCCTCCCTCCCCCCCCTCCCCCCCTCCTCCTCCCTCCTCCCTCCTCCTCCCTCCTCCCTCCTCCCTCCTCCCTCCCTCCCCCCTGAGGTTCAGAGTTAAGCAGCTAATGTTCTGTCCTTGTGAATGGATTCCTCTCGTGGAATGTGAAGGATTCTCATCTTTCAGCGCTGGTCCGTCTGTCAGGACCAAAGGCTCAAACCAGATTCAATTAATCCGCCATTTCACGTCTCTTCACCCGTATTCATGGCAGCTTTTCCTTTGGAAGGCGGACGACAGGCAAAAGGAGCGAGGGAATAGCGGAGGTAAAGAGGGAGGGAGGCGGCGAGCCAAGCCTCAATTTGCGGCGTTGAATGGCGGCGACAAAAGCTTTTCACAGCGCGACTAAAGAACAGCAAATTAAACATTTCAGGCCACAAAGCGGCGGAGCGGCCGGGGGCGGGTGGGGGAGTGGGGGAGTGGGGGAAGATGGGGGAGGGGCAGGGGTCAGCCCCCCTCCTCCTGTTCCTCCTTTCAGCCGCCGCTCTGCAAAGTCCTGACGCCTTTTTTACACATCAAACTACAACACAGCCTCAGACAATTATACAATTATCATAATTATTATGATTGTTATGATTATTTTGATTCTTTTGATTGTTGTGATTATTATGATTATTATGATTGTTATGATTGTTATGATTCATTTGATTATTGTGATTATTATGATTGTTGTGATTATTGTGATTATTGTGATTATTATGATTATTATGATGCACTGGAATGAAATTCATTTTGTTTGCGGAATATCTATGGATTCCCAGGGGGGCCGCCACCACCCGCAGGTAAGCCCCCCGTCCCACGTGGGCTCCTCCCCTTCCTCTAAGCTCCTCCTTCTTCTCTGGGTCACGACCAGGTGACGTTGAAGTGAAGCCCATGTTGTTGTGCGCAACATCAGTTTGGACATTTTGTTGATGAAGATGAAGGACCAGAACGCTGCTGCTGCTTCCTGAGAGGATGAAGGTGGTTGACACGCTGTGAACCCGCAGCCTGGAAAAAGGTGGAGGAGTCTTCCTCCAGCACCTCCGCTCTCTCAACCTGGACTTTGATGAATTAAGAAAAGTATGAAAGTCCTGGTGGCTCAGGTGGAAGCTGGTAACTTAGCAACCACCTGCTTCAGAGTTTCAGGTCAAGCACACAGAAGGTTTCACTACATTCCAACAACTTCTCTCCTTTTAGCATCAGCGTCATCTCCGAGGAGGCACCAGGGAAACGTACAATTCACTGGAAATACTATCGAGACAAAATACAACACACATCTTGTTTCCTGCGTAGTAAATAAACTCTATGATCCATTTGAACCCAAGTCAAGCCAACGTTTACACCTTGAATGTAGCTCGACTGACATCACAGGAAGTACAACGACACAGGAAGTACAACACCACAGGAAGTACAATGACACAGGAAATACAACAACACAGAAAGTACAACAACAAAGGAAGTACAATGACACAGGAAATACAACAACACAGGAAGTACAACGACACAGGAAATACAACAACACAGGAAGTACAACGACACAGGAAGTGCAACACCACAGGAAGTACAATGACACAGAAAATACAACAACACAGGAAGTACAACGACACAGGAAATACAACACACAGTCTATATGTACATATATGTACAGTCAATATGTAGTTATATGTACTGTCTATATGGAGAGATATGTAGAGTCTGTATGTACTGATATGTACAGTCAATATGTAGAGATATGTAGAGTCTTTATGTACACCGTATATGTAGAAATATGTCCTTCTAATGTAGAGATATGTGCAGTCTGTATGTAGAGATGTGTAGTATATATGTAGTGATGTGTAGTATATATGTAGTGATGTGTAGTATATATGTATAGATATGTACAGTCTGTATGTATAGATATGTACAGTTTGTAGGTAGTGATGTGTACGGTCTATATGTACTGATATGTACAGTCAATATGTAGTGATATGTACAGTTTAAGTGTGGTAATATGTACCTTCTAAGTGTAGCGATATGTACAGTCTATTTGTAGTGATATGTACAGTTTGTATGTAATGATATGTACAGTCTATATGTAGTGATACGTACAGTCTATATGTAGTGATATGTATAGTTTGTATGTAGTGATATGTACAGTCTAAATATGGTAAAATGTACCTTCTAAGTGTCGTGATATGTACGGTCCATCCGTAGTGATGTGTACAGTCTATATGTAGAGATATGTACGGTCTATAAGTAGTGATGTGTACAGTCTATATTTAGAGACATATACGGTCTTTAAGTAGTGATGTGTATAGTCTTTATGTAGAAATATGTACTGTCTATATGTTGTGATATGTACAGTTAGTATGTAGTGATATGTACTGTCTATATGTAGTGATATGTACAGTTGGTATGTAGTGATTTGTACTGTCTATATGTAGTGATATGTACAGCTGGTATGTAGTGATATGTACTGTCTATATGTAGAGGTATTTACTATCTATATGTAGAGATATGTACTGTCTATATGTAGTGATATGTACAGTTGGTATGTAGTGATATGTACAGTCCATAAGTAGTGATGTGTACAGTCTATAAGTAGTGATGTGTACAGTCTACAAGTAGTTATGTGTACAGTCTATAACTAGTGACGTGTACAGTCTATAAGTTGTGACGTGTACAGTCTATAAGTAGTGACGTGTACAGTCTATAAGTAGTGACATGTACAGCCTATAAGTAGTGATGTGTACAGTCTATAAGTAGTGATGTGTACAGTCTATAAGTAGTGATGTGTACAGTCTATAAGTAGTGATGTGTACAGTCTATAAGTAGGGACGTGTACAGTCTATAAGTAGTTACGTGTACAGTCTATAAGTAGTGACGTGTACAGTCTACAAGTAGTTACATGTACAGTCTATAAGTAGTGACGTGTACAGTCTACAAGTAGTTCCATGTACAGTCTATAAGTAGTGACGTGTACAGTCTATAAGCTGTGATGTGTACAGTCTATAAGTAGTGATGTGTACAGTCTATAAGTAGTGATGTGTACAGTCTATAAGTAGTGATGTGTACAGTCTATAAGTAGTGACGTGTACAGTCTATAAGTAGTGATGTGTATAGTCTATAAGTAGTGATGTGTACAGCCTATAAGTAGTGATATGTACAGTCTATAAGTAGTGATGTGTACAGTCTATAAGTAGTGATGTGTACAGTCTATAAGTCGTGATGTGTACAGTCTATAAGTAGTGACGTGTACAGTCTATAAGTAGTGATGTGTATAGTCTATAAGTAGTGATGTGTACAGTCTATAAGTAGTGATGTGTACAGCCTATAAGTAGTGATGTGTACAGTCTATAAGTAGTGATGTGTACAGTCTATAAGTAGTGATGTGTACAGTCTATAAGTAGGGACGTGTACAGTCTATATGTAGTGACGTGTACAGTCTATAAGTAGTGACGTGTACAGTCTACAAGTAGTGACGTGTACAGTCTATAAGTTGTGACGTGTACAGTCTATAAGTAGTGACGTGTACAGTCTATAAGTTGTGATGTTTACAGTCTTTAAGTAGTGACGTGTACAGTCTATAAGTAGTGATGTGTACAGTCTATAAGTAGTGATGTGTAAAGTCTCTAAGTAGTGATGTGTCCAGTCTATAAGTAGTGATGTGTCCAGTCTATAAGTAGTGATGTGTCCAGTCTATAAGTAGTGATGTGTACAGTCTATATGTAGAGAGAAGTTCTTTCTATATGTTGAGGTGAGCTCTTACCCTCCATCATGTCGCTGGCCATGGGCTTCAGGCCATTGAAGGTCCAGGATGAACGCCTCTAGTGCCTCCATCTTCTAGGAGAGGTCCTCAGAGGAGGCGGGAGGAGGACAAGCCGAGACTGAGAGCCGCCGTCCGCCATCTTGACCTGGGGGACACCGAGGCCATGGCACTTCAGTGCTGCATCGCTGTAGCTGCTGCATCTGTCTGTCATCCCTCCTTCACCTCACTGTGAATCTGACTCTAAGATTCCTAAGCTCAGCACCAGGAGCAGCAGAGAGGACGAGCTTTGAGCTACAGCATCAGACCTGGAAGTATTGACTCTTCTCCCACCACTTCACACTCGACATCAAACCACCCCAGTTTATGCTGGGACGCCAGTGTTATGAGGCCAAGAGATTGACATCATCTGCAACCAGCAAACTGCAAACCACCCACACCTGGACACAGTCAGGTCCTCGGTCACACTCTGACATCCTGTCGCCATGGAAATCACAAACAGAACAGGAATCAAGGAGCCAAACAACACAATGAAGCGCAGCAGCACCCCATGTCGCCCTGGTAACCCAGAACCCCTCTGGCACACGGCCCACATGACACATGTAGACCGGGCTGGAAAACTCCCATGAGCCCTAAGGGATCCAAGAGTGTAAAGAGTCGGTCCGGGACCAAGACCAGGACGGGACGTCATTGTTCTTCCTGGATCTGATGTTCCACTCTAGGCCGGATTCTCCTTTCAAGGACGGAAGACGATGTCCTCGGGAGGTCGAGCGGTGGGATCATAGTCTGCAAGTTCCCTGTTACTCAGGCCCGGTTCTAGACTGCTTTGATTGGAGGGCCGGGAAGAAATGTGGATTTGCTCATTCACATGTAGGGGTTCACCAAGATAACAGACCTGGGAACTACTGACACCAATTCCAGTTTTACGACGTCCTGTGAAACACAGCATCACTTCCTGCTGTCTCTGGTCTTGACCCGATACAAACTTGGAGCAATTTCTTAACTTGTGATTGGGTGGGAGAGACGTATATTTGGGTGGTGATTGGGGGTCTCAACATCCACTGGAGAAGAACTTTGGGGCTCATAGAGGGAGGGCAGGGAGTGTTCAGGGGATGAGAATCATCTCCTGGGTGGAAGTCTCTAAGGTAGTCAAGAAACTACGCAGTGGAGAAGCTCCAGTCTGAAAGTCTCGGATGTTCTGGTGTCATGGCCGACGCGGAGCAGAACCAGGGCTTTAACGGAGTATTTTTAAAGAGACTGTGAGGGCGGAGTAGCGCGAGCAAGCTGTTCTTCAGAGAGTTGGAGAGGGACGGACAGATGGAGGCAGGTTGTCCCTCTGACCTCCAAGTGATCATCGCTCCGCTGAAAGGAGGGAGGGATGGAGCGGAGGAGTGAAAGCAGTCCCTCCCTCTCTTTTCTCACTTGGCCTTTAAAAGACTGTTACCTTAACAAGTGGATTGTAGGAACAAATGCTTTGGCGTCCGTCTGCGCCGCAATTAGCCGCTTGGCGCAGCCGCCCCGCCCCCCCCCCCCCCCCAGGCTCATTAGCACTGCTCTTGGTGGAGCGGTCCCTGGGGCCGCCGCCCACCGCCCGTCTGGGCCCCGCCCCCGGTGGGTCCACACCTACAGCCACTTCCAGCTCTAAGCTGCTAATACTATTATTATTATTATTGTTATTATTATTATTATTATTATTATAATTATTATTATTGTTATTATTATTATTATTATTATTATTATTATTATTATTATTATTATTATTATTAATAATAATAATAATAATAATAATAATAATAATAATAATAATGATATTATTATTATCATTACAGAAATGGCCGTCGAAGCCCGTGGGATGAAAGCATCTCTTCACCGGAAGCCGTTTAGTTTCTATTCTGTATTCTATAACGTTTGGCTCTACAAAGTTTAAAACATCTAGATTCATTCAAAGTTTATGATACACATCAAATGTAAAACCTAAACAAAGTGCAACGTCGTCCATTTTGTCTGTTCCAGCTTTTTACTTGATGAAGGTTCACTGACTCTGCAGGAAAACCTGTGAGACGCAGGTTGAAGTGGCTGCGTGTCAGGTTTTACTGCAGACACGTGCACTGTGCCGTGCACGGCCGAGGTGTGACAAAGCGGCTCCATGGAGGACGGAGAGATCTGATGGAGAGAGAACGGGGGCAGCTTGGAGGTGCTGCTGGAAAGAGTCCTGGAGGACGAGACACAACAGGGAGCGAGAGAGAGCTGCCTTTCTGCTGGCAGTGCTGTTTACGACCGTCTAATCAGCCTAGGATCAATCATTTTCAATAACTACTGATATAGGACGAACATTACACTACTGAGATATAGAACAAACCTACTGAGATATAGCACTAAACTACTGAGGAATAGCATTACACTTCTGAGATATAGCACTAACCTACTGAGATATAGCACTAAACTAGTGAGATATAGAATTTACCTAATGAGATATGATATAACCCACTGAGATATAACATTACACTTCTGAGATATAGCACTAATCTACTGAGATATAGCACTAAACTAATGAGATATAGCGCTGAACTACTGAGATATAACATTACACTTCTGAGATAGAGCACTAACCTACTGAAATATAGAACTAAACTAATGAGATATAGCTCTGAACTACTGAGATATAGCACTAACCTACTGAGATATGATATAACCTACTGAGATACAACATTAAGCTACTGAGATATAGCATTAAACTACTAAGAAATAGCAATAAAACTACTCAGACATGGCATTCAACTACTGAGATATAGCACTAGCCTACTGAGATACAGCACTAAACTACTGAGATACAACATGAAGCTACTGAGATATAGCACTAAACTACTCAGATATAGAACTAACCTACTGAGATATAGCACTAACCTACTGAGATATAACACTACACTACTGAGATATTGAATTAACCTAGTGCGATATAGAATTAAACTACTGAGAAATAGATCTAAACTACTGATCTATAGCACTAAACTACTGAGCTATAGACCTAAACTACTGAGATATAGCACTAAACTACTGAGATATAGAACGAACCTCCTAAAATATAGACCTAAACTACTGAGATATAGCACTAAACTCATGAGATATAGCACTAAACTACTGGGATATAGCACTAAAATACTGAGATATAGCACCAAACTACTGAGCTATACCACTTCATTAATGAGATATAGCACTAAACTACTGAAATATAGCACTTAACTACTTTTATATAAAACAAAACTCCTGAGATATAACACTAAACTACTGGGATATAGCACTTTACTTCTCAGATATCGAACTAAACACCTAAGATATAGCACTAAACTACTGTGATAAAGCATTGAACTTCTGAGATATTGAACTAAACTACTGAGACATAGGACTAAACTACTGAGATATAGCACTAAATGACTCAGATATAGCACTAAACGACTGAGATAGTGGTGATAGTGGCGCCGCCCCTAGCGGTCGCCTGCGCCGGCGCTCCGGTTACTTTCTCACTCTTTAGTATTTTTTTTCCTTTTTTATCACAATGTTCGCCAGAAAAACATCAACAAAAAACTCATACGACCGCGATGCACTCATGGATATAAAAAAATTCCCTAAACGAACAACTTTGGGACTTTTTATCCGTGGGAGCAGAGTGGCCGGCGGAAATCCTGCCAAGCATCCTTCTTGCTAACGTCCAGTCCCTGGAGAACAAGATGGATGAACTTCGAGCGAGGATTCAATTCCAGCGTGACACGAGGAACTGTTGCGTCCTCTGCCTGACGGAAACATGGCTGACCCCACTGGTGCCGGATGAAGCCATACGTCCAGCCGAGGCCTTCTCCGTGTTCCGCGGCGACAGA
This sequence comes from Zeus faber, assembly GCF_960531495.2. Taxonomy (NCBI): domain Eukaryota; kingdom Metazoa; phylum Chordata; class Actinopteri; order Zeiformes; family Zeidae; genus Zeus; species Zeus faber. The sequence goes on from NC_137201.1 coordinate 35,936,140, forward strand.
ACGGGAGAGTCGGGGAAATCCAAAGGTGGAGGCGTCTGCCTAATGGTAAACAACTGCTGGTGTAACGCCAACAACACCAAATTCCTCTCCCACTCCTGCTCGCCGAACCTGGAACAGCTGACCATACTATGCCGTCCATTTTATCTCCCCCGGGAATTCAGCACGGTCATCATTACAGCCGTTTATATCCCACCGCAAGCGGACACCGACGCAGCTCTGTCGGTTCTGTACGATGTGTTGTGCGGATTTCAAAACAAACATCCCGACGCGGCTGTGGTGGTGACTGGGGACTTTAACAGGGCCAACCTTAAAAAAGTTCTGCCGAATTTCCACCAACACATCACGTGTGGCAGCCACCAGGGGAGACAGAACTCTGGACCATTGTTACACACGTTACAAGAACGGATACAAGCCCGTGTCGCTTCCTGCTTTCGGGAAATCAGATCACGCCGCGATCTCGCTGCTTCCTGTTTACAGGCCTCTGATCGCGCGGGATCTGGTGATGACGAGGGAAGTGAAGCGGTGGACGGACCAATCAGAGGCTGCGCTTCAGGACGCTCTGACTGACGTAGACTGGGACTGGGTGCAGCAGCACCGCTAGCTCGCCGGCTAATTGGAGTTATACCGCTGGGGATGAGCGCGCACTCTCAGTGTCCGTGCACGAGGTCAGGAGGGCTTTGATGCGGGTGAACACCAGGGAGGCTGCGGGCCCAGACGGCATATCTGGACGAGTACTGAAGACCTGTGCTAACCAGCTAGCTCCGGTGTTCACCACAATATTCAACATCTCCCTGGCTGAATCAGTGGTCCCATCCTGCTTCAAGAGGTCCACCGTCGTTCCTGTCCCGAAGATCGCCTCTCCAACCTGCCTGAATGACTACCGTCCGGTGGCCCTCACCTCGGTGGTCATGAAGTGTTTCGAGAGGCTGATTAAGGATTACATCTGCGCCTCCCTCCCCCGCACCTTGGACCCGTTGCAGTTTGCGTACCGGCAGAACAGATCCACGGATGACGCGGTCTCCCAGGTACTGCACACCACGCTCACGCACCTGGATGGCCAGAAGGGGGCCTATGTGAGAATGCTGTTCATTGATTATAGTTCAGCTTTCAACACCATAGTTCCCACCAGACTGGCTGTCAAGCTGATGGAGCTCGGATTGAATGGTCCGCTGTGCACCTGGATCCTGGACTTCCTCACAGGCCGCCCCCAGGTGGTCAAGGTGGGGAAGTACATGTCAAGCTCCCTCACCCTGAACACAGGATCCCCCCAGGGCTGCGTCCTCAGCCGCCTACTGTACTCCCTGTACACACATGACTGTGTGGCCAGGTCCAGCTCCAACACCATCATCAAGTTTGCTGACGACAAGTTTGTCGGCCTGATCACCGACTGCGATGAGAAGGCCTACCGCGAGGAGGTGGCTGACCTGTCACTCTGGTGCCAGGACAACAGCCTCCACCTGAACGTCAGCAAAACCAAGGAGCTGATTGTGGACTTTAGGCGTGGATCACAATCGAGGACGCACGCGCCCTTGTGGATTAATGGGACTTCTGTCGATAGGGTGAGCAGCTTCAGATATCTGGGAGTCCACATCACAGAGGACTTAACATGGACTGTTCACACAGACACTCTGGTGAGAAAGGCGAGGCAGCGTCTCTACCACCTCAGGCAGCTGAGGAAATTCCGGGTCTCGGTGAGGATCCTCAAGTCCTTCTACTCTGGAGCAGTGGAGAGCATCCTGACAGGCAACATCACTGCCTGGTTTGGGAACTGTACTGCCCAGGACAGGCGGGCCCTGCAGAGGGTGGTGCGTTCAGCTGAACGTACCACTGGAACTACCCTCCCCCCCTTGCAGGAGTTATACACCAGGAGGTGTAGTAGCAGAGCCCGTAGGATCATGAAGGATCCTCATCACCCCAACAACGGACTGTTTCAGCTGCTGCGGTCAGGCAAGCGCCTCCGCAGTCACGCAGCGAGAACAGAGACTGAGACGGAGTTTCTTCCCTCAAGCCATCAGAACTGTCAACGCTGACCTCACCAGGGGTCCTAACTGAGCCATGCACTAGGCTCCACTACCTACTGTACTGTATGTAGCATACTGTACCGCATACTGTATCACTGTTCAGGGTTGTTCGTGATGCCGTATTGCTGCGCCGTACTGTTGTATACTGTGCTGTATTATCGCAAACACTACCTCACACTATTCACATTCACATGCCACTTTAATTCACATGCCACTTTAAATGCACATATCTGTATATACATAGCCATATTCCTTCTACCTATTCCATTTTATTTCAATTATTTTTATTGTATTTTATTCTATATATTTTTATCTTATTCTATAAGTATTCCACTTACTGTATTACGTTTTAGGAGTCAGTTAGTCGGTCTATTAGAAAGGAATTTTCTACTTTTTATTTTATTTTTTATTTTTTCCTAGGACATATTGTGTGCTATCACCGGGTGCGTTGCATTACATTTCACTGCATATATGTATGGAAGTATGCATATGTATGTGACAAATAAAAATCTTGAATCTTGAATCTTGAATCTTGAGATATAGCACTAAACTCCTGAGAAATAGATCTAAACCACGAGAGACTATATATAACTAAACTCCTGAGATGTATGACTAAACTACTAGTATATAGCACTAAACATTAAACTACTGAGATATTTAACCAAACTACTGAGATATAGAACGAACCTGCTAAGATATAGCACTAAACTACTGAGATAACATTAAACTACTGAGATATATAACTAGACTACTGAGACATAGGACTAAACTTCTGAGATATATAAGACTAAACTACTGAGATATAGAACTAACCTACTGAGATACAGCACTAAACTACTGAGATAACATTAAACTACTGAGATATATAACTAAACTACTGAGATATAGGACTTAACTACTGAGATAAAGCACTAGACTATTGAGATATAGAACTAACTTACTAAGATATAGCACTAAACTACTGAGATAACATGAAACTACTGAGATATATAACTAAACTACTGAGATATAGGACTTAACTACTGAAATAAAGCACTAAACTATTGAGATATAGAACTAACCTGCTGAGATATAGAACAAACCTACTGAGATATAGCATTAAAATACTGAGCTATAACACTAAACTACTGAGATATAGCATTAAAATACTGAGCTATAACACTAAACTACTGAGATATAGCACCAAACTACTGAGACATAGGACTGACCTAGTGCTGGAGCCACTCTGAATGGTTGATTGACAGCTGGGGGCGGGGCTTACTTGCCAGGTTGCATGGAAGCCGCAGTGGACAGACTGAGCAACCACTAATAACACTAATACTGTGTAGTTCCCCCTCGTGCCGCCAAAACAGCTGTGAGGTGGAGGCATGGACTCCACCAGACTCTGAAGGTGTCCTGTGGTATCTGGCACCAAGACGTTAGCAGCAGATCCTCTAAGTCCTGGAAGTTGGAGGTGGGGCCCCCATGGATCAGGCTTGTTGTTCCAGCACATCTCACAGATGCTCCATGGGATCGGACTCTAACCTCGCCCATCCTCATGATGTAGAAGAAAAGGTGATTCATCAGACCTCCACCTTCTTTCATCGCTCCATGGTCCAGTTGTGATGCTCACATGTCCATTGTAGGTGCTTTCAGGGGTGGACAGGGGTCAGCATGGACACTGTGAGCTTCCATACGCAGCAAGCTGCCATGCACTGTGTCTGACAACACATCAACAGATGAGTAATGTTATTCACGTCACCTTCAATGGTTTAGCGTTGTGGCTGATAAGAGTGTATATATGTGCGTGTGTGTGTGTGTGTGTGGGTGTGTGCGCGTGTGTGTAGTGTGTATGTGTGTGTGCGCGTGTGTGAGGTGTGTGTCTCTCTCTCTCAGGACTTCATTAGTTCTAATGGGACTCGCCCTCCGCTCAGAAACACTATCTGTTCATCCTCTGGAGGCTAAAATGAACACCCCTCAGTCACATCTAGATCCTGCTGAGGGAAGATGGAGGGATGGAAGATGAGGGAAGATGGAGGGATGGAAGATGAGGGAAGATGGAGGGATTGAAGATGGAGGAAGATGGAGGGATGGAGGGATGGAAGATGAGGGAAGATGGAGGGATGGAAGATGAGGGAAGATGGAGGGATGGAAGATGAGGGAAGATGGAGGGATGGAGGGATGGAAGATGAGGGAAGATGGAGGGATGGAAGATGATGGAAGACAGAGGGATTGAAGATGGAGGAAGGGAAGATTGGGGTAGAAGGTGAGGGAAGATGGAGGGATACAAGGTGGAGGATGGAGGGATGGAGGGATGAAAGGATGGAGGGATGATATATGGAGGATAGAGGGATGGAGGGATGGAGGGGTGGAAGATGTAAAGATGGAGGGATGAGGATGAAAGGATGGAAGGTGGAGGAATGGAGGATAGAGGGATGGAGAACGGAGGATGGAGGGTGGAGGGATGGAGGGTGGAGGGGTGGAGGGATAAAGGATGGGCAGGTGGATGGATGGAGGGTGGAGGGGTGGAGGGATAGAGGATGGGGGGTGGAGGGATGGAGGGATGGAGGATGGAGGATAGCGGGATGGAGGGTGGAGGGATGGAGGGTGAAGGGATGGAGAGATGGAAGATGGAGGGTGGAGGGATGGAGGTATGGAGGGATGGAAGATGGAGGATGGAGGGATGGAGGGATGGAGGGATGGAGGGATGGAAGATGATGGAAGACAGAAGGATTGAAGATGCAGGAAGGGAAGATGGGGGTGGAAGGTGAGGGAAGATGGAGGGATACAAGGTGGAGGATGGAGGGATGATGGATGGAGGATAGAGGGACGGAAGAATGGAGGGGTGAAATATGTAAAGATGGAGGGATGGAGGATGAAAGGATGGAAGGTGGAGGAATTGTGGATAGAGGGATGGAGAATGGAGGATGGAGGGGTGCAGGGATGGAGGATGGAGGGTGGAGGGGTGGAGGGATAAAGGATGGAAAAGGTGGATGGAATGAGGGTGGAGGGGTGGAGGGATGGAGGGATGGAGGGATGGAAGATGGAGGATGGAGGGATGAAGGGATGGAGGGATGGAAGATGGAGGATGGAGGGATGGAGGGATGGAAGATGGAGGGATGGAGGGATGGAAGGATGGAGGATGGAGGATGGAGGGATGGAGGATGGAGGATGGAGGGATGGAGGATGGAGGGATGGAGGATGGAGGATGGAGGATGGAGGATGGAGGGATGGAGGATGGAGGGATGGAAGATGGAGGATGGAGGATGGAGGATGGAGGGATGGAGGATGGAGGGATGGAAGATGGAGGATGGAGGATGGAGGATGGAGGGATGGTGGTGGAAGTATCTCATGGTGTTGTGACAGTTTGAATAATTACAGTTATAATGGACGACGCTAATTAGAGAATCAGGAAACGTGTGTGTGTGTGTGTGAATGAGATGTTTGTGTGTGTGTGATGTGTATGTGTGCTAGAGGTGTGTGTGTGATTGTGTGTGTGTGTGTGTGAATGAGATGTTTGTGTGTGTGTGAGGTGTGTGTGTGTGTGAGGTGTGTGTGTGTGGTGTGTGTGTGTGAGGTGTGTGTGTGTGTGTGTGTGAATGAGATGTTTGTGTGTGTGTGAGGTGTGTGTGTGTGTGAGGTGTGTGTGTGTGGTGTGTGTGTGTGTGTGTGTGAGATGTGTGTGTGTCTGTGTGTGAGATGTGTGTGTGTGTGTGAGATGTGTGTGTGTGTGTGTGTGTGTGTGTGTGTGTGTGTGTGTGTGAGATATGTGTGTGTGTGTGTGTGTGTGTGCGTGTGTGTGGTGTGTGTGTGTGTGTGTGTGTGTGTGTGTGTGTGTGTGTGTGTGTGTGTGTGTGTGTGTGTGTGTGTGAGATGTGTGTGTGTGGTGTGTGTGTGTGTGTGTGTGTGTGTGTGTGTGTGTGTGTGTGTGTGTGCTAGTGCACGTGCAGCAGGTGAAACACACCTGCAGCTTAACGAGCCACACGGTGCTAATTAGCCGCTACGCTGCAGGGACACGCACTGGGGCGTGCAAGGCTGCTGTAAATAGAAAGAGAGAGAGTTGAGTTTTTAACAAAGCTTTATTCAATCCATTTGGTTAAACAATTAACATTTCTTCCTCAAAATCTTTTTGAATAAATTCATTAATATGAATGAGTTAATTTTCAGAACAGAGCATCATCATCTCATACACTTGGAAACACTCACATTATTCATTTTTAATAATATCAGTATTCCAAACGCATGCTTTCACCATCTTATTGAAAATCTCTAGAGCAGTGTTTTCCAAAGTTTGAGCCTCCACCCCTGAGTTGACCTTGAAGATAATGCAGGTGGTTGGTGTGTGAAGGTACTGCAGGTGGGTGGTGTGTGAAGGTACTGCAGATGGGTGGTGCGTGAAGGTACTGCAGGTGGGTGGTGTGTGAAGGCACTGCAGGTGGGTGGTGTTTGAAGGTACTGCAGATGGGTGGTGCGTGAAGGTACTGCAGGTGGGTGGTGTGTGAAGGCACTGCAGGTGGGTGGTGTTTGAAGGTACTGCAGGTGGGTGGGGTTCAAGAACTGCACCTCTGTCCACCTTTCACTCTTTGTTTCGCACTAAAATAGAACCAGAACAACTGCAGCTAACCTTCATTCAGCTCTGCACAATACGTCTGGCCACCCTCTTCCATTCAAACAGGTTTCCACCCACCTTGCCAGGGCCGAGCCAGTCACAAACCTTTATCTAACATGGGGCAGGCTATGGTGACGGAACTAAACTGGACGGTTGGACGGTTTATTTACTCCATAAAGGTTTTGTTGATAAGAGTGGGTAACCTACTAGTAACTCACTAGTAATTCACTCACTCAGCGCTACGTCACATGTTTCCTTGTTCTGATTGGTTGTAGCTCTATCCAGTGCTCTGATTGGGTGTAGCTCTATCCACTGCTCTGATTGGGTGTAGCTCTATCCAGTGCTCTGATTGGTTGTAGGTCTATACAATTGCATCCAGAGACATTTGGTCAATGTTGGTAAGGTCTCTTTGAAACTGAAAATGAACGGAGAGATTCCAGACTAATTTCCATTTGGGCATTGGTCTGGAGATACCAGGCTACATTGCAAGCTTAGTCTGTCCAAAAAGAAAATGTATCAAGCACACTTTTTTCTTTTGGTCCCAGCGACAGTGAAAGCGGTCAACAAATGTGCTAAGGTATTAAAAAAATTAGTTCAGCAAGCACATTTAAAAAAACAATGGAGTCTGGTGTCCCTCATTGGCAAAAAATGACATTTGTCAGTGACAGTGGCATTTCCATCCATGGTAGTTCTCCAGTGTTTGGTCAGCGGATGCTCCACGCCGGCTTCATGTCTGCTTTGACCTTAAAATGAGCCCTCCATGGTGAGTCTGTTTTGCCTTTCAGTTTCTCTTTGTTTAACGCCTTGACCCACCCCTGATACAGGGATTTTCCATTCTCAATGTCAAGAGGCATCCAGTCCCTGCAGCCCACCTCCAGTACTGCTCCCCGTCCATTAGCTCACGCCTGAAGAGTCATTTCTCCCAGGTGTCACCTCTCCAGCAGACCACTTCTTGAGCACTTCCTCATTCCGCTTTCCAGAAGCTCTCCAACAGCTGTCCTACCACTGGAATGGACCGGATCTCCAAAGTTCATGAGCTGTTGCACTGAGAGCACTCCCTTGTCCGATAGATTTCCAGTCAAGCTTGGTGATTTCTACCAAGACAAGGTCAGCTGTGCCCCTGGAAGGATAGACTCATTTAAAAGCCAATAAAGGCACATGTATGAGTTAAAATTCTATTTTCCCTTATGTTCCAGGTTTTTGAAACTGTGACAAACATTTACAATCAGGATAAGCGCAGTTAAGGTAAAACAGTTTTTTGTTTTTTTTCCCAAACTTTAGATGACCTACATACCTCCACATTACCTCTTGAACTGGTATTTTGGTCCATATAAGAAACTTTGTAAAAATTTAAGTCTAAAAGCTGCTTTATTACTACTACAAGGAATAATAGACAACTGTTTTGCTGTTACTTCTCATTATGGATTTAATGTTGATTGCACAGTGTAATGTTCATAGACTAATGACACCATCAGCGTTTAGATTGGTTCCCAATTAGCCTCAATATCACTATGCATTGGCACTGCCATTGGGTACGAACTCCTTGGAAAATGAAGGATTTACGGGAGTGCGTTACAAGAAGTGTGTCAACCAATGCGCAACCATTAGAGGAAATGGTGAAGACGGGAGCATGCTGTGGTCTCGTGAGAAGACGGAAGTGAGTAAAGATCCAACAAGGCGGCGCCCTGCTACACTAACTAAAACACTGACAATGTGCTCCAACTCAGACAAATAACAAAGTGAATTGCAATATATAAAGTATGTATATATATATATATATACTCACCGGTCACTTTATTAGGTACACCTGTTCAAGTGCTTGTTAACACAAATAGCTAATCAGCCAATCACATGGCAGCAACTCATTGAATTTAAGGGATGTAGACATGGTGAGGATGACTTGCTGAAGTTCAAACCGAGCATCAGCATGGGGAAGAAAGGGGATTTCAGTCACTTTGAACGTGGCATAGTTGTTGGTGCCAGAAGGGCTGGTCTGAGTATTTCACAAAGTGCTGACTTACTGGGATTTTCACTCACAACCATCTCTAGGGTTTACAGAGAATGGTCCAAAAAAGAGAAAATATCCAATGAGCGGCAGTTGTGTTGAGGAAAATGCCTTGTTGATGTCAGAGGTCTGAGGAGAATGGGAAGACTGGTTCGAGATGATAAAAAGGCAACAGTAAATCAAATAACCATTCATTACAACCACGTTGAACCTTGAAGTAGATGGGCTACAGCAGCAGAAGACAATCAAACAATCAAGGATTATATTGATTTTTTTTATAACGAATACGTCATGGAAGAAGACCAGGTCCACAATAATCCAGCAAGAGAAAGAAGACAGACTCAGCAACCGAAACAGATGATCTAATACCGAGTGCTGTAGAGGTTAGTGTCTTGGATGAGATTAACAAGAAGCTGGACATGCTTGGTCCACTTCTCTGAGACATTTCCGAGATCAAAGCCAGCCTTGATTTCCTGCACGGTCGGCGAGATGCAAAAAGACAACACGGATCTAAAAACCTCAGCGAAATGTCTTACAACGGAGGTGGAGGTTCTAAAATAATAAAATAAAATAAAATTATGAAAGAGACTATCCTGGATATACAATCTAATATGTAGGACAACCTCACCTTTTCTGCGATCCCAGAGAACTACACCGAGTCCCCAGAAAACATGGTGAAAGACTCCCCACAAATACCATGAAGCAGATCACCTTCCACCAGGTTCTCCGACTGGGCCTTGTGCCTTTGTGCCTTTGTGCTATAAGCTCAAGCACAAGCAGCTGGTTAAAAGCAAAGGCGGGAGCTGAAAGGAACCACGCTGGGCATGAACGATCAATTCCCCCAGGAGATCAACGATCGACGGAAGGTGCTGTACCCCATCCTGAAGGAGAACCAGCAGAAGGTTAAACACGTATCGCTGGTTGTTGATAAACTATATATACACGGTCTGTTATTCCTAGGCTCCTCCACCACACCCTGGTTATTCTGGTCATTATGTATGTATTCTGGTAATTCTGGTAAATATATACTGCGAGATGTAGAAATTATTATGCTATCTATGTCAGGATTTAGAATATTGCTCACCCTCATTATCTCACCTTCCTCATTCCATTCCTCCCAACTTCTCCCATCACTCTCCCTCTATTCAGTCACTCACTATATGTATGTCTAACTCTTCACTGTTCTATGTTTATCTTTGTCTATTCGTCATTTGTTTGTGTAGATATGTATCTCTACAAACTTCCTGCAATACTAGGACAGTAAAATGGAATGTAAAGGATGAAAACCCAATCTTATCTACGGGAAAGTATGAGCACGGTGGTATAGCTATTGCATTGGATGCACTGTGCCGTCAACCCCTAACTAACTTTAATGACACCCTTTAAGTTTGTTAATTGGAATGTGAGAGGCTTGGGCTCACCAGCTAAACGTAGCAAAATCCTAAGTCACCTCACCAGGATGAACCCCAGCTTCTGTCTGCTGCAAGAAACTCACCTCACTGCATCTGAGCACCTCAAACTCAAATCTAAATGGGTTAATCAGATGTTTTCTGCATCATACAACTCAAAAAGAGGTGTTTCTATATTGATCAACAAAAGTATCCCATATCAAAATGAAACCACAATATCGGACCCAGAAGGGTGTTCCATAATTATAAATGTAATTTTAGGTAACATCAAATTATCCATAGCTAATATTTATGGCCCCAATGAGGACGACCCATATTTCTTTCACAATATATTTTCAAAACTGAGAATTCTCAATTAATATATTGAGAGGAGACTTCAACACAGTACTGGATCCAAGTTTAGACCATTCTTAAACCAGAAATAATCACATATCCTGGCGTTTGTCAGACACCTATAAAACAATATGAGTGTGTAAATGATCATTCAGTCTCAGGGAATGAGGAAGAGGATGCAGGTGAAACAGCACCTGTTATTGTCTTTTAAATTACATTTATCAGACGCTTTTATCCAAAGGGACTTACAATTATTCAAACACTGATGGACGCAGCATTCAGGATCTAAGTGTCTTGCTCAAGGACACTACAGCATGCGAACCAGCAACCTTTAGATTACTAGATGACCAGCTTTACCTTCTGAGCTACCATCCCCAATTGGCTTATTAACAAGTCTCTCAAAACAAAGGTGACTAGTTGGCCGAAAAAGAAACTCAGGGCTCGCAAGCCGATATATATATATAAAGAGTTCTGGGTTATTCATGGATCCCCCCTTCCTGCATCACCAGCTGTCCGGGTCGGATTGTGCCTCTCAGGCTGACTTGCCTGCATGCCCATCCTACTGCGGGGACACACACACACACACACAATTATAGCTTCCTGTTTTGGGGATCAGGTTAGGTTGATCCCCAGCAGCTGAGTGGCCCCAAGATGGGAGACTGCACCGCCTGTCTGCAGCGGCGGCTCGGCCCCGCCCCCTTGGTCTACCACATACCCCCACTGTCGCACTTAGGCCAGGCGCTGTCTGGCTGACAGCCAACTCCCCCCTCGCCCCGCCTGAAGCAGGAGAGGAAGTCTGCTACGACAATCTGGGTACCCGGCCTGTGGATCAGCCGGAAGTTGAAGGGTTGTAGGGCCAGATACCACCGGGTGATCCGTTGGTGTCTTTCATGCGGTGGAGCCATTGTAGTGGGCCGTGGTCAGAGGGTGAGGGTGAAGGCCCTACCCAGGAGGTAATAACGGAGTGTGGTGACCGCCCACTTTATAGCTAAACACTCCTTTTCTATGGTGCTGTACCTCATCTCCCGTTCTACCAGCTTGCGGCTGAGGTATGGCACCTGCCGGTCCACAACCTCGACCACCTGGGACAGAACGGCACCCTGTCCGACGCGTCCATCTGCAGACAGAATGGAAGAGCAAAGTTAGAGGTATGCAGTACAGGCTCTCCACACGGAGCTGCCTTTAATTTTACAAATGCCTGTTGGCACGGCTCTGACCACTGGACCGGATCTGGAGCACCTATTCGAGTCAAGTCGGTCAAGGGGCTGGACAGTGCCGCAAATTCCGGCACAAACCTCCTATAGTATCCGGCCAGCCCCAAAAACTGCTTTACCTCCTTCATAGTCTTAGGTCTGGGCATGTTCGCGACTGCTGCGGTCTTATCTACCTGTGGCAGTCCCCCCTCCAAGTGGTACCCCAAATACCGTACCTCCCTCCGCCCAAACGCGCACTTCTTTGGGTTGGCGGTGAGCCCCACACGCCTAGCACTGCGTCCACACTCTGCATATGCCGCTCCCACGTAACGCTATGAATAATGACATCGTCTAAATATGCAGCGGCATATGCTGCATGCGGGCACATGCAGCATATGCCACTGCATATTTTGGGCACAACCCAAATGGAAGCACTTGGAATTGGTAAAGGCCTTGCGGAGCGGAGAAGGCAGATTTTTCCTTGGACTGCTGGGACAAGGGAATCTGCTAGTAGCCCTTGGTTAAATCCAAGGTTCTAAAAAACCGAGCATACAGCGAACAGCTCGTCGACGCGGGGCATCGGATAGGCATCGAACTTTGACACAGCGTTCACCTTCCGGTAATCTACGAAGAACTGCACTGACCCATCAGGCTTACCCACTAGCATGATGGGGCTGGACCATTCGCTCATAGATTCCTCTATTACTCCCATGTCCAGCACAGCCTCTAATTCCGTCTGTACTATTTTCAGTTTGTTTTTGGGCAGGCGATATGGCCGAGAGCCCACTTTCGCCCCTGGGGTCATCTCCACATGGTGGAGTATGAGGAGTGCAAAGCCGGGCAGGGGAGAGAACAGGTCAGCAAAGCGCTGTTGCAGCGCCACAACGTCAGCGCTCTGGCCGGGAGAGTGATGGTCACTTAACAGGGCCGCAGTGTGATCTGCCAGCTTTGGAACCTCCAGCCCCAACTTGTCACTCTCAATTGTCGCTGTAGCCAGTGCCATGGGTATGCCTTCCCTCCATTGTTTAAGGAGGTTTAGGTGGAAAATTTGGGCAGACCCCCCCTGTTTGTGTGTTTGACCTCATAATCGACCTCCCCCACGTGTCGTGTGACCACAAGGGCCCTTGCCACTTTGCCAGTAATTTTGAGCTGGACATAGGGAGTAGTACTAACACCTTGTCTCCCGGTGAGAATTGTCTTAACTGAGCTCCCCTGTCGTACAGACTGCCCTGACGTTCCTGGGCCTGGAAAGTTCTCCCATGATTCCTGCCCTAAGGCATGTAGCTTTGCCTCATTTTTACTGGTGCTGGGACCTTCCTGCCAGTTTTCCTCAATCAGGTCGAGCACCCACCGCGGTCTCCTGCTGAACAGTAGCTCAAAGGGGAAAAACCCCGTGGAGGACTGGGGAACTCCCGCACCGCAAACAACAGGGGGTTCCGCCATGTGTCCCAATTTTGGCTGTCATCGTGGCCAGACTTCTGGATCATGTTTTTCAACGTTCTGCTGAAGCGCTCAACCAGGCCATCCGTTTGCGGGTGGTAAATGCTAGTCAGAATTGAGCGGACGCCTAGTAACCCATACATTTCTCTCAGTGTCTGTGACGTAAATGAAGTGCCTTGGTCAGTCAGGATTTCCTTCAGAATCCCGACCCGGGAGAAGACCTGAAACAGAGCCTGCGTCACATTTTTGGCTGTAATACTGCGCAACGGCACTGCTTCTGGGTATCGGGTCGCATAATCCACAAGGACTAACACAAATCGATAGCCCGAGCACCGCCTCGATGATCTGGTGCGGGGAGCGCTCCTCCAGTCTTCGCCACCACCTGGCCGCGTCCAGGAGTTGCTGGGCGTGCAGGAACGGCGGGCCCGGTGGAAAGAGCCACCACGCCGCAGTCTGTCCATCCAGCCGCCTTGGCCATCTGTTCAAAGTTGGCGAGGAACGCCTCAGGATCATCCTCCTCCATCATCCTCCTCCTCCATCATAGCGGGGGGACAGGGGGGCCCACACACAATTATACCTTCCTGTTTTGGGGATCAGGCGAATCAGCGCCTCCGCTGATTAGGCTGATCCCCAGCAGCTGAGTGGCCCCAGAATGGGAGAATGCACCGCCTGTCTGCAGTGGCGGCTTGGCCCCGCCCCCTTGGTCTACCACTGAGTGATCTTGCTCTTGGCAATTGTTGGCGATCAAAAAAACCCACATTCACGAAAATACACATATTATTCACCACCCCACCAAAGAATCTCCCAAATCAACCTTTTCTTGACAAGTAACTCTGTAATGTCCAAAATCACTAATGCTGAACTCCACCCTATTGTAATTTCAGATCACAGGCCAATTAGTTTCAACCTCATCAATGAAACCAACTGGAACCCTCCCAGCAGGTGGCGGTTTAACACCTCACTTCTGACAGATAAAGAATTTAACCATTTATTTTCCAAAGAATGGTCTTCCTTCATTGAACTGAATGACTCTCCATTTCATTCTCCACTCACAAGAAAAAGAAAGGACAAGAATGCCAAAATAAACTTAAACAACGACTAAAGGAGTTACACTCCCAACAAGCCCACTCATCCACTGAGCAAATGCAAAATGAGATCCGGACAATTACATCTCAACTTTAATAATCCATCAAAAGACACAATTCATCATGCAATGAACAAGAGCTAATTATTTTGAATTCATTGACAAGTGAGGTAAATTTCTTGCCCATGAATTGAAACGCGATAGAGAAAAAAACACTTGTTACAGCCATCAAAGATCCACAGGGTAGGATAACATACAAGCAATACATGAACATATTCATATTCATATAACATATTCAGAGAATTTTTAATAAGCTATATCACTCAGAAAATGAATCTAATACATCAAACATTCATTCATTCATGATATTGACCTCCCTAAACTTTCTACAGAGGAGGCTTCCACATTAGATCAATCACTTACTCTCAAACAACTCAGGAAAGCGCTCTTCTCTATGCCCAACAAAAAATCACCTGGATCAGATGGCTACCCTGTGGAATTCCATAAACACTCCTGGCCACTTACATCCCCATTATTCATCAGAGTGGTGACAGAGATTAAGTCAACCTCCACCAATGCCTCCGTACATTAATACCACTCTCATTTCGGTTTTGCTCAAACCCAATAAGGACCCAACCCTCACCTCCAGTTATAGACACATAAGCCTTATTAATTGCGATCTAAAGATTATTAGTAAAACACTAACCAACAGAATTGAAAAAGTAATTCCATTTATTATTCACCCAGACCAAACAGGCTTTGTCAAAGGCAAACACTTGTCCAGCATCATGCGTCATTTATTCATTCTTATCAGCATATCTCAAAGGAACAACTTTGTGGTGTGTGGATGGGGTGGTTTGAGCAGCCACACCCGATGCTCATTGGTTGGGCTAACGAGCAGTAGGTTTATAACCCCACTCACACACACACCTAGGATAGGAGCCCTTGTCATGACATGTTCCATCTGCTCCTGGCTAATACCACCTAGCCTCATCTCTACAATAAACTGGTGTTAACAACCCCCCGTCGTCCGTGTCTCTGTGCCGGAGGGCTCTGAAAACGCTTTGGCTTTGGAGAATCACTCATTCAATAGATCAGAATCCTCTACAACTCCCCATCTGCTTCTGTCATCACCAATGGTTACACTTCACAGCGTTTCACTTTACAAAGCGGCACAAGACAAGGATGTCCGCTCTCCCCTTTATTATTGGCCATCTTTATTGAACCCCTCGTGGCGGCCATCCTTCAAAACAATAATTTCGTTGGCATACAAACAGGAAACTCTGTTCACAAAATCGCTTTGTATGCAGACCATATCTTGTTGTACGTAAGAAGCTCAATATCATCCCTACCGGAGATGCTCAGCCTGATATCAAAATTCTCAGCTATCTCAAACTATTCAATTAATTGGACTTAAACCATCGTCTTACCACTCATTGGGAGGACTGGAATGCTGTAACCCAGAAACTTCCCTTAACCATCAAAACAGGCAATATTAGAAACCTTGGTATTGATATCTGCTACAATCTGTCAGATTTTTTTTACCCTAAACTCTACTCCATTGGTCAGATCCATTGAAGAAGATCTCATTCGATGGAACAACCTACCCATTTCACTAATTGGTAGGATTGCAGTAGTGAAAATGAACATAATTCCAAAAATAAACTATATATTTTCAATGACCCCAGTGCAACCAACATTACATTAGTTAAATACTCTAGACTCTATAGTCAATACATTTTATTGGAAATTCAAGAAACCAAGAATTAAACTAGCAACACCACAGAAAAACAAAGACTGTGGAGGCCTAGCAGCCCCAAACTCCAGATACTACTATTTAGCAAACCATCTTCAATTTATAATTCAATGATTACAACCAGAGCAACAATTTGGCCATGGATGACGAGACATTGAACAAGAATTTCGGGAGTTTTCAATATCTGATATACCATTCCTTTCTGAATCAATTGCTTTAAAATCCCATTCATCGCAACAACTCTGTCAGCCTTGTGGAGATTTGAGGATATCTGTTGGAGATATCTCCAAACAAATTTATGCCAATCTGGCACAACCCAGATCTTCTGGTTAAAAACAGACCAATAATCTTTAGGTCTTGGAAAAGACAAGGAATTACTCATCTGGAACACATTTTCTAAGACAATTTGTTTATATCCTTCCTAACCTTAACCCAAAGGTATAATATTTGTGGCCACGGCTTCCTTCAATTCCTTCAACTACAGCAGTCTCTAAAAGTTTAAATCAAATTGACGAACAATATCCACCTCCGATGATTGATCTCACTCATATCGGTCTTTGGCAGTTTCACCACTACACACCACCCAAGTGACGTTTTCAGGGACCTCCGGCACAGAGACACAGACGACGGGGGGTTGTTAACACCAGTTTATTGTAGATATGAGGCTAGGTGGTATTAGCCAGGAGCAGATGGAACATGTCATGACACAGGGCTCCTATTCTGAGTAAGAGTGGATGGGGTTTTAAACCTGCCGCTCGTTAGAAGAAAGAAAGAAGAAACAGTCTTTATTAGTCACGCACCACACTACAACACATGCTTGCACACACACACACGCACATGCTTTGATGGTGACCGGTGAAATGGATTCTCTGCTTTTGACCCATCCTGGCTTGTCCTTCCTCCGGGGGCACAGCCAGGAGCAGTGGGCAGCATACGTGGACGCGCCCAGGGACCAGGTGATAATTGTCCATTGCTGGTCAGACAATGATTACATTACATTACATTTAGTCATTGATCAGACGCTTTTATCCAAAGCCACTTACAATTGTTCAAACACCGACGGACGCAGCCATCAGGAACAATTAGGGGTTAAGTGTCTTGCTCAAGGACACTACAGCATGCTAGCAGGAGGAGCCTGGGATCGAACCAGCAACCTTTAGATCACTAGACCACCAGCTCTACCGCCTGAGCTACCATCCCCATATGCACCCATCATGCACCCCATGATGGGTGCATGTTTTTGAGGGGGGTCCTTACTGACGTGAGGTGGAGGAAACCCCATGTGAGCACGGGGAGAACATGCAAACTCCACACAGAAAGGCTCCTATTTGGGAGATAACCCGCCGGAGCACCGTGCCAAGAGCGCCCCAGGCGGGAATCGAACCCAGGACCTTCTTGCTGTGAGGCAGCAGTGCAATGCACTGCGCCACCGTGCCACCAACGAGCCTAACCAACGAGCGCCAGGTGTGGCTGCTCAAGCCATCCCATCCACCACATAGCCCCAACACCAAACTGAGACCAGGAAGAATTCCTGGCCCAGGCCACCCCCCCCCCCCACCAAGCAGAGAACAAAAATGAAAATAAATACTTAAAACAGATTCTGACCCAGGGTTATTATACCTAAAAACACGGGACTCTGAAACAGGGTTCCCATACCTTATACAAACAAACAGGTCCCCTTCCAGAGGACCTGGGTTCCCTGGAGCAGCATGGTTGACCGGTCTCCTTCCACCAGGGGGACAACACACAGCCCCCTCCTCCCTTCCGGAGCACGGGGCCTTGGGCTGCTGCACTGGCTGGTGACTTGACACAGACTGGACTTGGCTGCTGTGGGGGCTGCTTGGAGGGGTAGCCTGGCTGCCGGGCTGCTGGATGGTCCCGCTGATGGCTGCAGGGTGGAGGAGCTAGCCGCCTGTGAGGGTTGCTGTGCTGCTTCTCCCCCGGTCCCCCCAGGAGCTGCTGCTGCCGGTCGAGAGAGGGTTGATCTGGCTCCTGGGCGGTCCCAGCGATGCCTGCTGGGCGGAGAAGGTAGCTGCCAGTGGTTACCTGTGGTGGTTGCTGCGCTGCTTCTCCACCAGTCCTCTGCCGGAACCCCTAGGTGCTGTCACTGCCATTCGGGAGAGGGTTGATGCTGGGGCCGCCCGTTGAACTATTGGTGGCTCCAGGGCCTCTTCAGGTGGCCCTTCTGTGTCCCTTCCGAATGCCGGAGCCCACATTTGCACCACTGTGGCAGTTTCACCACCACACGCCACCCAAGTGGCTTTTTCAGGGACATCCGGCACATAGACACAGACGACAGGGGGTTGTTAACACCAGTTTATTGTAGATATGAGGCTAGGTGGAATTAGCCAGGAGCAGATGGAACATGTAATGACAGGGCTCCTATCCTGAGTGAGTGTGGATGGGGTATTTAAACCTGCTGCTGGTTAGCCAAACCAACAAGCATCAGGTGTGGCTGCTCAAGCTTCCTATCCAACACACGGTCATTTAATAAATCCCTTTACAGAATATAGAAACTTTTATTAAAAACAGATGACACTTTATCTTTACCTACCATGGAATGGGAAAGAGACCTTGGTGTTCCCACCAATATCAACGTGTGAATGCTTATTTGCAACAACACCTTTACTATGACCCGCAACTCCAAAATGCAACTCATTCAATATAAGATTCTGGACGGAGCTCATGTCAAAGAACACCAAATGTTCAAAATGGGTTTTGTGGATAAAGACGTTTACTCTCACTGTTCCCTTAATACCAGAGATGACCACTTTCATGCCATCTGGCTCGGCCCTCCTATCCTGGTATTCTGGACCAACATCACCAAGACACTATCAACCCTTCTGGGTCACAGCATTCCAGTCTCCTGACTATGTCTCCTCGGTAACCTCTCCTCAGATGACCCACCACTAAAACACCACAAACCCATTTTGATCGCCTTAACAATTGTTAAGAAAATAATATAACTCAATTGGAACAACAGAGATAATCTCACCACATCCCAATGGTAACATTTATTAATAGAATCCTATTAATTAATTTATCAATTTATTAATAGGGTCCTTCTACTGTGGAGCAGTGGAGAGCATCCTGACAGGCAATATCACTGCCTGCTTTGGGAACTGTATTGCTCAGGACAGGCAGGACCTGCAGAGGGTAGTGCGTTCAGCTGAACGTACCACTGGAACTACATTTCCCTCCCTGCAGGACTTATACACCAGGAGGTGTAGTAGCAGAGCCCGCAGGATCATGAAGGATCATCACCACCCCAACAACAAACTGTTCCAGCTGCTGCGGTCAGGCAAGCGCCTCCGCAGCCACACAGCAAGAACAGAGACTGAGACAGAGTTTTTTCCGCAAGTCATAAGAACTGTCAATGCTGACCTCACCAGGGGTCCTCACTGAGCCACACACATAGGCTCCACTACCTTACTGTACTGTATGTAGCATACTGTACTGCATACTGTGTCACTGTTCTGGGTTGTTCAGTGTTACCGTATTGCTGCTCCGTACTGCTGTATACTGTGCTGTATATGTCACATACACGACCTCACTTTATTCACAGGCCACTTTAATGCACATATCTGTATATACATAAATAGCCTTCATACACATGAGTCCATCCCATATACATAAGCCTATTCCCTTTATCTATTCTGTACCCCCACCCTACATTACCCTTGAGCTCTTATTTTTTAAATTTTATTTTATTCTATATGTTTTTATTTTATTCTATAGTATTCGACTTACTGCATTATGTTTTAGGAATCAGTTAGTTAGTGAAGTAGAAATTCTTAGGTAGCTACTGTATTCAGTCTAGGACATGTTGTGTGTAATCACCGGGTGCGTTGCATTGACATTTCACTGCATATATGTATAAAAGTATGGATATGTATGTGACGAATAAACCTCTTGAATCTTAAATCTTGAATCTACATCTCAATGGAAAAACTATTGGCAATATCCAAAAACAAGGTTGATTCATTTTATGAAATATGGGCTACTTTTATCACTGACATAACGGAATAAGTGGTCAGTGCCCCAGAAGGCACCCGCCAGGTCGCAGCACACCTTAAGCCACCAGGCACAAGGTGCCAGGAATCCAGCCCGGCCACCCCCCGGCCAACCACGCCCCCACACTGCCCCACCAGTGACCCACCACTCCCGGAAAACCCCAGTGCTCAATATGTGCTGTTGGTAATTGCAGTTAAAATTGCGGGGCTGGGGATGCGAGTCCTTCAGGCAAGTCAGACCCAAATCACTTGCACCCCTCCTGCCCCACAGACCCTGGTTTGGTGGAATGTTTTTTGGAGTAGGATTGGTGTGCGAGTGTATGTGTTCTAAGCTAATATGAGTGGAATCAAGATTTCTGGACGGACGAGAAGCACGCTGGGGCAGGAGCGTGACAGGCAACATGGCAGCCGCCTGCTACATCCGCACCGCCATAGCTCGCACCCCACCCATCCTGCAAGCCCTAGGCCTATAGTGTGGTGTATGTACTGAGTATGAGTTTTGGCACTGGGAGAGATAGGCGAAGCACGACCAGATCAACGCAGGGGCGCGGCAGGCCGGGGAGCAACCACGCGCAACCCACCCTGGACCGACTGCCCCCCAGCACGCCCACCTCCCGTACTTGGTGGCATTAAACCTACAGCGATCAGCCATGGGCCCAGAGCGGCATGCCATGCACCTCCACCAATGCCAGGCAGCACCGCGCCCCCATCAGGCCCCTGGTCAGCCCACGACGGCCGAGCATGTGGACCAAAGAAGAGAGGGCGGCAGACAGCCCCACCACCCACAGCCCGACCGCCCAGGTACAAGCGCCCCGCGCACCGAGAGCGCCGCCAGCCTGGTGTGACGACAGGAGTCCACCTCCCAACGAAGAAGGTAACATAGTGAGTCGCACGCGCGAGGAAATCCAGCCAGGTTCATGCCCCGGGGTGACAGGACCAGATGGAAGGCCTAGCTAGTCCCCTGCACAACGGACCACCCCTCCCATGGGACGCAGACGGACACTCAAACCCCGCCACTCCGCCCAGGCCTCCACAGTCTTTGTTTTTCTGTGGTGTTGCTAATATAATTCTTGGTTCTTGTATTTTCAATCACATTTATTGACTAC
Organism: Zeus faber; assembly: GCF_960531495.2. Lineage (NCBI taxonomy): Eukaryota > Metazoa > Chordata > Actinopteri > Zeiformes > Zeidae > Zeus > Zeus faber. The sequence continues at coordinate 35,957,088 of NC_137201.1, forward strand.
TGAGTCTAGAGTATTAAACCAATGTACCATTGGTTGCAGTGGGGTCATTAAAAATGTAATGTTCATTTCACTCGTGCTATCCTACCAATTATTTAAAGGGGTAGGTTGTTTGCTGGTTCGATCCCAGGCTCCTCCTGCTAGCATGCTGTAGTGTCCTTGAGCAAGACACTTAACCCCTCATTGCTCCTGATGGCTGCGTCCATCGGTGTTTGAATAATTGTAAGTCGCTTTGGATAAAAGCGTCTGCTAAATGTAATGTAATAAAAATGATTGGCAAGAGATTTACTTGATTTGTCACTGAATTCAAAACAATTTTCTCTTGTACGTTGCATGAGGAATTGTGTCTTTTGATGGATGATATTATCAAGTTGAGATGTAATTGTCCAGATCTCATTTTGGATTTGCTCAGTGGATGAGCGGGCTTGTTGGGAGTGCATCTCCTTTAGTCGGTGTTTGAGTTTATTTTGGCATTCTTGTCCTTTCTTTTTCTTGTGAGTGGAGAATGAAAAAATACTACCTCTTAGAACTGCCTTAACGTTTTCCCAGAGAAAGGATGGGGATATTTCTAACCCTAACCCTAACCCATAAATATTAGCTATGGTTAATTTGACGTTACCTAAAATTCCATGAATCATTATGTAATGCCCTTCTGGGTCTGATATTGTGGTATTATTTTGACAGGGGATACTTTTATTGATCAATATAGAAACACCTCTTTTTTGAGTTGTATGATGCAGAAAACATCTGATTAACCCATTTAGCCTTGAGTTTGAGGTGCTTGGATGCAGTGAGGTGAGTTTCTTGCAGTACACAGAAGCTGGGGTTAATCCTGATGAGGTGACTCAGGATTTTGCTTCACTTAGCAGGTTAGCCCAAGCCTCTCACATTCCAACCAACAAACTTAATGGGTATCATTGAAGTTAGTAAGGGGGTGATGGCGCAGTGCATCCAAGGTAAGCAAGGTAAGCTATACTACCGTGTCCATGCTTTCCCATAGATAAGTCAGGGTTTTCCTCCTTTACATTGCTTTTTAATGTTGGAGTATTGCAGGAAGTTTGTAGGGATACATATCTAAACAAACAAATGACAAATGGACAAAAAGAAACATAGACAATTGCAGAGTTAGACATACATATAGTGAGAGATGGAATAGAATGATTGTGATGGGAGAAGTAGGGAGGAATGGAATTAGGAAGGTGAGATGATGAGATTGAGCAATATTTTAAATCCTGGCATAGATAGCATAATAATTTCTATATCTTGCAGTAAATAATTACCAGAATACATACATGATCAGATCATAATAACCAGGGTGTGGTGGAGGAGTCTAGGAATAACATCCTTGTCTTTGTGTGGGCGTGCCTTCAGCCTGGTGCAATCAGTCCGAGCACGAGCACAGTCGTCTTCAGTCAGCGGTCATGCTACATTCATGGGGCTGTTACTAAAGCGTCAGCAAAGCATTAGCCCCGTGTGCAACCATTCTCATGTGAAGACGGTATTGTGTAAAGACTTGCAAGTCTACCTGTGCAAGGACACTGTACAAGGAAAACCTGTCTTGTTTTTGTCACCTAATACACAATGTGCGACTACCACATTTCTGTATTTGAAGGTCACACAGAAAGCCTCGTTATAACAAACGCCACAAGGGGTAGCTATCAGCAGCCAATTCTCCAAACAACTAACTCACAACCTGTCTACTCCGGCTCAAGGCTCATTGTTCCCTGGTTTTACCCCTCTCGCTGAGAGTGAGGTATCGAAATTACTAACATGTAGCCGTCCTACTACCTGTCCACTAGATCCGATCCCATCTAACCTCCTTCAAGCCATATCACCGACTGTCACAACAGCAATCACACATTTGATTAATTCTTCCCTCACTTCTGGCACATTCCCCTCTGCTTTCAAAGTGGCTAGGGTAGCACCACTGCTTAAAAAACCTTCACTCGATCCCACTCGAGTGAAAGACTATCGGCCGGTCTCACTCCTCCCATTCCTTTCCAAAACAATTGAGAGGGCGGTCTCTAGACAGGTTACAGAAATCCTCTCAAGAAACAACCTTCTTGATCCACTTCAATCTGGCTTCAAAAGCGGACACTCCACTGAAACAGCCCTGTTATCTGTGACGGGGGCCTTAAAAACTGCTAGAGCTGCTGCCCAATCCTCGGTTCTCATTCTGCTTGACTTATCAGCTGCTTTTGACACTGTCAGTCACAGCATTCTCCTGTCCATACTCTCAAGTATGGGCATCTCTGGCAGTGCACTTTCCTGGTTCGAATCTTACCACACTGGGCGCTCGTTCAGTGTGACATGGCAAGGCCAGTTGTCTGTGCTTCACCACCTCACCACAGGGGTGCCCCAAGGCTCTGTGCTGGGACCTCTCCTCTTTGCCATATACACCACCTCGCTGGGCCCGATCATCCGCTCGCATGGTTTTTCATATCACTGCTATGCGGATGATACTCAACTCTATCTGTCTTTCCTGCCTGATGACCCCACTGTCTCGACGTGGATCTCGGATTGCCTCGCTGACATATCCACGTGGATGAAGGATTATCATCTTCAACTAAACCTGGCAAAAACGGAACTGTTGGTCTTCCCGGCCAAACAAGGTATTCATCACAACATTGATATCAAAATTGATTCTTTATCTCTTGCTCCTACCAAGGCTGCAAGGAATCTAGGTGTCATTATCGATGACCAACTGACATTCTCGGACCATGTTGCCGACGTCTCTCGGTCGTGCCGCTTCATACTATTCAACATCCGAAAAGTTAGGTCGTACCTGACCCAATATGCCACTCAACTGCTGCTACAAACCTTGGTGATTTCCCACCTCGACTACTGCAACGCTCTCTTAACAGGCTTGCCGGCTTGTGCGGTGAAGCCACTGCACTCTGAAACAGAATGTGGCGGTGCGACTGGCGCTCATCCAGCCAAAGAGGGCACAGGTTACTCCGCTGCTTATCAAGCTCCACTGGTTACCTGTAGCCGCTGGCATCAAGTTCAAGTCTCTGATGCTTGCCTACAGAGTGATTGTTGGGAATGCTCCCACTTACTCAAATGCTCTTGTAAGAGCACATGTTACCCCCCGGATGCTGCATTCGTCAAATGAGCGTTGCCTGGCTCTGCCGACTGCACAACCACGGCAATCCTTGCCATTCTCATTTGTAGTTCGACGTTGGTGGAACGAGCTGCCAAAAACCACCAGAGCAGGGGCCTTCCTCTCTGTCTTTGAGAAGCACTTGAAGACCCAGCTCTTCAGAGAGCACCTCCTCCCCTCACTTACAATTACTTAGCACTACTTAGCAGTATTTATTTATTGTTACACTAACATTTCTGTTGCAATGTAGCCTGAATGTTATTCTCCCTTGTAAGTCGCTTTGGATAAAAGCATCTGCTAAATGACTAAATGTAAATGTAAATAACAGACTGTGTATATATAGTTTATCAACATCCAGCGATACGTGTTTACCCCTCTTACGGTTCTCCTTCAGGATAGGGTACAAGCCCAGGTCCATCGTTGATCTCCTGGGGGAATTGATCGTTCATACCCAGTGTGGTTCCATTCAGCTCCTGTCCTTTCATTTTAACCAGCTCATTGTGCTTGAAGCATTCAAACTTGGCAATGATTTAGCGGGGACGGTTCTTCATCCCGTGTCCCAGTCGGTGAACCAGGTGGAAGGTAATCTGCTTCATGGTGTTCTTGGGGACTTTCAGGTCGGCGAATGTTGTTAGATCTGCATTGTCTTTTTGCATCTCGCCCGACCGCGCAGTGCAGGAAATCAAGGCTGCCTTTGATCTCGGTAATGTCTCGGAGAAGTGGACTAAGCATGTCCAGCTTGTTGTTAATCTCATCCAAGACACTAACCTCTACAGCAGGGGTGCTCAATACGTCGATCGCGATCTACCAGTCGATCGCAAAGGTAGTATTGGTAGATCGCATGACATTAAAAAAATAGACGTCAGTCTATCATCCATCCCGTCACTTGATTGACATACAGGGCAGCCAGTCAGATGACATCTGAATTTTTCTGACACTTAGGTCACTGCGCATGCACAAACAACGGTGCTAAGTGCAGCAAAACTAACAAGCTAGTCAACGAGTTACCTCCAATTTTTAGCCCTCGGTTTTTTCTCTTAAACCTAAGAAAGGGTATAAAAATGAGTGGGGGAGCTGGACCAAGTAAGAAGACAAAAACTTATCACTTTCATACTGAATGGGAGGAGGACTTTTTTTTCAAGATGACATTTTTGAAGTGCGTTTGCCTCATCTGCCAGTCTACCATCGCAATACCAAAGAAGGGAATTGTGGAGCGGCATTTTCAGACTGTTCATGGAAAATACGACACCGACTTCTCACTGAAAAGCGAGCTGAGAAAGAGAAAGGTGCAGGAACTAAAATCCCAGTTGTCCGGACAGCAGTCATTTTTCACACAACAAACTTCAAAAGCGAAAGCCGCCACCGAAGTATCGTTCTGGGTCAGTCACGTCATCGTTAATAACAAGAAGTCCTTCCAAGACGGAGAGATGGTAAAAGAGGCATTCGTTGAAGCAGCTGACTCATTGTTCCGAGACTTTAAAAATAAGGCAGAAATATTATCTTCGATTAAAGCTCTCCAGCTGTCAAGAAGTACAGTTACATGGCGCTGTGAAGCCATGGCTGAGGATTTAACCCAGCAACTTTGGAAGGACATCGGAGTTTGCGAGTGTTTCTCACTGCAGTTGGACGAACCTACAGACGTGAGTGACACAGCCCAGATGTGCATTTTCATTCATATGGTGTTTTGTGATATCACTACAAAAGAAGAGCTATTAACAGTACTGCCCAAGAAAGAACAGACGCGAGGAGAGGACATATTTCAGTCGTTCAAAGACTTTATCGAGAAAACCCAGCTCCCAGTGTACAAATTGGTGTCTATCACCACGGATGGAGCACCCGCAATGGTTGGCCGCTTGAATGGATTTATTCCCAAGTGCAGGCAGGAGGATGCTTTCCCGGACTTCCTAAATTAGCGTTGCATAATCCACCAACAAGCTTTATGCGCTAAAATGCTCAACATGAAAGAGATCATGGATGTTGCAACGAAGATCGCCTGTTCTATTCGCGCCAGACTCTTCAAAGACGGTTATTTCGTGCACATCTGGAGAAGGCTGACTGCGACCACTCTGAGTTGTTGCTACACACTGACGTGAGATTGCTTAGTTGAGGGAAATTCCTGCAAAGATTTCGAGAGCTCTGTCCGGAGATTAAGGAGTTTTTCCGTGTAGCTGGACATGCAGAATACACGCAACTAAATGACGGTCAGTGACTGTTAGACTTGGCATTTTTAACCGATCTGACGAATATGTTGAATGACCTTAATCTAGAGCTGCAAGGAAAAGACAAAACAGTGATCAACATGATCAGCTCAGTTAATGCTTTCAAATGAAAGATGCAACATCTCTCCTCAAAGCTGCAGCGTCATGATTTGGCAAACTTCCAGAACCTGGCCTCAGAGTTGGAGATGCAGGGGAAGGCCTGTGTGCAACTTGACAGTGCACACTACACAGAGCAGATTGACAATTGTCTGTCAGAGTTTGACAAACGCTTTCAAGACTTTTCATTGCTCGAGCCAGTCGCTACATTCATGTGTTATCCTTTTCGGGAAGATGCTGAGGTTGATTCACTCGCATCAAAAATTGCAACACTGTTTCACCTGAACTCTTCTGGAGTGGAAGATGAGATTTTGACATTACAAGCGAACATTGAGCTGAAGTCCAGAGCTCATGGACAGTTCTGGAACTTACTCACAGAGGTAAAGTACCCCAACATGAGGAAATGTGCTACCTCCTTGACTGCATTATTCGGCTCCACTTATTTATTTGAGTCAGCCTTTTCCCACATGAAGATCATTAAGTCCAAGTACCATTCCACCATGACTGATGAACATTTGGAAGTGTGCTTGAGGCTGGCTGTCAGCAGCTACTGTCCGGACTATGCATCCCTGTATAATTCAATTCAGTGCAAGTCATCAGAGTAAACTCGGGTAATGACAAAACATGTACATAGATAATTGTGTTGTGTTGTGCAATATTGGCTCATGCATAACCGCATGAGCCAATATTGCACAACACAACACAATTATCTATGTGAATCTTTTGTACATCAACATACATTGTAGATATAAAGAATCCTCAATATATTTATAAATAAATATATGTTTTGCATTTTTGTAGTAGGTAGATCTTTGACTCTTTTGACTCTGAGATCCAATCTTTTGACTTGATCATTTTATAAGTAGCTCGCATGCTGAAAAAGTGTGAGCACCCCTGCTCTACAGCATTTGGGATTAGATCGTCTGTGTCTGTTGCTGAGTCTTTTTTCTTGCTGGATTATTGCGGTCCTGGTCATCTTCCACCCATCGTCCATCTTCCATCTTCCATTCATTATAAAAAAAATCGATATAACCCTCTGGTCCTCCACTTTGGTTGCGCGCAGTCCTCCTTTCATCTTAAATTTATATATATACAGTGGGGCTAAAAAGTATTTAGTCAGCCACCAAGTTCTCCCACTTAAAAAGATAAGAGAGGCCTGTAATTTTCATCATAGGTACACTTCGACTATGAGAGACAGAATGGGGGGAAAGAATCCAGGAAATCACATTGTAGGATATTTAATGAATTAATTGGTAAATTCCCCGGTAAAATAAGTATTCGGTCACCTACAAACAAGCAAGATTTCTGGCTTTCACAGACCTGTAACTTTTTCTTTAAGAGGCTCCTCTGTCCTCCACTCGTTACCTGTATTAATGGCACCTGTTTGAACTCGTTATCAGTATAAAAGACACCTGTCCACAACCTCAAACAGTCACACTCCAAACTCCACTATGGCCAAGACCAAAGAGCTGTCAAAGGACACCAGAAACAAAATTGTAGACCTGCACCAGGCTGGGAAGACTGAATCTGCAATAGGTAAGCAGCTTGTTGTGAAGAAATCAACTGTGGGAGCAATTATTAGAAAATGGAAGACATACAAGACCACTGATAATCTCCCTCGATCTGGGCAAGATCTCACCCCGTGGGGTCAAAATGATCACAAGAACGGTGAGCAAACATCCCAGAACCCCACGGGGGGACCTAGTGAATGACCTGCAGAGAGCTGGGACCAAAGTAACAAAGGCTACACACTGACGCACTACGCCGCCAGGGACTCAAATCCTGCAGTGCCAGACGTGTCCCCCTGCTTAAGCCAGTACATGTCCAGGCCCGTCTGAAGTTTGCTAGAGAGCATTTGGATGATCCAGAAGAGGATTGGGAGAATGTCATATGGTCAGATGAAACCAAAATAGAACGTTTTGGTAAAAACTCAACTTGTCGTGTTTGGAGGAGAAAGAAAGCTGAGTTGCATCAAAAGAACACCATACCTACTGTGAAGCATCGGGGTGTAAACATTATGCTTTGGGGCTGTTTTTCTGCAAAGGGACCAGGACGACTGATCCGTGTAAAGGAAAGAATGAATGGGGCCATGTATCGTGAGATTTTGAGTGAAAACCTTCAGCAAGGGCATTGAAGATGAAACGTGGCTGGGTCTTTCAGCATGACAATGATCCCAAACACACAGCCCGGGCAACGAAGGAGTGGCTTCGTAAGAAGCATTTCAAGGTCCTGGAGTGGCCTAGCCAGTCTCCAGATCTCAACCCCATAGAAAATCTTTGGAGGGAGTTGAAAGTCCGTGTTGCCCAGCGACAGCCCCAAAACATCACTGCTCTAGAGGAGATCTGCATGGAGGAATGGGCCAAAATACCAGCAACAGTGTGTGAAAACCTTGTGAAGACTTACAGAAAACGTTTGACATCTGTCATTGCAAACAAAGGGAATATAACAAAGTATTGAGATGAACTTTTGTTATTGACCAAATACTTATTTTCCACCATAATTTGCACATAAATTCTTTAAAAATCAGACAATGTGATTTTCTGGATTTTTTTTTCTCATTTTGTCTCTCATAGTTGAGGTTTACCTATGATGAAAATAACAGGCCTCTCTCATCTTTTTAAGTGGGAGAACTTGCACAATTGGTGGCTGACTAAATACTTTTTTGCCCCACTGTATATACTCACCGGCAACTTTATTAGGTAGGCTTACTAGTACCGGGTTGGACCCCTTTTGCCTTTTGCAAATCTCCTGTTCCATCACATCCCAAAGGTGCTCTATTGGATTTAGCTCTGGTGACTGTGAAGGCCATTGGAGTACTGTGAACTCATTGTCATGTTCAAGAAACCAGTTTGAGATGATTTGAGCTTTGTGACATGGTGCATTATCCTGCTAGAAGTAACCATCAGAAGATGGGTACATAATCAGACCTGGCAACGTTTTTCCAATCTTCTATTGCCCATTTTTGGTGAGTCTGTGTGAATTGTAGCCTCAGTTTCCTGTTTTTTGCCGACAGGAGTGGCACCCGGTGTGGTCTTCTGCTGCCGTAGCCCATCTACTTCAAGGTTCAACGTGTTGTGCGTTCAGAGATGGTATTGCCGATGCCAATGTATTGCCGTACCTTGGTTGTAATGAGTGGTTATTTGTCTTACTGTTGCCATTCTATCATCTCGAACCAGTCTGCCCATTCTCCTCTGACCTCTGATTTCAACAAGGCATTTTTGTCCACACAACTGCTGCTCATTGGATATTTTCTCTTTTTTGGACCATTCTCTGTAAACCCTAGAGATGGTTGTGAGTGAAAATCCCAGTAAGTCAGCACTTTGTGAAATACTCAGACCAGCCCTTCTGGCACCAACAACTATGTCAAGTTCAAAGTGACTTAAATCGCCTTTCTTCCCCATTCTGATGCTCGGTTTGAACTTCAGCAAGTCATCCTCACCATGTCTACATGCCTTAAATGCAATGAGTTGCTGCCATGTCATTGGCTGATTAGCTTTTTGTGTTAACAAGCACTTGAACAGGTGTACCTAATAAAGTGACTGGTGAGTATATATATATATATACATACTATATATATTGCAATTCATTTTGTTATTCGTCTGAGTTGGAGCACATTGTCAGTGTTTTAGTTAGTGCAGCAGGGCGCCGCCTTGTTGGATCTTTACTCACTTCCGTCTTCTCACAAGATCACAGCATGCTCCCTCTCCCTCACAGTCAGCTCCTTGATGCTGAGGTGTTTATCGTTGACCCTCTACCGCCTCAGAAGAGGAGTAGAGAGATTCAGCAGATTGTTGGCACTGAACACATGGCTTTCAACTGAATGTATTGCCAATTCAGTGTAAACTCTTTCAGTGGAAACTCTGAAAGAGAGCCACCAGAGCCACGCCCACCTGAGGAGAGCTTTAGACATGAGAGTCAGAGCCAAGAGGAAGAGTCTCCACCCCACTCACCAAAAAACGCCTGTGCACCTTCTTCCCCTCGACCCCCATCCAGGTCACCCTCCTTTCCAGTCACTGCCACCCCCCCCCCTCCTTGCCCCCCCCCCCCCTTTTTTTTGGATGACACTGCTAAGATACTAGAAGCACCCAACCCATTCAGCAGTTTTAAATAATTTAGCATTCATTCCTCGTCAGCCACAGCCCGTCCAAAAGCATTGGGCAATTAATTCAATACACTAGATCTAGCTTTATTAAACATTATGTCTTTTGCAGGAAAAACATTTTTAATTAATGATTTTATTATCAAGCAGAACCTTGTTTGATGTTTTGAACTGAAACTTGGAATTGAGAAATGCAAGGCGTTCCTTCTTCTCTGACATCATCGCCAAAAATAATTATAATGCAGGTGCCTTGTTTGCTACTGATGACAGGCTAACTAACCTTCCTTTGTAAGGAGCCTCATCCATCAGCGCCTGCAATCAATTCAACTCCATTTTCACCAACAAAATACAGAAAATTTGATCCGATCAACCATAAACACTTGGAGGACATTATACAACATGTTAAATCCTCCTCCCACTGCCTTGATATTCTGCCATCAGGCTTTTTCAAAAATGTTTCAATTTGCATGGCCTTAGATCTACTACAAATCATGTACTACAAAAACATGTCTCTTCTCTCAGGTTTCTTCCCACAGGCCCTGAAAACAGCCGTCATCAAGCCACTCCTAAAAAGGAACAATCTAGACACCTCAATAATGAATAATTATAGTCCAATATCAAACCTCCCATTTTTCAACAGCTGAACAATTTTGTGGCACTATATAAGTGTTTTGATGTCTTCCAGTCAGGATTTGGACCACACCACAGTACTGAGACTGCTCTTGTTAATGTCTTCAGTGAAAACCTTCTAAACACAGACAGTAGCAGAATCTCAGTCTTAGTATTACTGGATGTCAGTGCTGCATTTGACACAGTCGACCACAACATGTAACTGGACCGACTGGAAAACTGGGTGGGACTTTCTGGCACAGGACTAAACTGAATTAAATCCTACTTAAAGGACAGGTACTACTTTGTGTCTATGGGTAATTACACATCTGAGTGAACAAAAATGACATGTGGAGTTCCCCAAGGCTCCATTCTGGGGCCTCTTCTGTTTAACATCTACATGCTCCCACTCACATTATGGAAAACAACATGTTTCCATAATTACACAGACGACACACACCTTTACATAACCATATCACCGGGGGACTATGGTCCAATACAATCACTGAGCTGGTGCATTGAACAAATCAAGATTCAAGATTCAAGATTCAAGATTCAAGATTCAAGATTTTATTTGTCACATACATATACATACTTCCATACATATATGCAGTGAAATGTAATGCAACGCACCCGGTGATAGCACACAATAAGTCCTAGGAAAAAGTACAAAAATAAAATAAAATAAAAAGTAGAAAATTCCTTTCTAATAGACCGACTAACTGACTCCTAAAACGTAATACAGTAAGTGGAATACTTATAGAATAAGATCGAAAGTAACCGGAGCGCCGGCGCAGGCGACCGCTAGGGGCGGCGCCACTATCGCGCCACTATCGCACATCAACCGTTGGATGTGCCATAATTTTCTCCAATTAAACAAAAACAAAACTGAAGTCATTGTTCTTGGAAAAAGTGAGCGCTCAGCTTCAATCAGTAATGTTAAAAAGCACAAACTGAGACAGAAATCTTAGTGCAGAGCTACATTTCAAAAGCCACATTAAAACTATTACAAAGTCAGTCTACTATAACCTGAAGAACAGATCACGGATTAAAAGACTTATGTCAGAATTAGTAAAAACTTGTCCATGCATTAATCTTTAGGAGACTAGACAACTGTAACGCTGTCTTTACAGCTCTCCATAAAAGTTGGATCAGAACGCTGCTGCTCCAGTCCTCACTAGGACCAAGAAAGTAGATCATATCACTTCAGTTCTCATATCTTTACACTGGCTTCCTGTCGTCAAAGAGCTGATTTCAAAATATTACTATTGGTTCATAAAGGACTGAAAGGTTTAGAGCCAAAATACATTTCTGATCTTCTTCTGCGTTATGAACCATCCAGACCTCTCAGGTCGTCTGGGACAGGTCTGCTTTCTGTCACGCACGTTTTTTAGCTGTTCAAAATATACCTTAATGGGATATTTATCAAGTGTTTATCAAAATGGGAGTGGATGAATATGCTGCTTTATGCAAATGTATTTTTATTGGAAAGTATTTTATTTATGACTAATTTAATGTGTGCTGATGAAAAAACTTTCATGATGGCACCATTTCATGGACAACATTTGGCATCTTGTACCAGCGCGACGGACATAAGGCGTGGCATCTTCATCTGAAGACTGCTTGGATGACGGCTTTTTACAAGTATTTTAAAATGTTTGCCGATCGATCTTCAATTTTGCAAATGTGTTAAATGTCGGATTTTGACAGATATCGCCTTCCTCTGCTCATTTTGAGTTTTCTGTGCTGATGCCGCGTGGTGCCTACACCCAATTTAAAGAGCAGATGTATGTATGTGTGTGTGTGTGTGTGTGTGTGATGGTATGTTGTATTGTGATATCATCATCAACAAGACATGTCTGTGTCAATGAAGCATGCAAACTAAACTATATAACCTCCATCCTCATATTACATTCTAAACCTCCACCCCATACTACATAATATACCTCTGCCCCCATACTATATACTAAACCTCCGCCCCCATACTACCTACTAAACCTCCGTCCCCATAGTACACTCTAAACCTCCACCCTACTATAATTCCGCCCCCATTTTACGTACTAAACCTCCGCCCCTATACTACATATTATACCTCCATCGCAATACTATACACTAAACCTCCACCCCCATACTAGGGTTAGGGTTAACCTCCTCATCTCCTCCCCTCTCCTCATTTCCTCCTCATCTCTCCCCCTCTCATCTCCTCATCTCCTCCTCTCCTTCCTCCTCGTCTCCTCCCCTCTCCTCATTTCCTCCTCATCTCTCCCCCTCTCATCTCCTCATCTCCTCCTCATCTCTTCCTCTCCTCATCTCCTCCTCTCTTCTCCTCCTCATCTCCTCCTCTCTTCTCCTCCTCATCTCCTCCCCTCTCCTCATCACCTCCTCATCTCTTCCTCTCCTCTCCTCATCTCCTCCCCTCTCCTCATCTCCTCCTCATCTCCTCCTCTCTTCTGCTCCTCATCTCCTCCTCTCTCCTCATCTCCTCCTCATCTCCTCCTCTCTTCTGCTCCTCATCTCCTCCTCTCTCCTCATCTCCTCCTCATCTCCTCCTCTCTTCTGCTCCTCATCTCCTCCTCTCTCCTCATCTCCTCCCCTCTCCTCATCTCCTCCTCATCTCCTCCTCTCTTCTGCTCCTCATCTCCTCCTCTCTCCTCATCTCCTCCTCATCTCTTCCTCTCCTCTCCTCATCTCCTACCCTCTCCTCATCTCCTCCTCATCTCCTCCTCTCTTCTCCTCCTCATCTCCTCCCCTTTCCTCATCTCCTCATTTCCTAGGGTTAGGGTTAGCCTAGGGTTAACCTCCTCCTCTCCTCTCCTCTCTTCATCTCCTCATCTCCTCCTCTCCTTCCTCCTTGTCTCCTCCCCTCTCCTCATCTCCTCCTCATCTCTTCCTCTCCTCATCTCCTCCTCATCTCTTCCTCTCCTCTCCTCATCTCCTCCCATCTCCTCCTCTCCTCCTTATCTCCTCTCCTCCTCCTCTCCTCTCCCCCTCTCATCTCCTCATCTCCTCCTCCACTCTTCTCCCCTCTCCTCCTCTCCTCTCCTCATCTCCCCTCCTCCTCTCCTCTCCTCCTCTCCTCTCCCACTCTCCTCTCCTTCTTTCCTCTCCTCTCCTCTCCTCCT